>NW_016808962.1:1979336-1981294 GCF_001698545.2 Rhinopithecus bieti
CGCCCCTCCTCCCCACACGCCCCATCCCGTCCCCTGTTCCACAGGCGTTCCCAGGGCCTGTGCCAGCTCAGGGGGTCCCCGCCGCCTCCCTGACCTTCATCGCCTCCGCTCCCCACAGCCCCGCCCTCCGTTCTGTTCTCCCTTGGGGAGCCGTGGGTCTGGCTTCAGGCGCGGGCGCATCCCGCGTGGTTCCCACCCACAGGGTCCTCTTTGGGGCAGCGGTTTTCCCTTGTGCAGGTCCCCTTCCCACTATACCAGGACGTACGTGCACAATCTTTCATATGAAAGATTTAGCGTGATTAAAGTTTTAAGTTCATTCAATAATTCATTCCAAAAATGTATTTTGAGCCCCAGTCATCCCAGATAAAATAATCATCCCCCAATAACCAAGTCCCCTTCAGGAAACCAGATAAACCAGTCATCTCCTGGATAACCCAGGCACCCCTCAGATAACTCATCCCATATAAC
The DNA here is from genome assembly GCF_001698545.2 of Rhinopithecus bieti. Classification (NCBI taxonomy): domain Eukaryota; kingdom Metazoa; phylum Chordata; class Mammalia; order Primates; family Cercopithecidae; genus Rhinopithecus; species Rhinopithecus bieti. Next base: position 1,979,805 of record NW_016808962.1, read on the forward strand.
CCAGTCACCCCCAGATAACCGTCACCCCAGAGAACCCAGCCACCCCTCACAGAACCAAGTCACCCCCCAGGCAACTCAGTCACTCCCAGATAACCCAGAGCAGTGAGTTCCAGCCCCTCTGGGTGTGGCTGCTGGGTGGGTGCCTTTGTTTTTCAGATGCACTTTCTGCTTTTGCACGGGTGCCTCTCCATGCTTTCCAGAAGTGCTGGGCCAGTCCACACTCACACCATCAGTGAAAAGGCTTCCTGTCCCTGTCTTCTTTCCAGCTCTCAGACCTATCCACCTTCTAGTATCTACCATTCTGAGGCGGGGAGTGTAGCTTCGAGGTGCTCTGAGTTTCTTTATTCCTAGCGGTTTGTGTTCACGGTCTGTTCAAACCCTGAGCATCACTGGTCAGAGCTCACTCCAACCCTGAACTCCTGGGCTCAAGCAATTCCCCCACCTTGATCCTCCAAGTAGCTGGCATTATAGATGCATGCCACACCTGGCTTTTTTACACTGTTACTCTTATTTTTTGAGACAAGGTCTCTCTGTTGTCCAAGCTGGAGTGCAGCGGTGTGATCTTGGCTCACTGTAACGTCCGTCTCCTGGGCTCAAGGGATCCTCCCACCTCATCCTCCTGAGTAGCTGGGACTGCAGGCGTGCACCACCATACCTGGCTAATTGCTTTGATAGAGATGGGGTTTCGCCACGTTGCCTAGGTTGGTCTTGAATTCCTGGGCTCAAGTGATCCTCCTGCCTCAGCCTCCCAGTGTTGGGACTATAGGCATAAGCCACTGCACCTGGCCTTAAAATTTTTTTTATCTGTAGAAACAGGGTCTCACTATATTGCTCAGGATGGCCTCAAACTCCTGATCCCTCCAGTCCCCCCACCCCCTGCCTTGGCCTCCCACAGTATTGGGATTTCAGGCGTGAGCCATGCTGGGATTGCAGGCATGAGCCACTGCACCTGCTGCATTTGTTTGGCATGTTGCCCCCCTGCCTGGGGCAGCATCTGGGCCACAGCAGCTTTTCAGTGAACAAGGATGGTTGAGTGGATGTGATCTTGCATGCCTGTTGAGCGCCACTGAGCACCACTGGCCAGTCACTGTCTCGCACAGGAAGTGGTGGGAGCTTGACAAGAGGAACGACTGTGGCAGAGCCGGGACCTGGATTCAAACTCGGCACCCTGGCTGCCATCCTCATTCCAGGTGAGTGGAACGATGAGCAAAGGTCCGTGATGACACCCTGGCCGCCTAGCCTGCTACCCTCCTCAGGAGGATGTGTGGGAGAGTGAAAGGTCCACCCCTGCGGTCTTCACACTCCAGTGGCCCAGACTGGAGGAGTCTTCCCAAATCCCCATATTGTGGGAGCAGCTGCTTCTTTCTCTTGGTGATACATTAAGAGATTTCAACACATGGAATGATCTTGAAGATGGTGAGTGCTGTGCAAAGCTTGTATTCCCATCTCTTTCTTTTTTTTGTTTTTTTTTTTGTTTGTTTTGTTTTTTT
>NW_016808962.1:1984886-1988979 GCF_001698545.2 Rhinopithecus bieti
AAAAAAAAAAAAAAAAAAAAAAAAAAAAAAACATGATGAAGAAAAATCTTAGATAACTAAAAATGAGGGAAGAGATACACTCCCTTAAGGCTTCATTTAGGGGACCAAAGCTGAAAACCTCTGTGCACCAGCCTGGTCAACATAGCAAGCCTGCCTCCACAAATAATAATAAGCAAATTAGCCAGGTGTGGTGGCACACGCCTGTGATCTCAACTACCTGGGAGGTTGAGGTGGGCGGAACACTTGAGCCCAGGAGATTGAGACCAACCTGGGCAACATGGCAAAATCCTGTCTCTACAGAAAATCAGCCAGGTGTGATGGTGCACACCTGTAGTGACAGCTACTTGGGAGGCTGAGGTGGGAGGATCACCTGAGCCTGGGAGGTTGAGGATGCGTGAGCCATGACTGTGCCACTGCACTCCAGCCTGGGCAACAGAGCAAGACCGTCTCAAAAAAAGTCCAAAATCCTGTGCAGACGACACCTGTCTACAGGCCCCACTTGCCTCTGCTTCCCTTGCCTTGCTTTGCAGGGATGTGTGGGTGGCTGAGCAGTGCTGCCTTCCCCGCAGCCTGGGCCCCTCCAGGGCAGCCTCCTCACTGACCTCCTTCTCTTCCCCTCCCTCCCTGTCACCTGACAGCTTCCCTGCCACACTTGCACCAGCAAGCAGGTGCCCCGAGTCTTTATAGAATGGCCCCGCCTGGCCTCCTGCCACGCCGCACACACGCCAGATCATTGCTGAGGTGTCCCCCAGCTGAGGACACCTGCCCAGCCTCAAGAGTGGCTCCCCACGTCTCTGCCCAAGAGCACTCCCTCAGGTGTGGACCCCACGCCTGCTTCTTGCCTCTCTCCCACCTGTCAGGACATCCAGGCCACTGAGCCCAGAGAGGCGGCCTCTCAGTGTCAGGGCTGACCCCACTGCTCCCCTCACCTGGGTCAGAAAAGTCCCCAGCCTCCCTGGGGGGCATCCCTTCGATTTGGGGTTGACAGGATGGAGAGGTCCTTGCCCCAGGACTTCTGCTCTGCAGAGGGAGTCCAGCAAATGCTGGCTGCAGGAGCGCTGGGCACAGCAGCCTCCGCGCATGGGGGCTCTGCCTGGGCCTACCTGGGAGGTTGTCCTCAGCCTACCAGGCTGAGGACAGTGCGGGGCTCACCCCAAGCATTCTTCCTGCCACTTCTCTGCTCCTCCTGGCCTGAGATGCATCGCCCGTCTCCACGTGTTTTATTTCTGGCCCAGAGATGTGTTCTAAGGACCCCTAAACTCAGTACCCCTAGGGTGCAGGCCTGCACCCAGGAATCCACCCAGCTGCAAACTCCCAGAAGCACTGGGCCTAGGGCAGGCCTGTCACCCCCACAACCCTGGCCCCATGTAAAGCCTCAGGCCCTGTGGGCTCTACATGCCTGGTCCATGGCCCTGGCGCTCTGCTGAGTGGAGCTGGCAGCCTTGCCTGGAGCCTGGCACACGGCTAGTTCAGGTGAAATGGACAGCAAGCCATCTCCAAAAACTGCGCTAGCAGAGGTGAGAGGCCACATGAAACCCTGGTCATCACTGACATGGGCAACAGCTCAAGGTGAAACGGCTGCTGGGGGTCACTCGAGGGTTTATTTCCGGGTGGGCGGCAGTGACTGCCCCGTGGCAGGAACAGGCTGGCATATGCCAAAGTCAGGGCAGCAGTAGCTGGGTTCAACCTGGCAGCCCCACACCCACACATGGCCCTGCCTGGCTGTGAGACAAGGGCAGGCCACAGGAGCCACAGGAGCCACGGAGCAGATGGAAACGGCAACGTGGCCAGGCCGAACACATGGTTTCCCTGCTGTCAGCCAGTGCAGATCAGTTGGGCTCCTGATGCTTCTCTGGTCCTGTGGATTCTGGCACCACTGGGTAGGAGGGGTCTGCCACCCCCTCGCCACAGCTGCAGACAGAGGAGAAGCGGATGGTCAGTGAGTCAGGCTCCCACAGCAGGCTGGGAGCTGCATTCTTTTCCCAATGTGGGTTTTACAAGGGGACTTAGTTTACCCTGTTAGCCTATGCAAGACAGGTGACATGACCCCGAATGTCCAGGAAACAGTGACTGCTGAAGCCTAGGATGAGCTGAGGAAGGAGGCCGACGGAGGACTAAGGCTGCAGCGGGTGGGGGGGCATGTGGGTAAGGGTGAGGGGACAAGCTGAGGAAGGTGGCTGGCGGAGGACTAAGGCTGCAGTGGGTGGGTAGGCATGTGGGTGGGGGTGAGGGGAGCAGGGGAGAGCAGGCTAGAGCATGTTCTAGAGCCAGCCTATCCTTGAGGAAGACAGCAGAAGTGCTCACTTTTGCAGAGACTGCAGTTCAGGAGGTAAATCGCATCCCATGTAAACACCATTTGTAACACTGTATTCCAGCAAAGCACCAAAACAGGGGTCCTGTGGGCAATAACAATTAGCCTGGCATGAGAGCAAGTGAAGGCCCCGTGCCTCCCGGTGCCGCGCGTGCGTCTCATCCCCAGTGACCTGGACCCTCCCTCCTTTTTTTTTTTTTTTGGGACGGAGTCTTGCTCTGTCGCCCAAGTTGGAGTGCAGTGGCGCGATCTCGGCTCACTGCAAGCTCCGCCTCCTGGGTTCACGCCATTCTCCTGCCTCAGCCTCCTGAGTAGCTGGGACTATAGGCGCCCGCCACCTCGCCTGGCTAGTTTTTTTCTATTTTTTAGTAGAGATGGGGTTTCACCGTGTTAGCTAGGATGGTCTCGATCTCCTGACCTCGTGATCCACCTGTCTCGGGTTCCCAAAGTGCTGGGATTACAGGTGTGAGCCACCGCGCCTGGCCTGGACCCTCCCTCCTTAAGTGATCACAGCCCACCCAGTGCCTGAAAACTCACTCGAACGAGAACATGGGGGTTTCCCAGCACTATCAGCAAAGCTTTGGGTCTGGTGATTGCAACATTAAATCTTTTTGAGTTGGACAAGAAACCCAAAAAATATCGATCATCTTCAAATCTACCTTCATTTGACCGTACCTAAAAGCACACAGAGATGAATAAAAATGGCGTTTTAAATTTTTGGGGGGCATGAAAAGACACTCTTGACGTACGAAAACATTTAGAATGTTAAATAGCAGAATGACCTCCTTTTTGGTTCAAAAGGAAACAGGAGGAGGAGGGGGAGGAGGAAGGGCAGCAGAAAGGGGTGGGACTCATCAGCACTCTGCCTGCAGACAGGGAGCCCTCACGCTTGTGGCTGTCTGGATGGCGGGGTCTTAGGGGCTCTCCTGTTGGTACCTGCCCTCCCACTCTCTGCTCCTCATCTGCCTGTTCTTCCAACTTCGTGTCCCTCCTCTAAGGCATTCACCATGTCTTCCTGGGTCCCTTCTCTTTACTTCCCTGTGTCTTAAATCTTTTGAGTATTGTTTTCAAAGACCTTCCCACAGCCACTGCTTACCATGGCTCCTGGGCCTAGGGAGTCTCCGCCTGCAGCTGCTTCTCTGTGCTGGGAATCGGCCTCTGCCCCTTTAGATCTGAAGCCCCCAAAACCCCCAAGGCAGCAAGCGCCTGACCGGCCAAGCCCACGGAGAACATGGATACCTACGGTCGAAATGATGATGACCAGATACTCTTGTCCTTGAAACTCCTCTACTGATCCAACCTTTATATCCATCAGATCAACATTACGCAAAAGAATTCTGATTTTCTCCACCTTAAGAACAGATTAAAAGAAAGACTAAAGATAACACTGTACGAATCCATTTTTTCTTTTTTTTTTTGAGACGGAGTCTTATTGTCACCCAGGCTGGAGTGCAGTGGCGTGATGTCGGTTCACTGCAACCTCCACCTCCTTGGTTCAAGCAATTCTCCTGCCTCAGCCTCTTGAGTAGCTGGGATTACGGGTGCCCGCCACCACACCCGGCTAATTTTTTGTATTTTTTAGTAGAGACAGGGTTTCACCATGTTGGCCTGGCTGGTCTTGAACTCCTGACCTTGTGATCCACCTACCTCAGCCTCCCTAAGTGTTGGGATTACAGGCGTGAGCCACTGCCCCTGGCCTGTACATATCCATTTCTTTACACATCACAGCGTGAACCAAATATTGGCCAATGTGCAATATTTTTTTTTTTTTTTTTTTTTTTT
>NW_016808962.1:1989355-2008151 GCF_001698545.2 Rhinopithecus bieti
CTGGCTCTGTCACCCAGGCTGGAGTGCAGTGGCTGGATCTCAGCTCACTGCAAGCTCCGCCTCCCGGGTTTACGCCATTCTCCTGCCTCAGCCTCCCAAGTAGCTGGGACTACAGGCACCCGCCACCTCGCCCGGCTAGTTTTTTGTATTTTTTAGTAGAGACGGGGTTTCACTGTGTTAGCCAGGATGGTCTGGATCTCCTGACCTCATGATCTGCCCGTCTCGGCCTCCCAAAGTGCTGGGATTACAGGCTTGAGCCACCGCACCCGGCCTGTTTTTTAATTCTTTATTGTTTTCTTCCAATCTGAATTGATTAGAAGACAAATTCCAGTTTTAGTTAAACTGGGGACGGGGGACAATGCTTATTAGGAAAGCCAAGTTTCATGTGGAAAATCCTCCCTCCCCACAAGCACACATCAAGGATGGAGGAAGTCCTTCAGGAGAAGTGAGATGGGTGTCTGCTGCTTAGAGCCGAGGTGTGTGTCTCAGCAGGATGGCACCTACACGCTGAGGTTAAGACACCAGGACACTGGCTGTGTGATGTTTGGCAATTTACTTGTACCTCTGGGAGAGCTAAGCACTCACCTCTTGAGGCCCCAAGGTCAGAAAAAAGGAAACATGGCCGGGCGCGGTGGCTCACGCCTGTAATCCCAGCACTTTGGGAGGCCGAGGCGGGTGGATCACAAGGTCAGGAGATTGAGACCACAGTGAAACCCCGTCTCTACTAAAAATACAAAAAACAAACAAACAAAAAAATTAGCCAGACGCAGTGGCGGGCGCCTGTAGTCCCAGCTACTCAGGAGGCTGAGGCAGGAGAATAGCATGAACCCGGGAGGCGGAGCTTGCAGTGAGCCGAGATCACACCACTCGACTCCAGCCTGGGGGACAGAGCAAGACTCCGTCCCAAAAAAAAAAAAAAAAAGAAAAAAGGACACATAACACCTGTGAAGGGCTCTGCAGTCGGCACGCCCATGGTACAGGCGATCTGTTACTATGACGGCCTACGGGACCCACCTTTTCTTCTGCATTTTGGGGGTTCTTTCCAAGCTCTGCTTGGTGGTGTGAACGCCACAGGGAAACATACTTCATGAAAGCGTTTGGCATGGGAGCCACCTGCGTCCCCACCAGAGCTCCAGGACCCCTGTGAACGTGTGGAGATGCTTCCTGGGACCAGTCCCTGGGCCTCTGGGGCCACTAACTCCCCTATAATCACACCGCAGTCACAGGAAATGAGAAGTGTCCCATTCAAACATAACCAAAGTCGCCCCCTTTTGAGAAATACTGGGTTAGAGCTAGGGGTTGGCAAATGTTTTCCCAAAGGGCCAAATATCAAGGGCCATATAAATGTAACCATTTAGAAATGTAAAAACTGTTCTAGGCCCCGGCCATAGAAAAGCCTGGAGCTGGCGTGTGGATGGCAGCCGGCAGCCTCTCGTGCTGAATGACATTCAAGTGCGGTTCTGCTCCTTTAAAAACCTGCTGCTGCTCACAAGGAGCTTGTTTCTGCCCCTGTGGAGCTGCAGGGACCTCACAGAGCCAGCGTGCCTGGGCAGGGCGTACCTGCTTCCGGTAGGGCGTGATGACGCCAATGTCGCTGGCAGACACCTGACTGGAGATACTCTGGGCCAGGAGGCAGCAGTAGCGCAGGACCTGGACGGCCTCGGCCGGGTTGAACCACGATGGGCTTTTTCCCTCCCGTGCCTCGCTGCCCTGGGTTGAAGAAGAGGGAAAACCTCCTTTACTCCATGAATATTCACCAGAAGGCTGCAATCCAGGAGCTGAAGTTGGTGCTGGGAATACACACTGAATATGACAGAACGAATCCCTGCTCTCACACAGAACTTACATGGGAGCAGGGCAGATGGCAGATGTTAAATAATGATGACATGGCTCACGGCCATGCTAAGCGCTGCAGAGGAGGATGGGCACACGAGTCCACCACTCGGGTCTGAGCCCCAGAGTGGAGGGCTGGCTGGCTCATCTTCTTCTTCTTTTTTTTGGTATTAGACCTTTGACCTAGCTACTGTTCATCTTGAAAATACTCTTCCTTAGAAAACATTAATGAGATATACTGACATAAAAGACAGACATATAGATCAACAGGGTAGAATGGAGAACCTAGAAATAAACCCTTGCGTATGTGGCCAGATGACTTTTGAAAACGGTGCCAGGACAGTTTTTCAGCCAATGCTGCTGGAAACACTCACGAGCCACATGAGAAGGATGAAGATGGACCCTCACCTGACACCACCTGGAGATGTAAACTCAAAAGTAGATGGAAGATCTAAACCTAAGACCTAAATCCATAAAATTCTTGGAGGAGAACAGGGAAAAAGCCCCACAACACTGAGTTTGGCAGTGATTTCTTGGATACGACACCAAAGCCACTGGCAATAACTAAAGGGACACACTGGACTCCATCCAAATGGACAATGTCTGGGCATCAAAGGATGCAATCAACAACGTGGAAGGATCATCTGCAGAGGGAGAGAAAACCTTTGCAAATAGTATAGAAGAAGTTAATATCCAAAGCTATAAGGAAGTCTTAAACTCACTGACAAAAGGCGACCCAATTAAATATGGGCAAAGACCTGAATTCTCCAAAGGAGACATACAAATGGCCAACAGGTGCATGAAAAGCTGCTCAAGGCCACAAATCATTGAGAAAATGCAAATCAAAACTACAGTGAGCTACACCTCACTCCCACTAAGATGGCTACTATAAAACACCCCGGAAAATAAGGGGTGGTGAGGAGGTGGGGAAATGAACCCTGTGGCACTGTTGGTGGGGTGTGGAATGCTGCAGCTACTGTGGAAAGCAAGGTGATGGTTTCTCAAAAAATTAAGACTAGAATTACCAACAATTCCACTTCTGGGTATATACCCATGAGGACTGAAAGCAGGGTCTCAAATAGATATCTGTACACCCGTTATAGCAGCACTACTCACAACAGTCAAATATCTGCAGCCCAAGTGTCCACTGATAGATGAACTGATAAGCCAAGTGTGGTGTATACACATAATACAATGTTACTCAGCCCCCAAAAGGAAGGAAATTCTAACACACTACAACATGGATGAACCTCGAGGACAGGATGCACAGTGCAATAAGCCAGTCACAGGACAAACACTCCATGATTAATTCCACTTATATGAAGTACCTAGAACAGCTGAATTCATACAGTCAGAAAGTAGAATGGTGGCTGCTAGGGGCTGCAGGGAAGAAGGTTACTGTTTCATGGGTACAGAATTTTTTTTTTTTTTTGAGACGGAGTCTCGCTCTGTCACCCAGGCTGGAGTGCAGTAGTGCTATCTTGGCTTACTGCAAGCTCTGCCTCCCGGGTTCACGCCATTCTCCTGCATCAGCCTCCCGAGTAGCTGGGACTACAGGCGGCGCCACCATGCCCGGCTAATTTTTTTGTATTTTTAATAGAGATGGGGTTTCACCATGTTAGCCAGGATGGTCTCAATCTCCTGACCTCATGATCCGCCCACCTCGGCCTCTCAAAGTGCTGGGATTACAGGCGTGAGCCACCACACCCAGCCGAGTACAGAATTTTAATACTGCAAGATAAAAGTTCTGCAGACTGCAAAACGATGTGAATATACTTAACACTATTAAACTTTACACTTAAAAATGGAGGCTGGGGGTGGTGGCTCACGCCTATAATCCCAGCACTTTGGGAGGCCGAGGTGGACAGATCATTTGAGGTCAAGAGTTCGAGACCAGCCTGGCTAATATGGTGAAACCCCGTCTCTACTAAAGACACAAAAATTAGCTGGGCGTGGTGGGGCACGCCTGTAGTCCCAGCTGCTCAGGAGGCTGAGGCACGAGAATTGCTTGAACCTGGGATGCAGAGGTTGCAGTCAGCCGAGATCACGCCACTATACTCCAGCCTGGGTGACAGAGTGAGACGACTGTCTCAAAAAAAGAAAAAAAAAAAGTTTTTAACATGACAAATTTTATATTATGTGTAAATTTATTTATGAATGAATGAATGAGACAGGGTTTCACTCTGTCGCTCAGACTAAAGTGCCAGGGCATGATCACAGTTCACTGAAACCTCAGCCTCCTGAGTAGCTGGGACTACAAGTGTGCACCACCATGCCCGGATAGTTTTTGCATCTTTTGTAGAGATAGGGTCTTGCTATGTTGTCCAGGCTGTTCTTGAACTCCTGGGCTCAAGCAATCTGCCTGCCTTGGCCTCCCAAAGTGCAGAGGTTAAAGATGTGAGCCACGTCCAGCCCTACAACTTAAAAAAGTGACCACCAGGCCGGGTGCGGTGGCTCACACCTGTAATCCCAGCACTTTGGGAGGCCAAGGCAGGCAGATCACTTGAGGTCAGGAGTTTGAGACCAGCCGGGCCAACATGCTGAAACCCCGTCTCTACTAAAATTACAAAAATTAGCTGGATGTGGTGGCCGGCACCTGTAGTCCCAGATCCTTGGGAGTCTAAGGCATGAGAATTGGTTGAACCGGAGGCAGAGGTTGCAGTGAGCCAAGATTGCGCCACCGCACTCCAGCCAGGGCGACAGAATGAAACCCTGTCTCCAAACAAAACCAAATGAACAAACAAAAAACCCAAAAAGTGACTGCCAGATAAAGCAGTAAAAATACAAAAATTAGCTGGATGTGGTGGCCGGCACCTGTAGTCCCAGTTACTTGGGAGGCTGAGGCACGAGAATCGCTTGAACCTGGAGGCTGCAGTGAACCGAGATTGGGCCACCGCACTCCAGCCAGGGCGACAGAATGAAACCCTGTCTCCAAACAAAACCAAACGAACAAACAAAAAACCCAAAAAGTGACTGCCAGATAAAGCAGTAAAAATACAAAAATTAGCTGGATGTGGTGGCCGGCACCTGTAGTCCCAGTTACTTGGGAGGCTGAAGCACGAGAACTGCTTGAACCTGGAGGCTGCAGTGAGCCGAGATTGGGCCACCGCACTCCAGCTGGGGCGACAGAGCAAAACTCTGTCTCAAAAAAAAAAACAACAAAACCAAAAACCCCCCACAAAACAAAACCCAAAAAAGTGACCACTAGATAAAGCAGTAAGAATTAATTTTGTTGTTGTTGTTAAACCATGTAACTTATTCATTTATTGTAAATAATAAATGACTGAAGAAACTTAAAAGATTAATGGGATGGAAACTTACAGCAGAAACTCCTAAACTGAGAAACAATTCAATGAATAGCAACCAATCAACTAGAAAAAATCAGGAAATAAAATAACTAAGAAAGGTAAAGAAGAAATAACGTGAAATCACTATAGACTGGACTGATTTATGTCTCTAAAAGCAAACTGACTCCCAAAATGGATTAAATATAAAAACCTAGCCACTCCTAAGAAATACAATAAAAAATGAAAACAGAGGGCAACGACATACCATGTAAAAAGAAAAAAATGGCAATGTTAATATTACGAGGTGAAATTTAACACTAACACACACGACAGTATGGAAGGGTATTACATAAGGAGGAAGATAAAGCAATGATAAATTGTACGCATGAAACATAGCAGTTAAAATTCGTAAGACAAGAACGATTAGAAACCCAAGGACAATTTGATGAGAAGCACAATGAGAACGAGAGGCTTCACTCCTCTTCTCCACCATGGCCTACCCGGTGACAGATCCTAGGTCAGGACACAGAGCTGCTGAGTGACAGCCTCCATGCATTTATTTTTATTTAGTTATATAGTTTTTAAGAGTCAGGGTCTCACTCTGTCCCCTGGGCTGGGGTACCGTGGTGCAATCATAGCTCACTGCAGCCTCAATCTCCTGGGTTCAATTGATCCTTCTGCCTCAGCCTCCCAAGTAGCTGAGACCAAAGGCACATGCCACCATGCGCAGCTAATTGAAAAAAAAAATTTTTTTTTTTTTTTAAGAGTTGGCAGTTTCACTATGTTGCCCAGGCTAATCTTGAACTCCTAGGCTCAAGCAATCCTCCCGGCTCGGCCTCCCGAAGTGCTGGGGTTACAGGTGAGCCCCTGTGCCTGGCCACTAGTGTGTTTTCCTGATACCCAGGAAAGCTTCTGAGGATGGGCAGAGCTAGGAGGACAGACGGCGGGAGACCACTGCTGGGGAGGGACCTGCCTCAGAGAGCACCACGTCTTGAGGTGTCCGGCTCACTGCAGAGCCCCCTCAGGACTCCTTCCCTTCCAAATGTGCGCACCCCGCAGCCACCATACACATGTCCCACCCCACTGCTTTGGACAGATCACAGACAGATTTTCTCCCTCAGGAACTTACGAAGAGCAACTGGGGGCCATTGCCGGGTGGGGCATGGAATGCAGAGGCCCCGAGGCAGCCGAGTGGTGTAGCCTGCACTCCTGTCCTCCGGGGCCCGCGGCATGGAAGGGGCACCAGCAGCAGGGTTCCCCGTGGCGCGGGTGCAGCCTTCACTGCAGATACTGTGAATGCCCCTTCCTCTGGGGCAGGGGTGAATGCAAAGCTTGATTTCTGCTTCTAACTAAATTCCTAATACAAACTGTCTCATTTTAGTGAATGCTTGTAATTTTGCTTGGCCACTCAGCATCTAACTCTGTCCCTCCGTTAGGCCTCAGAGAGGGGGTGGTGGCCCGTCACTCCTCAGGCCCCAGGCACAGGGCTCAGCTTGTGGCTGCTGCCTTCCCTGCCCGGCTCTCTCCTGGCAGCTCCAACCCTCAAGGGAAGCACCAGGAGGGAGGCGGCGGCGGCCTCCGGGAGCTTCCTGCGGCCCCGGGGTATCCCGTCACACAGCCCTGCGAGCTTCCCCAGGTCCCCCAGCGCTCACCGGGCAGCTTTGCTCCTCTTGGAGCCCAGTGCTTGTCTGCTGTGACCACCTGAGAGTGGTGCCCACGATGTCCCCTTGGTACCAGGCACAGCTCATCTGGCAGGAGAAGTCGGCGCCCATCTTGGGGCACACAAGACTCTGATGGCTTTTCAGCCTCCAGCGACCAGCGGAGCATCTGCCCCGCCACAAGCAGGTGACAAGAGCCTCGCCTGGGAGGAAGGACCGCCTGCCACACTGTCTTTACCCAACACGGTCACCTACGGGTTCAAGACACAACTCACCCGCACACCATGGAAGATGAGAGGGAAGCCTTTCTTAGGCAACTTCTCCCAGCCCAGCAAAGAGGTCACCACTGTAGGGTCTGCACAGACCTCGAGTTCCCTGTGGTAGAAGAGCCGTGAGGGCAGGGTCAGCAGGGCCTCGTGGGACCGGTAGTTCTTCACCAGCTTTGTGACCTACAAGGAGAGGGCGACGGGTCACAAGGGGAATGTGGCACCTGGCACAGTTTGTCAAAGGAAAAGCGGCTCTACACGGCAAACGTGAGGCCTGCCTGACTTCCAAGCCCGACTCTGCCCCTGTGCGTCGCCTGCCCCCAGACCAAGCCCGTGGATGATGGTGAAGCCAAAGGTCCATCTGAATAAAAACATGGGAACATCAGGAAGAGAAGGGTGTGATGGCCACCCTCTTTTCCTCTCCTGGGTCTGGGTGGGGCTGAGGGGCCTCTTAAAGGGCTCCTGCCACCTGGAACCCGGCAGCCAGGAGGAGGGCAGGTGGACGCTTACCTCATGTGCTGAGAGCTTCACCCTGGAAACAGTGTCTTACTGGCCCACGCAACCCTGCCTCCGCTTGGCCACAGGGAAGGAAGAGCTCCTGGGCCCCTGGGCCAGGAGAGTATAGACACTGTGACTCTGGGGGCATGGCCAGCCCTGGGCAGGCCTGGCTGTGACTTCACCGATGCGGCCGAGGGTGACTGTGATGTCACCAGTACATGGGACACCTTTACTGTCTGCCTCCAACTTGCCCGGGAAGCTCACTCAGGGCAGGCACTCTTCCCCTGGTGCTGGTGTAAGCAGCCAGGGAGGGTCTCCAGGGACTACAGGAGTTCAACCAGTCAGAGCAATGCTCAGTCTTGACACTGCTCATCACACGTGACCCACGTGTTGGCATGAGGACTCGCTGCGTCTGTGCCATGGGGAGCCGTCCTCTGCGTGCAACGCCGCACCCCTGCCCTCCTGTCACTGATTGTCCCTCGGGAAGACACTGCTGGGGAGAACACGCCCAGGCTCTCCCTCCTCCTCCTTGGGATGAAGTGACAAAGCCCCTGCTGGTGAAAACCTGAGTTCCTGTGGTGCTGTTAGTTACTCGCCGGGTGATACCGGCCTGAGAGCACCATTATTGGCCCCGTGACTCCTCCCAAGTCTGTCAAGCCTAATTAGAATGTGTCCACCCTCCAACGTGCTACTCCAAACTCCAAATGTGATCTACAGTCATGCCACTTCTGCCTTAGCTGGACCTGGGCAGCTGCTGGGGAAAAGAAAGGAAGCATGCCGCCCCCTGGGGTCACTGTGGCAGCTGCTCTGGTTGGAGGGTGCAGGACACTGCCCAGGCCCCGCACAGGACAAGGCCTTCACCTCCTGTGTGGCAGGGTCTGTCTGTACCTGTGGCTGTGTGCCACATGCACCTGCCCTGAAGGCTGTGTGGTGGCGACGGTGGTGACGGCAGCATGCTGGTCTTCCCTGCTGCAGCCACGTCACCTGCACCCACACCTCCAGCAAAGTAGCTAGTGCGTGGAGGGGTGCAGGGGCACTGGAGAATGAGGTGAACCTCTTGGGGGCAGCAGAGCTCTCAGGCGCCCTTTAGGTCCAGCAGCTGGTCGCGGCTGGCCGTCTTCCTGGGGGCAGTTTCATGGCCTCCTGGCACAGCCGGTGCCTGTCTTGTGAGTGGTCCCTCATGAGACCTTCCTTGGCCTGAAGACCCCTACCTGCCCCACACCCTTGATAACCAGGAATGGGGTCCAGTCCTTTTCCCTGAAAGTCTGCCCACAGTAACTGCCCCTCATTTTCTATTGATGTTAATACTGGCAACGGGAATCAGATGGAGACTGTTCTGTGGGCTACAGGGGCTTAAAAACTGAGGCTACTTGGTTCACTGTTTAATGATGGGCCCTGGAGGCCCAAGCTCAGTGTGCTGGGGGCTCCAAAGATGCAAATCCCAAAGCCCATCCCTCAGAATTTGGTACAAGGTTGGCTGAGAGCCCAGAACCTGCACTTCAGTGGGACCTTGGGGTCGGAGACCACTGAGGAGACACTGCCTGCAGTCACTCTAGGGCAGGCTTTTTAAGTCCCAAAAGTGACTTCCTGCTTTTCTTATGTTCACAGAGTAACACAGATTTTAACTTATTTTACTGTATCTGACCCCAGAGTCTCAGCCATTAGCACTAGGCTGCAGTTTCTGCTGACGGGGGAGGCGCTGCAGTGGGTGTTCTCCTGCACTCTGCCCACGGACAGAGATGACTCGGGTGGACAGAGGGGTGAGCTGCTCAACTGCCTCGGAGTCTGTGTCTACTTAACTGGGACCAGAACACGCTGGAGTCTGTGACTCACCAACAGGGGGTTATGTGCGCCACAAGCACCGAAAGCATTTTCGTCCCTCTGGTACGCAGGTCGAGACATCAGCCGTTCCAACAAGGACACGTTCAGCCCATAGGCCATGGCGAGTCTGGACTTAATGACTGGGCCAAGCTGCATGGGGTCTCCTGCCAGCACAATCTGCACAGGGAGGCCGGTCTCAGCCCACGCAGGGAGGGGCCGAGGGGCCACTGCCACACCCACGGGCTCAGGTGGGGGTGGGGCCGCGCGCAAGGCCAGCCCACGCCTGCTCTGGCTGCAGGGGATGACGGGAGGAGCTGGGAGACCAGGGGATGCCGACAGGGCTTGCAGCCATCTCTCCCCGCTTCTCCCCGAAGTCCTGCCACCTGCCCGGCTTCTGCAGCCTGGCTTTCTCTCCTGCGAATCTCTCAAAGTGGTATGAGCCCCAAGGATGCCATCTATCTTCTGGAAGCTTCTGCGTGGCCAGCCCTGGCCGCCATCCCACCTGCCCCTGGTCTCTTGCCCATGGTTGCCTTGACCTGGTGAGGCCGCCCGACGCCACTGCTCCGCCTGGACCAATCCCTGCTCCCTCCCTCAGTGCCACCTTCATGCTCCACCCCATGCCTGGTGACTGGGACAGGCATCTAGGATGGGCGCCAAGGAGGAGCCTGAAACGTCCAGCGCTGGACGCTGGATGAGCTCGCCTCGATGAGCCACAGGGAGGGAAACAGGGGAGTTCAAGGTGACACCCATGCCACCATCAGAAGCACCCAGGGAGGAAACAGGTGGGAGCAGACAACAGAGGATGCACAGAGCTGAAGGCCGGGGCAGCCAGAGGCGCGGGCGGCTCAGAAGCAGGAGCACCGGCCCCGTTGGCCCCTCCAGACACTGAGCGGCTGGCTGACCCACAGCAAGGACCACATTCCTGACTTGACCGTTGCATCCCCAATACCTAGAATGGCTCCTAACCTCCGTTTTAGAAGTGAGTCAAGACGTTCACTTCTTGTCCAAAAGGAATCAAGTACAATAGAGACCCATGGCCCCAGCACCTCAGGGTCCCTGGCACTTCCACCTGACCCCGTACGGCTGTGACTGTTCCCGGCAGGACCGCAGCCCCCATCCTCACAGGAGAACAGGGTGAGGAGGAAGCAGCACACACAGTACTCGCGACTTACCTGACCACTGACGTCTGACATCAGCCCCAGAGGAATGAGGCATTCCGGCTCACTTGCCTGCCCAGCCTCGTCCACAAACACGTGAGTGAAGTGTCCAACTCTAGAGCAAAGATGTTCTAAATGGTAATTTCTGCCGAATTGTTTTAGCAATCGATGCCTCTGACACACTGGCAAAGCCACGCTCAGCACCCATGGGGCCAAGCGGGGTTGCCCAGGGGTGTGCAGGAGCTGGGGGTCTGGGTGTCACCCTGCTGGAGAGAGGACAGGCCACAGGCATCAGGAGATGCCGGCTAAGCCACATCAGCACCCGGTGCTCTGCACGCAATGTCTGTATTTCTAGAGATGTGGAGGGAAGAAGGGGTGGGGGCGAGGGGCAACACATGAGCGCTTCCTGGGGGCAGCTCACAGGAGAAGCGCTGCAGGCTCCTGGCCTGCTCTCCACCTGCGTCTCACTCCTGTGATTATCAAATGCCCAGGTTTGAGTCCTAATCTCTCATCTGAGCCTCCACCTCCCACGTGTCCCTCAGGAGGCGGCTAGGGTGAGAGCCAAGCTGGCCGCCGTGAAGCGCTGAGAACAAGCCTGGCCTGGCAGGCAGCCACAGATGGTGGCCTCTCCTGCCATCCGCTCATTTCCTCTTGACTCATCCTTGTGCGCTATTCTCAGCTGGGCACTGCCCGGCCTGCCACGCCAATAGACTGAGGCCCCGGGAGCCACTTCCCAATCTGCGGCACTATTAAGAAAATGGGGTCTCTAGAATGGCTCCCCACAATTCTGGCCCCTGCTGCAAACTCAGTGAGGTTCCCAGCTACAGAGCAGCTCCTCCTGGCGGATGCCTGTCCAGCTCTTCCTTCTCCATGTGCCCAGGTGTGGCAAGGGAGGTACAGGGGCAGAGAGTCCACAGCATTGCTAACGGAGAGGGTGGGGATTTTGCAGGAAGGAGTCGTCAGATGCAACTGCCTGTTCATGGCTCAGCCCCCACAGGAGAAGTTGCAGAGCTCTTGCATGGGAAGGCTGTGGGACTGAGCGAAGAGCAGGAGCTTGTTCGGCTCATGATCTGTTTCTGGAGTGCAGAGGGGCCGCCCCACCTGGGGCCACAAGCTGAGGAACAGGCGCCCCAAGTTCACTGGCTTGCCCATCCCAGCAGCTTCTACTCTGTGGTCAGGAGGCCTCAGTGGGGAGATGCTGTTGGGGCAGAAACAGGTCCTGACTCCCGAGGAAGCAGGTATGGGGCATGGAGAGTGTCCGGAGCCACGCCAACACTCAACAGGAGGCACCGTGGGCCCGCACCCTTCTCACTGCTGAGTCCAGGATCTCCCCTCTCCAACCCCAGACGCTAGGCAAATCCATCACCTCTGAGCCTCAGGTGTCCCACTGTGGGCTGAGACCCTGTGGTCAGAGCTGTGCGGGGTGGGCTCCTGCTCACAGCAGCGCTGGGCCCCACACGTCCTGCACGTCCTGCATCCACTCATGGCCAGCTGACACCTTTCACTTCAGGTCTCAAGACACGGATTTTACAAGTGACACCGTGCACCCTCCCAGTGAAAGATGCAGCAACCAGCATACTGTCATTTCCCCATCTCATGTCCCCACTGCTGTTGAAAAAAATTAACATTATGTATCTTTCCTAGAATGTAAGCATTTAGGTTTGAATTCTGTATTAATTGCAGTTATTTAATGTCACTTTTGCCAGATGATGTTGCTGCTACTTTACCCTTTGAAGTGTCCCTCCCCGCTCCAGCTGCCCCCAGTGGCCTGGCCAGCTAACCCTGTGGGGCCTCTGCAGCTGGACTGCAACACCCTTGCTGCTTCTGCACAGAGTGTCTCTGAGAGAGTGGCCTGCCCTAGCTGGTCACCTCCTCCCACTACCTGGACGTTAGCTCCAGGGTGCAGGGTCCATGCTGTGCCCACCCCGCCCCCAGAGCCCTCTGCACCCCAGTGAGGCCGGGCTCTTCAGCTCTTGACCTTTGACTCATCAACACACATTAAAAAAAATCCCTCTGTTGTTCAGATCCGTGCTGTCCAATCCAGTAGTCACACATGGCTCTCGGGCACCGCACAGTGGCTAGTCTGAAACCTGACACGCTCTAAGTATAAAATACATTGTGGATTTTGAAGACTTGAACCAAAAAAATTGTAAAGTGTTTCATCAATCATGTTTTACTAATCTCATGATGAAAGGACGTCGTGTATATGAGAGACTAAAACACGCCGATGAAACCATTCATGACACTTGTGATAGGCGTGGCTGGCTGTGCCTTTGCTCCATGTGGAGCTGACAGACCACCTCCTGTGGTCACCCTCACGACCACCGTGACGCTGGACACTGTCCAGGGCGACCTGTCTCCAGGCCGTCAGGGAGGGTGGGGCTTCCCTCGGAGCCCCTGGCTTCTCCCTCTCTCACCCTCAGCCTATGCCCCCGACACTGTCTGGCTATACTCACTGAGAGGGAGCTGCCTGCTGCCTCCCCGACCCCACCTCCCTGCACGGGGATCTGAGAGTGCCTTGGTCCTCACTCAGCCTCCCTGGGCTCAGAGCTCTTCCTCCCAGCCCCCAGGGGAGGCCCTCCTATGACAGCCGGCACCCTGCACTCCATCTCCTCTGCCTGCCTCCCCTGCAGAGACCCCAGCACCAGGGGCACAAATGGCCCCCAAGGGTCTGACCTTACAGAGCCCAGCCGTTTCCTAGGCAGCCTGCCTCCCCACGCCCACTCCAAGCGACTCACTCTGCTGCTCAGAAGCCCTTCACTGGCTTCCCAGCTCACCAGTGGTCAGTCCAAAGGCCCCTCCACGGCCCACCAGGCCCAGGCTCCAGGCCTCCCCTTCACCACCTCATGCAGGACGTTCCTGCTCACGAGTCTCTGGTTCCAGTCTCCTTTGGGGAGACCTCAGCGTTCTCCAACTGTGGGGCCTCTACATGGGCCAGTCCATCTGCCTGCCCATCCCACTGCTGGCTCCTTCGAGTCCTTGGGGTCTCGGTCTCCCCGGCTCCACTCAAGCACGGCCCTCCCCAACCAGCCTTTCTCGCCCACAGCCCTGCCTCCCTCCCTGAGCACTGAGTCTCTGGGTCATCCACCCCTCAGACAGAAGCTAGGAGAGGACAACGACCTCTGCTCTGGGAGGTCCCGCGCCGCACTCCGCGCCCAGGGCTCACCTCACTCCTATTTGGTAAAACAGCCCTGAGCTGCTGCAAGTGGTGACGATTATCCGGAAGCGTGCGGCTTTCCAGATGTCTTCTCCGTCTCTGCAATACGGTTTGACGGCATCGATGACTATCTGGGGGCAAGGAGGCAGAGTTTACTCCTCCAATTAGTAAGCACTTCTATACACTGGACGGAATCACCAGGGCAAAAAGAATTCCAAAAGGGAACCTCGCCCTGGTGCCACTTCTTAGTTACGTCTAAGTCATGATTTAAGGTTTTTTCCTCAAAACACTTCATACTTCCTTATCAATTCCGTCCATGTTTTATCAACTCTAGAGTCACATATAACACACAATCCTGCAGATCCTTTCCCAAAACAACTCTGTACATTTTCTGTTCAGTTTGTTTGTTTGTTTATTTAGAGATGGAGTCTTGCTCTTGCTCTGTCGCCCAGGGGTGCGATCTCGGCTCCCTGCAGCCTCCACCTCCCGGGTTCAAGCGATTCTCCTGCTTCAGCCTCCCCAGTGGCTGGGATTACAAGCGCGTGCCACCACATCCAGCTATTTTCAATGTCTTTTTTAAACACAATATTTCAGGCTGGGCACGTGGCTGAAGCCTGTAATCCCAGCACTTTGGGAGGCAGAGGCAGGTGGATCACTTGAGGTCAGGAGGAGTTCATGACCAGCCTGACCAACATGGTGAAACCCTGTCTCTACTAAAAATACAAAATTAGCTGGATGTGGTGGCCCACACCTGTAATCCTAGGTACTTGGGAGGCTGAGACAGGAGAATGGCTTGAACCCAGGAGGCGGAGGTTGCAGTTAGCCGAGATCACACCATTGCACTTCAGCCTGGGCAACAAGAGCAAAAACTCCGTCTCAAACAAACAAACAAACAAAAGCAATACTTTATAACCAAACCAGCAACTTAAAATTTCCCTAAAGGGATACTTAAAACCAAACCAACAAAACAAAACTTATAAAGTAACGAGACATTTGGGGATTAAATAAAAGAGGAATGTGGTAATTTAACAAGGCTACGAATGCCCACAATAGGTCTGATAACTCACACAGAATGAGAATGTGATGAAATATTCAGCAGTCAAGCTCCACTATTTAGCGGTGAGGGAGGACTCACTGCAGAGCCATTTCTCAAACACAGCTTTCTGTGGCACCTCTCTGCCCACCCTCCTATCCCTGCCCTCCCCTGCTCACTTGGCATTTCCTATGTTCCACGGAGGGGTTCTGGTGCCCTCCCACTGCTCACAAGGGCTCACCTCCTCAAACCTGCAGGTGGCGTTCACCCGGACCATGGAGGCTGGCCGTAGCACCTTGCTCTCGTGCAGCCGCAGACACACGAGGTCAGCGGCGCTGTTGGAGGGTGCACAGACTAAAATCCGACTGTCTGGCAAGGCAAAGTGTACCTTCATCAAAGACACACAAGAGACCAAGGCTCAACATCCACATGCAAGGTGGAAACCAGGAGCCTAAGCTCAGCATGAACATTCGGTGCAGGAACTCAGCTGCGTGGGCTCAGATGCCAGCCCCCAACACATTGAGACCCGGGCCACAACTCTGCCTCATCACACTGCTGCCAAGGCGTGGGTAAGGTGGGAAGGTTCTCGGCACTCTCTAAGATTCTAAACCACCTTCCAGGGCAGAAACGGAGTCAGATTCATCTGCACACATCTGGCATGTTGTACAATTGTGCACTCAATACCTGTTCGCTAATTTGAATCCCGAATGACACTAAATGTAGACAGTCTTCGACTTACAATGGTCTGACTTAACGCTTTTTTGACTGTATGATGGTGTGAAGGCCATCCCCAGTCAGTCTGCTCCTCAACTTACAACGGATCATGCCCTGATGAGCCTGAAACAGGTTTTTCCCAAATCCCATTACGATGGGTTTATTAGGTGGTAACCCCATCAAAAGTCAAGAAGCATTTGTACACAATATTTTCACAAACTGAACTTCAATTACAAATGAAGATATCTAAAACTTCTGCAGAATGGTGGCTGTAGCTACTCCAAGAGTTACTTCTGCGGCAAAATTTCATGATTCAAACAGTTTACTAGCTAAAAATGAGTTTCCTTCTAAACCTATGAAATAAGCTTTTAAATCCCCACATATCCACATAAACAGACTTAACATTATGAAATAACTGGTATTTCTCAAGCTCTTTCCAGCTGTCCGATTCTACAATCTAAACTCACACTTCCTGAAGACACAGACGACACGTGAACAGCAGCACAGAGCCACAGCACCTGCGGCGCCGCTGTCCTTACCTGTAAAACAGCCTCTATTATTGTCACTGTTTTTCCAGTCCCAGGAGGTCCAAAGAGAATATACGGGAGGGGACGGCAGTCGCCACTCAGAATCCTTTTAACTGCTAACTTCTGATTTTCATTTAGCACTGGATTGAAAAACTCCATCTTTCTTGCTTTAGGGGTCTGAATTTCATCTACTGTATTCAAAGTGGGGAAAGTTTCAGTTAGACGCAAACAGCTCTCAACGGCTATGGACACATCCTCACCTAGGTCAGGCGTCAGCACGGCTGTGTAAAGGCTAAATCAGAGCCACAGACAGGGAGCAGCTCTTCAGTGTGACCATGGGTAAGACGCGCACAGGGGCATTCCTTTAATAATCTGCGTGCGTTTTTTTTTTTTTTCTTTTTTGAGACAAGGTCTGGCCCTGTCACCCAGGTTGGAGTACAGTGGCACAATCTCAGCTCACTGTAACCTCCACCTCCTGAGCTCAAGCAATCCTTCCACATCAGCCTCCCAGGTAGCTGGGACCACAGGCACCCACCACACCTGACTAATTTTTGTATTTTTTTTTTTTTGTATAGAGACAGGGTTTCGCCATGTTGTCCAGGGTGGTCTCGAACTCCTGAGCTCATGTGATCTGCCCACCTCAGCTTCCCAAAAGTGTTAGGATGACAGGTGTGAGCTCTGCACTCAACCTGTCTGTGCTTTGTTAAAGAGGTTCAGGAGAATGAATGCAGCTTCTGAGAGGAAAATGACAGGGCATCAACTGATTCTGCAGCTTTAGAGATCACACTCAAATATTAGAGACTGGATTAGAAAATGTCCACATCACAAAGAATACCTGGAAAAAAAAACCCAGAATCTAAAATTTTTTTTTTTTTTTTTTGAGACGGAGTCTCGCTCTGTCGCCCAGGCTGGAGTGCAGTGGCCGGATCTCAGCTCACTGCAAGCTCCGCCTCCCAGGTTCACGCCATCCTCCTGCCTCAGCCTCCCGAGTAGCTGGGACCACAGGCGCCCACTACCTCGCCCGGCTAGTTTTTTGTATTTTTTTTAGTAGAGACGGGGTTTCACCGTGTTAGCCAGGATGGTCTCGATCTCCTGACCTTGTGATCCGCCCGTCTCGGCCTCCCAAAGTGCTGGGATTACAGGCTTGAGCCACCGCGCCCGGCTAAAAGTCTTCTTAAAGTATCTAACCTAAAACACCGAGTCTCCAGTCAAGATGGAGATGGCAGCCACCTGCCACAGGCCACACGTCCCCCGACTGTTCTTCCTTCTGCATGAGAGCCCACTCCTCAAAGTCCCCGTTTTCCAGACAAGAGTCTCGGGGTTGCTCTTCTCCTTGCACCTCACAAGCACATACCCCAATCACTCATCTCTGCAGTAAAGGGCGTCAGCGCCGGCAGGTCCTTGTCACCAACACTTCTCTCTTTTGTTCCATGTTCAGCTTGGTCCGTCATCGTTTTCCTATTCTAGAAATTATCAGGCAGAAAAACGGTTTTAAAAAAACAGCTCGGTGTTTACACTGGCTTGGTTGAAAGAGCAAACATAAACATCTAGTGTTCTACTTTAACAGCTCTTTGGATGGATCACAGGTCAGACCCTTTGAAAATAAAGAAAAAAGACTATCAGATAAAAGCTGCTAAAAGGCTTATGCTTTTCTTTGAACTTGCTTTTAGAAATAAACATAAAGTAAAATTTGTGATGAAACCAAAGCGCAGGACTACATTTTATTTTATTGTCTTCCCTTGGTACATCCTACCTGCTTTCCAGGCTGGACACTGGGGGGACCTGCAGGGGACGGTCAAGGGTACAGCCCAGGGCTCTGGGTCTCACGGGCCTGCAGAGTGTGCAAAGTGCCAGTGCTGCCTGTTGACGTCAGGCAAGATCCTGCACCAGGCCGGGCGTGGGGCTCACACCTGTCATCCCACCACCGTGGGAAGCCAAGGCAGGTGGGTCACTTGAGCCCAGGAGTTCAAGACTAGCCTGGGCAACATGGTGAAACCCTGTTTCTAGCAAAAATACAAAAAAAAAAAAAAAAAAAAAAAATTAGCAAGGCATGGTAGTGCTCACCTGTGGTCCCAGCTACTTGGCAGGCTGAGGTGGGAGGATCACTTGAGCCCAGGAGGCGGGGCTGCAGTGAGTGGAGATTGCACGACCAACTCCAGCCTGGGTGACGGAGACCCCCACCTCAAAAAAAAAAAAAAAAAAAAAAAAGAAGGCTGGGTACAGTGGCTCACGCCTGTAATCCCAGCACTTTGGGAGGCTGAGGCGGGCAGATCACGAGGTCAAGAGATCAAGACCATCCTGGCCAACATGGTGAAACACTGTCTCTACTAAAAATACAAAAATTAGCTGGCCGTGGTGTCACCAGCTACTCAGGAGGCTGAGGCAGGAGAATCGCTTGAATCCGGGAGGTGGAGGTTGCAGTGAGCCAGGATCGCTCGCGCCAGTCTACTTCAGCCCGGCGACAGAGCGAGACCGTCCCAAAAAAAAAAAAAAAAAAAAACCAACACAAGAATTGGTTGTACGTTCCAACATAAACGGCATTTGTCCTAAACCAGTGGGATTTTCCATTTTTTTCATTATAATCTGTAATTCACAGCTTTGCACATATATCTTTGTTAAATAACTTCATTACTTTCATATGGCAGATTCTGGAATCTGTAAAATCGAAAGTTCTGGGGTCAGCAGTAGTGGCTCACACCTATAATCTGAGCACTTCAGGAGGCTGAGGTGGAAGCCCTGCTTGAGTCCAGGAGGTCAAGGTTGCAGTGAGCCGTGACTGCGACACTGCACCGCAGTTAGGAGGACAGAGGAAGACTCTGTCGCAAAAAAAAAAAAAAAAAAAAAA
>NW_016808962.1:2008182-2012939 GCF_001698545.2 Rhinopithecus bieti
AAAAAAAAAAAAAAAAAGGATCCTACACAAGAATTGGTTGTACGTTCCAACATAAACGGCATTTGTCCTAAACCAGTGGGATTTTCCATTTTTTTCATTATAATCTGTAATTCACAGCTTTGCACATATATCTTTGTTAAATAACTTCATTACTTTCATATGGCAGATTCTGGAATCTGTAAAATCGAAAGTTCTGGGGTCAGCAGTAGTGGCTCACACCTATAATCTGAGCACTTCAGGAGGCTGAGGTGGAAGCCCTGCTTGAGTCCAGGAGGTCAAGGTTGCAGTGAGCCGTGACTGCGACACTGCACCGCAGTTAGGAGGACAGAGGAAGACTCTGTCGCAAAAAAAAAAAAAAAAAAAAAAGGTCTCACATTAAAAAATTTACACACACATTACTAAGTTTTAGTCTAAAACAGGCTTGTCCGACCAGTAACCCATGGACTGCATGCGGCCCAGGACAGCTCTGAATGCAGCCCAACACGTATTCGTAAACTTTTTAAAACATTATGAGTGTTTTTGTGATTTTTTTTTTCAGCTCATCAGCTATCACTAGTGTTAGTGAATTTTATGTGTGGCCCAAGACAAATCTTCTTCCAATGTGGCCCAGGGAAGCCAACAGATTGGACACCCATGGTTTAGAAGTTTATGCCAATCTTCTCCTCCCACAACTATTGTGTTTTGCAGTGTGACTGACATACAATAAGGTGCACATATTTGAAGTGTGTGACTTGACAAGTCTGATGTGCACATACCCATAAAACCATCAGCACAATCGAGATGACAAACAGACCCGTCAGTCCCCAGAGCCGCCTTGTGCCGCAGCCCTCCAGTCACACTGGCTGCTCACGTGCTCTGGAACTTCATACTTCACATGAATGCACACAGTGTGACTCACTGGAGAGCCACCTGTGCTGTTGCATGTCAACAGCTTGCTCCCTGTATTGCTGAGTCATGTTCCATTGTACGAACGCAATGCGACTTGCTTATCCATTCACCTGCTCATGGACACTGGGTTGTTTTGTTTTTGGTGATTAAAAATCCAGCTGCTGTGAACTTTGTGTATGGGTCCTGGCATGGCCGTAGGTCTTCATCTCTCTGGGGCACATGCCTAGAGAGAAATGACTGGGTACTATGGCAGGTGTGCATCCAGCTTCTTAAGAACACCTTTTGCACAGTGGTGTGCCACACCCCCTTCCCACAGCAGGGTACGTGCCAGTGGCCCCACGTGCTCACCAATGCACAGATGGTCCAACTCAATTTCTGGCCATTCTAGTAGGTGTTCAGTGGCACCTCGTTGTGTTTTAATTTGTGTTTCCCTAACAACTAATGATGTTGAACATCTTTCATGTGTTTATTACCATCTGTATGTATTCTTTGGTAAAGTGTTCAAGTGTTTGATCCATTTTTAAAAACTGAGTTCCTAGGCAGTTTGTAGAGTACTGTTTTCCGAATACAAGTTCTTGATCAGATGTCATTTGCAAATTATTTTCTCTAGTCTGTCATTTTCCGTTGTTTTACTAGTGTCTTTTCTTTTTCTTTTTTTTTTGAGACAGAGTTTTTCTATGTTGCCCAGGCTAGCCTTGAACTCCAGGGCTCAAGAGATCCTCCAGCCTCAGTCTCCTGGGTCACTGGGACTAAAGTGTATGCCATTGTGCCTGTCTAACAGTGTCTTTTCAACAGCAAAACACTTAATTTCACTGAAGTCCAATATATCAATTTCTTTATACGTCATGCTCTTAGTGTCACATAAAAAAATCCTTGCCCAAAGGACGTGCAGATGTTCTTCTACACTGTTTTCTAGATGTATAGTTTTAGGCTTTATATTTACGGCTATGAACCACAGAATAAGTTAGTTTTTGTCTATGCTGTGAGGTACAGATGGAGGTTCAGGTTTTTGCATGTGTCCTGCATTTACAGATCATTTTAGGTAAAACAGGTAACTTGATAATATGGAGTCTTCAGACCCCAGAGATACAAATAGTATCTCTCTCCATTTATTTACGTATTTTGTTGCCCATCTTTTGTCAGATGTATCCCTAATGTTTAAAACATTTAGGTGCTACTTAAAAAAAAAAAATTCAGGCCGGGTATGGTGGCTCATGCCTATAATCCCAGCACTTTGGGAGGCTGAGGCGGGTGGATCATGAGGTCAGGAGTTCGAGACCAGCCTGGCCAACATGGTGAAACCCCGTCTCTACTAAAAATACAAAAATTAGCAGGGTACAATGGCAGGCACCTGTAATCCCAGCTACTCAGGAGGCCAAGGCAGGAGAACTGCTTCAATCTGGGAGGTGGAGGTTGCAGTGAGCCGAGATCTGCCACTGCACTCCGACCTGGGCAACAGAGCAAGACTCTGTCTCAAAAGAAACAAAAAACAAACCAAAAAACAATTTCTGAGTGTTTCCTGGAAATATAGATACAACTTATTTTTCTACACTGATCGTGTATATCGCAAAGTTACTTAGTAGTTCTAACAGCTTCATTTCAGATCTCACCGGGTCTTTTCTTTTCTTTTTTTGAGACAGGGTCTCACTTCATCAGGGCTGCAGTGTAGAGGTACAATCATAGCGCACTGCAGCCTCGATCTGCCAGGCTCAAGGGATCCTCCTGCCTCAGCCCCTGAGTAGCTGGGACTGTAGGTATGTGCCACCATGCCCAGCTAATTTTTAAACTTTTTTTTTTTTTTGAGGCGGAGTCTCGCTCTGTCGCCCGGACTGGAGTGCAGTGGCCAGATCTCAGCTCACTGCAAGCTCCGCCTCCCGGGTTTACGCCATTCTCCTGCCTCAGCCTCCCGAATAGCTGGGACTACAGGCACCCGCCACCTCGCCCGGCTAGTTTTGTATTTTAGTAGAGACGGGGTTTCACTGTGTTAGCCAGGATGGTCTCGATCTCCTGACCTTGTGATCCGCCCGTCTCGGCCTCCCAAAGTGCTGGGATTACAGGCTTGAGCCACCGCGCCCGGCCAATTTTTAAACTTTTTAAAAACAGAGACAGGGTCCTGCATGTTGTCAGGCTGTTCTCAGTGATTTTCCCATCTCAGCCTCCCCAAGTGCTGGGATCACCAGCATGAGTCACTGTGCCCAGCCTCCATCAGACTGTCTACAGGGTGTGGATGCCTCTTCTTTCTGCTTCATTGCACAATGCTGGGCAGAAATGCTGAGTAAACGTGCTCTGATCCTGATCTTATAAGCAAAGAGCATTTAGTTATCACTAAGTAGGTTTTTGTAGGTAACGGAAATTTCCTTTTATTTCTAGTTTGCCGAATTTTGATCAGGAATGGATGCTGGACTTTGTCAGATGGTTTTTCCTTTTCAGTTTGTTAATATGGTATATGACACATTGATTTTTGGAATGTTAAGCCATTCCTGGGATGAACCCTCTTGGTCTCATATACATGTCATATAAATATATATATGCATATATATGTGTGTGTGTGTGTATGTATATATAATTTCTGAGACAGAGTCTCACTCTGTCACCCAGGCTGCAGTGCAGTGGCATGATCTCGGCTCACTGCAATCTCCACCTCCTGGGTTCAAGTGATTCTCCTGCCTCAGCCTCCTAAGTAGCTGGGTCTACAGGTGCATGCCACTGCACCCAGCTAATTTTTTTCTGGGATGGAGTCTTGCTGTATTCTATTGCCCACACTGGAGTGCAGTGGCACAATTTCAGCTCACTGCAGCCTCCACTTCTGTTCCATTTTAGATAGTTTCTATTGCTCCGTCTTTAAGTTCACTTTTTTCCTTCTGCATTGTCTAGTCTGCTGATAATTCTGTCCAATATATTTTTCATTTTAGGCACTGAAGTTTTCATTCCTAGAAGATAAAATTGTCTTTTATATATCTTTCACGTCTCCAATTAACATGCTCATGTCTTCTACTTTCTGGAACACATGGAACTTATTTATAACTGTTTTAATGTCCTTGTCTGCTAATTCTACCATGGTATTTTGGGGGGTTGGTTCCAACTGACTAAATTTCCTCCTTTTGGGTTATGTTTTTCACTTTTTCATTTTTTAATCAGATGTCAGTGTTCATTTTATACCTTGTTGGGTGCTGGATAATTTTATATTCCTATAAATATTCTTAAACTTTGTTCTGGGATGCAATCCAATTACTTGGGAACAGCTTGCTCCTTTTGAGGCCATCATACCTTGTCAGTCTGGGCCGGAGCGGCCTTCAGTCAGGGGCTGGACTTTCTACACTCCTGAGACAACACCCTCCCAAGGACTCTACATGTGAATTATGAGGTTTTTCTTCTCTGGCTGTGGGCACAGCTATTTTTGGCACTGTGTCAACTTTAAGGATTTTTCTTGCTGTTCTTTCCAGCTGGTTCTTTTCCAGGCCTGGGTATTTTACTCACATCATGCATTCATCAATGCTCAGCTGAAAACTCAAGGAGGAACCTCTGTAGGTCCCCAGATGCTCTCTGTACCCTGCCCTCTCCCCAGCATTCTACTGTCAGCCTTATCCCCCCGCCCTCCCCACCCTTCCAAATGCTGTCTCTGCACTCAGATAGGTCACCAGGCTCCACCTGGGCTCCCTCTTGGTGCTCTCTGGCCAAGACACTCTCAGAAGGCTGTGAGTTGGGAAAACCATGGGGTCACCTCATTTGTTTCCTCTCTCAGGAATCCCTGTCCTATGATAGCTGATGTTAATGTCTGAAACTGTTGTTCCATATGGTTTGTCTGATTTTTTATTGTTTAAGGAAGAAAGATAAATCTGATCCCTGAAATTCTATCTTGGTTGACATAT
>NW_016808963.1:0-2829 GCF_001698545.2 Rhinopithecus bieti
TCGCGCTGGGAGTTGGAGACTGGAGCTGTTCCTATTCGGCCATCTTGCCACTATTTGACTTGTACATTTTTTTCGTAATGATTTTGATATTAAGGCAACGATGGTCTCTTATAATTACTTGAGAAGCGTTTCCTTTCTTCAATTTTATGGGGAGTTTATGTATAATTGGTGCTGTTTCCTCTTTAAATGTTTGGTAAAATTCACAAGGTCTTTTTCTGGAGGGTTCTGGAGGGTTTTATTTGTGGGAAGATTTTTTAACTAAAAGCTCAATTTATTTTATGGCTATAGGGCTATTGCGATTACCCATTTATCCTTGAATGAGCTTTTGGTACTCTGTGGATTTAAGGGACTTGTTTACTTCATCTTACCTGTCAAATTTATTGAAATAAAATTGTTCATAATGTTTTCTTATTATGCTACTATTATATGTAGTGATATCTTTAGTAATATCATCTCATTCTTTATGTTAATAATTTTTGCCTTGTTTCTTTTTTTCCTAATCAGTCTGGCTAGACATTTGTCAATTTTATATTCTCACAGAACCAGGTTAAATTGCATCCACTATTTTCCCCATTGTTTTTCTGTTTTCTATTTTATTGGTTGAAACTTGTATCTTTATTATTTCCTTTTTTCTATCTACTTTGTTTTAATTTGTTCTTTTTTCTAGTTTCTTAAGCTGGAACCTAAGGGCATTGACTTGACACCTTCCCTCTTGTCTAATGTGTGCATTTAGTGCAATAAGCATCCCCTTATTTTTTAGTGGCATCCCACAAATTTTGATATGTAGTGTTTTTATTTTCTTTCAGTTAAAAATAGTTCCAAATTTCTCTTTTGAATTCAAAGAATAATTTATACCAAAGTCCTCGTTGTAGTCCATTTGGGCTGCTCCAGCAAAGAGACCATAGACTTGGTATCTTAAAAACAATGGAAAATTATTTCCTATAGTTCTGGAAGCTGGGATCAAGTTACCCACAGAATTAGTGTCTAGTGAGGGCCTGCTTCCTGGCTTACAGATGGCAGTCTTCTTGCTGTGTCTTAACATGGTGGAAAGCGTCAAGGGAGCTCATCCCTTTTATCAGAGCACAAATCCTATTATGAGAGCTCTGCCCTCATGATCTAATCACCTCCCAAAAGCACCACTTCCAAATACCCTCATGTTGTGGGTTAGGTTGTGGCATATGAATTCTGGGAAGACACAAACTTTCAGTGTATAGTAGTTCACCTGTAAGAGAAGCATAAGATAACAAAACGGGCAACGTCTCCAAAATATACAAATAGAAGTTTCACAATGGTGCTAGGTCAGGGGTCTAAAGTTCGATCTAATCCCATCATTTCTTTGCTCAGAAAACTTCTGTGATATCCCAATGCCTCTGAAATAAAGCTCGAATTAATTTTGCTTCAAAAATTTGAGCCTCTTGAGATCTGGCACCAGCTCAGCTTTCCAGCCTTACTTCCCAGAAGTCATGCTCACTTGACTAAATTGTTTTAGCTAAATAGTCCCCTCATGTGCCCTGTGATTTTCCATGTTGCTTTCTTCATATTTTTCTCTCTAAATGAACTAACCCATCATCACTACTACCCAATCAAAATGCCCATCTCAAATGTCACTTTTCCCAGGAAGTGTTCCCAAATTATATTTGTCTGAGGCCATCTTTTCTTCCTCTGAATTTCTGTAGAACCTTTGTTAGTTTTCTGTTGCTTCCATAACAAATTACCACAAATTTAGTAGCTTTAAACAATACAAACTTATACCCTTACAGTTCTGTAGGTCAGAAGTCCAAGTAGGCTAGGATGGTTTTGCTGCTCCAAGATTCACAAGGTTGAAATGAAGATGTTTGCCAGCTGGACTCTTAATTGGAGAATTCTCTTCCAAGATCATTCAAGTTATTGGTGGCATTCAGTTCCTTATGGTTTTAGGACTAAGGTTCCCATTTCTTGCTGGCTGTCATTTGAGGGCCTCCTTAGCTCATTAAAGCCTCTTCATTTCTTGCATGTGGGCCACTATATCACAGAGCAAACAATGATGTATCTAATCCTTATCATGCATGAGATCTCTCTGACTTTCCATTCTACTGTATCTCTCTTCTGCCAGCCAAAGTTCTCTGCTTTTAAGGGTTTATGTGATTTAATTGGTTCCACCCAGATATATCAAGATGATCTCCTATTTTAATGTAAAGGATCTTATTTACATCTGCAAAGTACTTTTTTGCTATGTAAGACAACATATTCACAGGATCATTGGAGGGGCCTTTCTGCCTGCCACACAACTCTGCTTGAAACTTATTTTCTACCTTGCATTTCAGCTGTTTGCATGTATGTCTTAACTCCTTTTCTAGACTGTAAGACCCTGGAGAACAGAAAGTGCAACTTATTCGTCACTGTATTACAAAAAAGGCCTAGGACTGGTATGTAGTAAATAATCACAAGATGCTAGCTAAGGGAATGAAATATAATGATCCTCTACAAAAGCTCTGAGTTACATATAGCATTCACTCTTAACTTATTGGAGAGATATCTGGGTGGCCAAAGAACTAATGAGTAAGACCTATGATGTTTATTTAGGCAAGGCAGGAACTGAAATGTGTTTTGGTCTAATTATAAAGCAGATTATTTTGGTTTTGGGTTTTGCTCCCTATTTTATTGTTTCTGACGGCATTTCAGTTAATTATCCTGAATTTCGCAGGTACACCATAATATATATTTTAAAATTTTATTTATAATTTTGTGAGTACACAGTAGGTGTATATGTTTATGGGGTATGTGAGATATTTTCACACAGGCATGCAATTGATGATAATCACTTCAGCATAAATGGGGTATCCATCACCT
>NW_016808964.1:0-7064 GCF_001698545.2 Rhinopithecus bieti
CCTTGTGGTTAGATCGCAGACTGCTGTGTTAGCAATGAGGGAAGCTCCATGGGTGTGGGACCCTCCCGGCCATGTGTGGGATATAATCTCCTGGTGTGCCCGTTTGCTTAAAGCGCAGTATTGGGGTGGGAGTTACCCGATTTTCCAGGTGTTGTGTGTCTCAGTTCCCCTGGCTAGGAAAAGATTCCCTTCCCCCTTGCGCTTCCCAGGTGAGGCAATGCCTCGCCCTGCTTCAGCTCTCGCTGGTTGGGCTGCAGCAGCTGACCAGCACTCATTGTGCAGCACTCCCTAGTGAGATGAACCCAGTACCTCATTTGAAAATGCGGAAATCACTGGTCTTCTGTGCTGCTCGCGCTGGGAGTTGGAGACTGGAGCTCTTCTTATTCGGCCATCTTGCTCCGCCCCCAACATCAGGTAGTTTTAACGGCCTTTGAACAATTCGGCTATAACTGCTCATGTTCTGGGAAGACAGTGTCAAGAACACCCAGGTATACGGAGTTAGTAGCCTTTATACTCCACACTCTAGGCTGGCTGTGTCTTGGGAAGAAAGCCTATGGTTCTTGTAAAAACAAGAAAGCTCCCTTCTGTGGGAAGCTATGATTGCTTCGAAGTTTCTCTTGTTTTCATCATCCCTGTTATATGCTTCCCCCACCCTGTCAGCTTGGCTGGTTTGAATCCCCAGCCCTGACTTGACTTCCAGTTTCTTCCTAATCATTGGCTCCCACAATATGTGGCTTAGACTTGGCTCATTACTCCATCTTGGTCTCCCACTGCCCCTTGGGTTCTAAGTTAAGCCCATTGTTTATCTTGTTTCTTCCCCTTTGTTTTTGGCTTCTGACTCATTGTTTTATGTTCTGAATCCTGGTCTATCTCTTATAGCCACTGCTTTCTAGAGCCTAGTTTCACACTTTAGTTAAAGTAATCCCAGCTTTGGCTAACAGATGCCAAAATTAATGGGGCCTGGGGGTGCAGAACTATAAAATAAGCCAGGTTCCTATTTGTTTACTGTCTCTATGGCTACTTGTTCTAAGTGTAAACACCTTAGTGGGAAGAATAGGCACATTACTGTTAATGACATGGCTGATATGCTGAGAATTTCCATGGCCGCCTAAATTAACCCTCAAAATCCTACCTCCTGATTTTATGAAAGTCCTGAGAAGCGTTGGGAAAGCTAAAAGAAGCATTAGTGTTTGGCTGAGTTTCAGATTCATAAAAGTTCTCTGTTTGAGGGTCAGCTCCATACTAAGGTAAGTTATTATCCCCATTAACTGACTGGCTATTGGTTCCAGAGTGGACATTCAGAGCTTATCACCAAACACTGAGGCAGTCTGAACCTAAGCTTGGTTTTTTTCCCCTCAATCCACTGTCAAAGCAAATGGATAAAGATTCAATACAAGATATGCCACACACATACACACACAGAGGACAGGGGGCTTAAAACAATTATGTGGTTCATGATCCAGCCCAGAAAAATATAACACTATTTACCCTGGTATTTTGTGACTCAGCACTCCTCTTCAGAGGCATTCACTACTGGGTGAAGGAGAGGACAAAGGGACTGGATGATGGCAAAAGAGCCAAGGGTAGGATGGTGAATCTGTAACGTCACTCTAAGCATTCTGGTTTCTTCCTCCATTTTTACTTTCCCTGGTCCCCAATTCTTCCCAATCAGTCCCTGGAGCCAAAACTGGTCTGAACTCTGCTATGAGTGAGGAAGTAGGGGGAAGAGTATCCCATAAGGAGGAGTGACACTTAGAACATATGCTACCTTTCCCAGCCTCACCAAGGAGAAGAGTCCAAGAAACTAACATTCACAGTTATCCAGGAGTCAGTGACAAGAGTAAGACCTCTCCTCAAATGGATTACAAAGAAAGAAGAGTGGAGAAGAGCACAGTTGGGGGTTGTGGGGAACCAGTGCACCTTGTATAGGAAATAGGTAGAGGCATGGAAAAAATTCCTATATTACAAAGGTACCTACCTGCCAAGGCAAAAGTAGGAGGCTCCTTGTTGGTTCCCAGGGCAGGGAGGGGCCACATGGCCAGAGCCATTAGAGTGGAAATGAGGGAAAGTGCTCAGGGAAACTACTATTTACCAACTAAGATAGACATATTTCAATATTTTTAACAAATGGTGCAGACCAGCAGCTCTGGGTAGAAGAAAGTGAGAAGGAGCACCCCAGGGTCATTAGGGCAAAGGGTAAGAAAATACCAAGACAAAATGTACCGACTTCAGAGTTTTTCACTGCCCACAAGCCAACCCTGCCTGTGACATTCATGCCACATTAGTGCTCCTGATACAGAACTGCTGCAAATCTCCTGTCTGTTTTCCACCCATCAGTATTTGACCACTTTGTTGGGAGCCTGGGGATGATGAAGAGGAGGGTCCGGTACCCCATTAGGTACCCATCTCCCTCAGGGAAGAAGGGGGCAGGGTTACCTTCTTGCAGAGGACCATCTGGTGGTCAAACAGGAAGAAGACCCGCTGCTGGTTGCGGCCGTAGGGCTGGTAGATCCAGGCCATCTCCCCAGTGTAGATCAGCTCCGAGCTCCTGTCTAGGATGTCCTCGCCCTGGGAAGGACATGCGATGATGAGAGGCAGCCAGGCAGAAGGATGGCACCATCACCTGCCTGGAGGCACCCAAGGCTGGGCATAGACTGGGACAGTAGGAGGCCAGAAAGGCCCTGGTAGAGACAGAGGGAGAGAGGGACTCCTGGGACTCCTCAGAAAGCTTTACAGCTCTGTGAGCTAGGAAGACCCAATTTCTTATGCACCCCAAGGCCAAATGTGCCCCGCCACCCGGGAGTGCTACAGCTTTTCTACGCCAGTTTCCCTCTGGTCCTATAAGTTCTCTGTCATATATATGTGTGTGTTTGTGTATGTGTATGGAGAGGGGGAGAGAGAGAGAGAGAGAGAGAGAGAGAGAGAGGGAGGATATATATATATGTGTATATATATGATATGTATATATAGTATCATATATATGAGATATATATATATATAAAATCTCCATCTCTCTTCTCTATAAATCTCTTTTTCTGTTCCAGTCTCTCAATCCCTGTTCTGGTCTCTGTCTCTTTCTAATACTTAAAGAATAGGCCTTAATCTCACTGCTTCCCACATGAGTAGAAGGAAACGGGAGGACAAGAAGGAAGATGGTAACAGAGGGAGAGAAAAAGAACCCACTCCCCTCTTATAATTGATTTTCCTTCTCCTCTCAGTTCACCCAAATCTACTGATTGAATAAGAAACTTAATTGCCACATGCTTCCTTGGTCTGTTATCCAGACAGCCTAGAACTACTTCTCCTCCTTGCTACAAACAGTCAGACACAAATAGGCACCAAGACACCTGAGTCCTAGCTAATTCAATTCTATAGAGTTTCCAAGTCCTACCCCTTCTTTATGGCAACTCTGATAGGTTAGAAGTATGTTGCGGTGTGTGTCAGATGTCAAGGTAGACCTGGCCCCTGTCCTCAAGAAGCTTATGTCTTCATGGAAGAGATGAATGCAAGTATGCTCAAAACTCATGAAACACAAGGCAAACCAGCACCGAAGTTGTGGGCACAGGGGTGAGTGTTCCAGGGCCTATGTGAAGATAAGGACAAAGAGCAGTGTCCCAAGACACAGAAGAATTAATATTTCCTGAGCACCTATATGGGTCAGACAGTGTGCCAGATATTTTCAATCTATCTTATCTGAGCCTCATGATAGCCCTGGGAAGTAAATATTCTTGCTCCCATTTTACAGTTTGAGGTACAAAAAGATCAAGTGATAAGCCAAAGTTGCCCAACTAGTTAGTTACAGGTCCATGACCCAACTCCAATCTCTGGGGTTCCATAGAGTATGCTCACTCCTTGTACTACATTATACTGTCTTTAGGCCAAAAAGGCATTGGAGAACCTGCTCCTTCCTCTCTCTAGGTGTCAGTTTTCCCAGACGTAGTATGAGGATGATCTTCATGGTCTCAGTGCTGACACCTTGATGCTAAGATCTCAGCTTTACACCCAAAAGCTTCAAGGCAAGGTTAGAGATAGAGACCTTCATACCTCCCAGAGAAAATCAGAGGCAAACACAGATCAGGCAGGGTAGTAGGCCAGAGAGTGGGGCATCTAGAAATGGTGTATTCGAGCATACCATTTTTTTCCCCAGTCTAAAGGATGGGAAGGAAAGGGGGAACTCAGTAGAATTATTTTCTAATAATAGAAACCCGCCCCTACCCCGAAAAAAAAAAAAAAAAAAAAAAAAAGGCTTAGAAATACTGCTTCAACTCTAGGCTCCAGACTTAGCCTCAATATTACCTACGAACTAGGTAAACACTCCTTCTAGAGAGGCTGACATACTAGCACAGAACCTCTGGAGGCCTGATACTGGGAAAGAAAGCCACCAGGGTTGCAGTGCAACCTGCTCCCCAGTGATTTCCTGCTGGAGGGATGGGAAGCTGAGAGAGGTTCTCGCCCTGATGCAGGCTAGGAAGATGTGCTACAGTCCACTTTGAATATGTGTGAAGTCCAAATAAAGTCATAAAAGAGAGCCAATGCCATAAGAAGACAGTCAGAATGACTTTTAAATATACCATTTACTAAATGTGGATGATACGACCAGGAGGGCTACCCAGTATTATCTGGTCTATCCACTCCACCAGTCAGGGGCGTCTCAACTCTGAATTTCTTTGTTTGTTTGTTTTTTGGAGACAGAGTCTCCCTCTGTCGCCCAGGCTGGAGTGCAGTGGCATGATCTCGGCTCACTACAAACTCTGCCTCCTGACTTCAAGGGATTCTTGTGTCTCAGCCTCCCAAGTAGCTGGCATTACAGGCGTGCGTGTGCCACCATGCCCAGCTAATTTTTGTATTTTTAGTAGAGATGTTTTGCTATGTTGGCCAGGCTGGTCTCAAATTTCTGACCTCAAGCAACCCACCCACCTCAGCTTCCCAAAGTGCTGGGATTACAGATGTGAGCCATGGTGCCCAGCCTCAATTATATTTTAATTACTTGCAACATGTAACTCCACCAAGTAGAAAGAAAAAATTAAAATAATACTCCTCTATGCTCACCAACCAGACTAACTTTGAGCAACACACATAGTCTCTCTATAACTCAGTTGCCTCATCATTGAAATGGTGATAATAACAGTACCAACTTCATTTGGGTGCTGTGAGGATTATTTAAATTAAAACATATAAAGTGCCTAGAAAGTACACATTCACACTATAAGCTCAACATAAGTGATATTTATTATCTTGACTATTACTGTGTGCCCCAGTTTCCATACCTATCCTGTCTCCTAGTAATATAGCAATCCAGTAAGTGATGTTTTGTTATTACCCCAAAACCAAGGTCAAAGAAATTGGAAGTAATTTTCCCAAAAGGGCAGAAGCTAGGTCAGAAGCTCTCCAAAACCTATGCTCTTATCCACCAAACCACATTAGAATGATGGCCCCCACCCAATCTCCTCCCACCATCGCCAACCCAGGGGAACAACCAGCTGCCATGGAAGATTTCTAAGGTGAGAATCTCAAAAGACCTGGGCTCTGAGTCCAATGCTGCTACCAACTCACTCTCGAGTTGGAAAGTAGCTTAAACTCTCACAATCTGTTTCCTCATTTGTAGAGTGGGAATATTAAAACAGTTCCTATTTGACCCACTTCACATGGCTGTTTGAGAGCATCAAATGAGTTCATGGAAAGGAGACAGTCCTCTCATTGTTTAGAGATCTCACCCTTGTTTCCTCTGCTCCACTTACATAACACATCTCTTTGTCTTGCCCCCAAAAGTACAACTCCTTCCAAAACTCCCCAACTGTGGGCCTTCGGATCTGTTCCCTTCCTCCAGGATTTTGCCCACACTGTTCCCTCTGCTGGAATATGTTTGTCCCCACTAGATATTCAAGGCCACATCTCATTGATCTCAATATCCTCATTGCCCAGCATAGGGTCTGGCATATGAGGGGAAATGCTCAAAATATAAATCTCATAATTTCACATATTTGCTCAAAAACCCTCCAGTGGCCCCCATCTCACTCAAACTAACAAGTCAGTCTTATGAAGACAGGATCTGACCTCCAGTCACCTCCCTAACTTCATCTGCTCCCACTCTCTTGCTCACTTACTCTACTCTGGGCACAATGGCTTCTGTGTTGTTCCTTTAGCACACACTCCCATATTTCAGGGTCTTTGTGTTTGTTTTCACCTCTGTCTGGAATTCTGTGCCCCAAGAAAGCCACACGGTTTGCTCCTTCCTCTCCTTCAGGTCTGTTCTTAACTGTTGCTTCTTCAGCTAGTACCCCCATTACTCCCTAACCTGCTATCCTACTTTATTTTTCTTCAGAGGCCCATCTACCTGATGATACGTTTGTTGCCTCTTTTCCCTATTGGAATATAAATCAATGAGAGTGGAAACTTTGTCGTGTTCACTGATGTATCTGCAGAACATAGAATAAGGTCCAACACAGAGTACTTGATATTTAAGTACTCAATAAATACTGTTTGACAACTAAATCAATAGGTGTGGAATGAACAGTGGCCACAAAAAACTACCCAAAGCTTTCTTGCCAGCTTATCTACCTTCCTTCCTTGGGGTCAGAGCCTGAGAGAAGAGGCCTCTAATTCTAATTCACCCCATTCTGCCTGATTTCACCCCATTCTAATTATAGGCCAGTTGATATGGGGCTATAATCTGAGCAGATCCAGGGAAAGGATAAGGGGAATACCATACTTTTTAACTAGTTTATTTTCAATGCTGCCTACTGACAGGAAGGAAGAGGAACAACAAATCCATCCAGCCCTACATTTGATCTTCTGGTCCCAGGAGCATGCCTCATCAAGCCACTTTAGCTTTTAAGTAGATGCTTTTGCTGCCTTTATCATGTTGGGTTTTCTTGTTTCCTCCAACTCTTTGGATTCAATCATCAAATAGTAAATTGGAACAGGTCTTTGGGTATTACACAACCAGGCTGGGAGGAGAGGGATGCCACAAAGAGGAAATCACAACCACACATAATCAAGCTCCCAAACATGAGCTACAATCTTAAGTTCCTGCTACAAATCTCCAGAAAAAAAAAAAAAAAAAA
>NW_016808964.1:7176-19048 GCF_001698545.2 Rhinopithecus bieti
AAAAAAAAAAAAGATTAAAAAGAAGCTATCCAGGATATGTTACCTTTCCCTTGTTTTCAAGTGGATTAAATGAGTGTGCAAGGTGGCAAAGTGACAGCTCAACCAAACCTCAGTGTCATAGAAATTAGAAATAGGAATTTCCCAGAAACTGCAGTCCCTGGGAACAGATTATTCTCCCTGCTGCTCCCGCATACTGCTCTAATGTATTGATTAGTAGAGAGATGACTGACACTTTTACTCATCCATTTGATTTTCAGGAGTCTTCGGGGGTGGGGTAAAAGGAGGTACTTCAGGAACTCTAGTCCCTACAGAATGGTAGAGGGCAGGGATAATAACCAGAGTTGGGCAAAGAGACCAAGAATGTTCATGGAATAAGCTAAGAGAAGGGTCAGGCCTTGATATAATGCAAGGCTTCCTGCTCTGTAGCCAGACACTCTGATTTATTTAGCAGACACTAATTGCCTGCATGCTACCCTCCAAATTCCTCTTCAAGGGAGATTAAGCTCTGAAGGTTTCCCTATGACTCCTCTTTTTCATTTGACAAATGAAGCTGAAATCATCATGTGGATGCTTTTGACAGCCACTCTGTTTGTTCAAACATCTGGGAGGCAAGGGGGTGGCAGAGACAGCAAAATATGGCGCTTTGTTCTTGATTCGCATGGTCCGTTCACAGCAGTCCTCAGCAATCTGGCAGAATATCTCTCCCTGCCTAGACAACTTCTTGGGCAGGTGGAATGCACCAATAACCTATACCAGGGAATCTGAAATTGAGCCACCAATCCTAATAATCATCAAGCCATGGAGTACCCATGTCTCACTGCTTTCTTGGGGAGACTCCCCAGCCCTCACTCACCACCTGACTGGGATTTGGATGACCTCCCCAAGGTAGTCTCACTGTCTTATTTAAATATAGACTCTTTACTACATACAAAAAGCAAGTCACTGCAGTATCACAAAGAACAGCAGTTGGGCTGTGAGAGGCAGAAGGTTGAAGGAATAAGTGGTACATTACTGAAAACAACGCACAAGGAATCAGGAGACTAGATTCAAGTTCCAGCTTTGTCACTGACTTGCTGTGTGGCCTTGGTAGGAAATAAGCCTCTCTCTGCTTGTCTGTCTTCCACCATCACTGCAAGGTGTTTGAGAGTAAGTGTGTGAGAGTATGCGTGTATGTGCACATGTGCGTGTGTATACACACAAGAATCATCAGGGTTGTAGGGGGAGTCCTCAAGAGCCTTTGTGATTCTGACATTCTAGAGGTCTTTAACACAGGTATGGCGAATATGACAGAAACTTTAGGCTTAGCCTCTGAAATGTTCCACAGTGACTTCAGTCTGACAAGAAGACCATGAAGAATTTTTCTTCCTACAAATTGCTATAGGCTGAATGTTTGTATCCCCATAAAATTCACATGTTGAAACATAATCTCTACTGTGATGGCATTTGGAAGTGAGGCCTTGGGGGATGATGCTCATGAGAATGAGGTTGTCATGAATTAAATGGGAACAGCATTCATAGAAGATACCCCAAAGAGTTCTCTCATCCCTTCTGCCATGTGAGGTTACAATGAGAAGACAACAGTCTATGAAGAGGGCCCTCACCAGGCACTGAATCTACTGGTTTCTTGATCTTAGACTTCCCAGCTTCCACAACTATGAGAAATAAATTTCTGTTGTTTATAAGCCACCCAGTCTATGGTATTTTGTTATAGCAGCCTGAATGAAGTAAGATGTCAATTTAGATAAA
Organism: Rhinopithecus bieti; assembly: GCF_001698545.2. NCBI lineage: Eukaryota > Metazoa > Chordata > Mammalia > Primates > Cercopithecidae > Rhinopithecus > Rhinopithecus bieti. Next base: position 8,923 of record NW_016808964.1, read on the forward strand.
GAAAGGCTTCACCAAGCAGGAGCGTACAAGGGATGTGTGGGCTTACATGAAATTAGAGTACCAATCAATCAGGCTAACAAAGGAGACAGAAACTGTCAGAACCGTGTTTTTGTAGCCCCACCCAGACAAACATGCAGGAAATTCCTTCGGAGGTGCTGAGTCTTTAAATCATACCCCAGTGTTATTGAGCTTGGTGCTACTGAAGCTCCCTGGGTAGGCCAGAAAATTTCATGCTATTTTTGGTTCCCCATGGCTCCTGCTCCAAGGACTGATGCCCCAGAGCACACAGGGGAATTAGAAGGTCTTCTAGGCATTAGGAAGTTGGGGAGATGCTCCAGGGAATAGGAAGACAACCGCTGCTGGGCACCTTCTCTTACAAAAAACCCTGCCAACGAGAGAGAATAAGGCCAGCTAATCCACCTTAATTTTAGAGTGTTTTAGAGTTGATGGGCTTGCTAGAAGTCATTTGGTCCAGCTCTCTGCCTCTAATCAGGCAAATGGCCAAAGCAAGGCCAACACACGGAAAAAAGGACCCACAATTTTCTAGTAAGTCTGGCCTAGTGCTGGCTTCTGTTTAAGAGAATGAGGATCTCTTCATCTAGACAAATTCCTTTCTCTGAAAATCAAAGTGCTGTTCTACTTATATGGGAACATTATCCTTCAAATATAACCCAAAAGGATGTCAGCTGATCAGAACTGTGGTCTTTTTCAGCAGTCTACATTAAGGTAGGACAGAGGTAGCAGAATAAAAGGAAGATGACTTTTTTCTGGGCCTTGGTTAAGTAGCTGTTTGTGAAGATGATGCTTGGTTCCCTTGGAATGGGCTAAAATACTTGAAGTATTAAGAGAGATACTACCTCTTAATCACTGAAAATGACACTTGAGTTGAGGTCAGGGGAATTGGGAGCAGACCCTACCTCTATATTGTGACCACAAGGCTTAAGATTGCTAATCCCTCCCTAGTAGCATGTCCAGCCTCTCCCATCTTGGTTATTTTAGCCAGCAGACTATCAGATTGCACAACCTGGGTCTGCAAGACATATGTGAAATGTCATTACTCCTGGTTCTTTTGGTGGGCATCCAGGAAGGAAAGGTCTTTCAGAATTCAGAGAAGTCATGGCTGTCTGCAATGAACTGGAAGGCTCTCAGGTATTATTTTAAAAACAGATGATAAAACTGTGGATTTGGCAGGGATGATGGTTGTGGCCTAGAGTGTACAGGCCTAATAGAGAGACCTAATAGATGTGTCAGGGTGAGGTGATATAACTGATAAAAAAAAAAAAAAGTATGTTGGCTATCCTGCATGGTTGGGAACAGGAGAACCAACCCTGTATTCTATGTCTGAAAGTAAATTAGTATATACTACTTCTTATCTAAGTGTGAATCTGTTGGTCATAAATCCAGAAAGAGCTTTGAAAGGCTACTGAGTCAACCCAATTGTTCCCTGTCAATACCTAAAGAAATGAACCTTTCATTTCTCAATGAAGTATCATCACAAAATTTCTCCAATCTTCTTAGAAAGTCATTCAAGTATCCAACACTTCTCATTAGCAGGAAATTTTACCTTGAGTCTAATCTAAATCCTTCCTGGTGCTCTTCAAAACTAATTCCTCTTCACCTATCCTTAGCTAAGATGGGAAGCTTTTGCCAAGCTATTCAGATTCCCCAATACCCTGGTTGGTTAGTTTCCTACCTCCCAGTCTAGGACAGAAGCCTGCCACTGAGCAATCTTGTCAATATTCTCTAAACGTCGCTTGCGTTCGTTGATCTGCTGAGTCACATTTCTCATGACAGCCAAAGCAGCTGCCACATACCTGTAGTCACTGTGAAAACAAAAGAGTGCAAGTTGAACGAACCAATGTGCCAGAGAACCAATGTGCTAGGTGCCAATCTTAACATCCACTCTCCTCTACCTCCTTAGTAACAGAGTCCTGATTTTCAGATGGGAACCCACACCACCTAAAGACTACATTTCCTATCTTTTGCTTCAGCAAAAATGACTATGCAACTAAGTTTTGTACACTGATATGTAAATAGAAGTGTTGAGTAGTATAAGAATTAAAGAAAGAGGAGAGAAACATGAAGGATGGCTTTTCAGTCAACAGGGAGAGGTTGATTTTAAATAAACCTGAGAGGACCGGCTGGCCGAATTAGGTCAGAGCCACACTTTCTTACAGACTAAGAGTTTTTAAGGATTCAGGGTGGGAGAGTTTATCAGAGGCATAGACTGTTTCTGTGCCTCTTTGTTGCGCTTATCTGGGAGAGAGAGTTGTGTGTCTGTTCCCATACATCTTTTTGCAGGCATATCCCCTGAGTCTGCTTTTATCTTCTCTATCTTAGGGCACCTGAAGGAAAAATAATGTGCTTATTAAGGCCCACTGTTTTACTGGGGCCCATTGTATGAGGGTGAAGTTTGGCAGTTACCCAAGAGACTTTCCCCTGACCTCCTTCTGTGCCTGAGCTCTCTTATTGTCTGCTCTTTCTGGCTGCTTGTAGTTAGAAAAGAAGTGATTTCTTGAAATGCATGAGCCTAGAAAGGGAGCTGGAACTTAAAGTGGTGGTGTTTGTCCAAGATGATGGTGCTCCTGCTCTACCAGGTAGGCCTTCTGAGAAATCACCTTTAAGGAAGTGAGCAAACCCTTCTTTAGCCTTTACTCAATCCTGATGCTTGGAATGTTGATGTGATGGCCGAACCTCCGGTAGCCATCTTGGACCATAAGGACAAGGTCAATACCCTAGGTATAGGATAGCAGATAGCTGTAGGGTGCTCATGTTTCTGATAGCTGTAGGGTGCTCGTGACCATGGGACCGCCATACCAGTCATAAACTTCAGAATACATACTTCTTTTACATGAGACACAAATAGGCCGCTATATTTTGCATCACTTTTTTTGTGTCCTATCTGATACAGCCAGCCAAGGACCAAAAAGGGAGCCTCACACATGATGCAGTATAGACCACCTTACCATCTCTTCCATCATCTATTTCTATGGAGCTTCTGCCCAAAATCACTGTGAAATATCCTCACGTTTGCTTTTGCACAATATAGAAACAGAATATAGTACATACGGTCGGTAAGAACACAAAGTCTGAGGCCAGACTTTGACTTTGTGGGATCAAATATCAGTTTTTCTCACTGACTAGCAGTGTGGCCTTTGGCAAGTCTCACTCCCTCTCTCATTGACTCAATTTCCTCATCTGTAAAATGGGGAAAAGTATAGTTTACTGAAAGTTTCATAAATTAAATACAATCATCCATGTAAACTATTTTACTCTTGGCATATAACAAATGTTAATAGTATTACTATTACAAATCAAACATTTCTGTAGTAAAGACATCACATGGGATGCCTCTTAAAACCCCCAGTCTCAGAAGTATAACCCTTGGCCTCACATCCTGGGACCCTGGATAGCAGACATGTTGAGAGTTACATATCCTGTCCAGTTTTTTTCTGCTGTTCTTTTCTGATTTCCAATTGAATGGCTCTTGGGAAAGGCAGGTTGATAGGGAGATCTCAGCCATTCAGTGGGGGCTAAAATAAACTGAGAAGACAAGAGGATGCATTACAGTTCAGTGTTAACACCTTTCCTTAGAGAAAATGAAAATGCCTTGTGGTCACTAGTCTGCTCAATCTCTCAGTACTATTTTTTTTTTAAATGGAAGAAGAAAAAAAAAGATGTGCAACAACTACACATCTTTGCACAACTGCACAACTGCATACCCACAACATTGAATAGTGGGTTGATGGACCAAAGAAAGGCAGAGGAAAAGGACTTCTAATTGCCAGGAAGATCCTATGTAGTACCTCCTCTTAACTTGCATCCGTCACTCCAATCTGTGCTCTGCACACCTGTCAGAGCCATAGCTCTCAAACAATGTTACAGTATCACCTCCAGTGAAAGGCTTTTCACTACACTTCCTAACCAATCTATTCTGTCTCAAGACAAATATGTTAGAGAAGCCTTTATTCTGAGCCTCAATGAATGTTAGCTATTATCAGTTTTTCTTCTGGATCCCACTGCTGACCCATATTGAGCTTATGGCCAACTAACACTTCCTAAGTCTCTTCAAAACAAACTCTCTCAGCCTGTCCTTGAGCTATTTATTTCTTATCTTAGACGCAATGGTAACACTCTACATTTTTTTCTGTTACATTTCATTCTTTTACAGTTAGTTGCTCCAACATATGAGGATCTTTTGGGCTCTGTGACATCACTAAAGTTTCTCCTTGGCAAGATGTCTGAGCCTGACACTTAGAAGGAGGTAGAGTGGTGACAGAAGGGAAGACTGCAGCACAGAAGCTGCTAACATAATTAAGTGTTCCTATTCTTTGGACCCATTTTCTGCCCCTGTACCTTTCCTTTCTCTGATTTGAGGAGATCAGTGCTCTAAGCCACTTTCTGGGAAGCAAAGCACAGAGCTGTACTGTCCAATATGGTAGCTACTAGCCATATTTAATTAAAATTAAGTAAAATTTAAAATTTAGCTCCTCAGTTGCACTAGCTATGTTTCTTAGTACTCAATAGTCACATGTGATCGGTAACTACTATACTGAATAACACAAATATAGACTATTTGCATTGTTGCAGAAAGTTCTACTGGGCAGTCCTGGCATGAGAACGTTCATTTCCTCTACGCCAAGATTACCCGGCCATGGATTCCTCACTGTCAGTGTCCCATACTGCCTATTTTTGCCATTTTTAGCTGGCTGCCTTTCTCAAAATGGCTAGGGGGAAATGTGCCCATCTCTAACCTGTCCTACTAGTTTTAGCAGTCGGCAGGAGAAGAAAGGAATGGCTGTAGTTCAGCCTAACCTTGGTCAAAGCCCTCAGATGAGGTCTGGGCCCAGCCTCTTACTGGGGAGAGTAACAGAACAAAGATTTTCTACTTCCAGACATGTCAGCTAGCCTCCCTCTTACATGCAGCCTTCATTCTCATCAACTTAAGGAAGGTAAGGTAGGGAATATATGTCAATCATCTGTAAGCAAAGTCAGTATTCTTCTCTATTTATCATTTGTCATCTAATCTTCTCCCTCAGAGGCCTTCAGCCCTACCTATCTGAACACCTATCTTACTAAGCTTCCAAGTTGGCATCAGCCTTTAATTGCCTTCACATCCAAGCTACTCTTGACATGCATGGCAGGAGCCATCATCTTAATAGAGATTCCTGAGACCTGCCAAAAGGGGTTGTCCATGTCGTGGGAGTTGTGCTGGGCCCAACAGGTCACTCTGAGAAAGGGTAGGAATTGATGTAGCCTGATACTGCCTGAGCGACTCTACTGTCACTCTGGAGCGCAAGACGGGAGAGGAGAGGGAATCAGGAACCTAGATGTCAAGAGGAATTTGAAGCAGGAGTTCCAGTCACAAGGTGAAAGTGCACAGAAATGGCAAATCCAAATTGAATGTCCTATCTTTTGGTGCACACCAAACCCCCGAAAAGCTCTGAGGTTGTTTTGGCCTAAGAAACTAACATAGCTTTGAGCTATGCTTAAAAACTTTCTTCTGGAACTTTTAAGATGAATTATGCCATATATAATTTACCCAGTGAATATTATCAGTCCACAAGTATGATTTAGCTCCATTGCTTGGTCTCCTTGGGGCTAACTTTCAGACCCAGATGCATTAGGCCTTGGGTGTGGGCTAGTTGGTTTGGTTTACATCTTTGGGTTCATGTTTGAGTTGATGTTGCTTCTCTAACAAATCATATCTTATATGCTTTAGTGGTGCTGAAGCCCTAGGCAGATTTCAGATTTTAACCCAAATATAGTGGCCCTGGACCCTCCTTTTGTGTGAGTAACAAAGCCAGTGATAGCTCTGCTTTCTGTACCCTGTTGGCTATAAGGCAATCAAGAATGTATCATCCTATTTTGTAGATAAGTTAATAGAAACTCAGAAAGGGCAAAAGGACATGTATTCTCAATGAGAACCAACAGATAGAGGAAGTTCCCTCATTCACTCCTGACTCCCTCAATCCCTTACCTGTGGTCTTGGGCAGTATACTTTAGGAGCTCAGCCAACTGTAAGGGATACTTGCAGATCTTCTGCACTGGAGTCAAAAGGAAACCATCTATAGCAATGTCAATCATCTGCTGCAAGAGGCGACAGGCCTCAAAGAAGTGTTGGTAGCGGCTGTCTTTCATCAGTTTGGAGAGCTCCATGCAAGCATCCAGATGGTTGTTACAATACTCAGAGTATATCCAGAATCCATCTTGCTGTGGGAAAAGAAAAAACAGAAAAGAAAAGGCTACCGAGGACCCCAAAAGAAGTCTTAAAGTAATGGAAAGACAGATCATATTCTTAGGCAGAAATATTAAAATGATAATGAAGTCAATTATTCTTAAATTGATTCATAATTTAATAATACAATAGTAAAACAAATTATTTAGTAACAAGACAAACTGACTATAAAATTCTTATAGAAAAATAAGTAAATAACAACAGTAGGGACATTCTGTAAAAGAAGGGTAATGAGGGAACACCGGTCCTAACAAGAGTAAAACACAGCATGGCAATAAAACTCTGGGACTGGATCACAAAAAGCAAGAGATCAGTGACTCTACTTCTGGCAATGACAGACTAAGTTGTTGCAGACAAATCCTGCCACTGAGAGTAGCTGGAAAAGCTAAAAATAAATAAATATCTGTATGAAGGAATCACATAATCCAGACCCTGATATTATCTCCATAAAATGTCCCTAAGGAAACACAATGTGATGAAGTGTTTAGAGGTAAGAAATCTAAGATGCATGCAAGTTAAACACTAATGGCTGAGAAAAAAAATGTATGAGTGTGTGTATATGTATATATGGACATATAAATATGTACATAAAGAGAGGGGAAGAGGAGAGAGGAGAGAGAGGGAGAACACACTCAAATGGTAAGACAAAATGGTGAAATGTTAACAACAGGGGAATCTGGGTATGTTTTGTATGGTTATTATTTTTAAAAAAATCTCTATAATTTTTATTATACATTGACAAGTACTTAATAAAAGATAACCCGATGCATTAGAATAGAAAATATTTATAAAACCCAAGAGAAACAATAGGCAATAGAAACTGATCAACAAAAAAATCAAGATGGAGTTGTTATATTAGGGTTGAAAACAAGCAAAATAGCACATAAAAGAATAATATACCATGATCAGGAGAGACTTATCCCAATCCAATTCACCACATTAACAGATTAAAGGAGAAAAATTACATGATTGTTTCAATAATGCAGAATAAGCATTTGAGAAAATAAATTTATGATAAAGACATCAGTAAACTAGAAATAGAAAGAAACTACCACAATGTAATAAAGGGCACCTATGAAAAATGTTAAGCTAATTACTTGGTAAAATATTGAATGCTTGCCCCTAAGATCAGAATAAGACAAAAATGCCTGGTCTTATCATTTCTAGTTAACACTGTACTGTATGTCCTGACTAGTGAAATAAGAAATAAAAAAAGGAAATAGAATATAGACTGAGAAAAGAAGAAATAAAATGGTCTTTTTTTCAGAGATGACATAATTGTATATGCATAAAGTCCTAAGAAATCTATAAAAAAGTACTGGAACCAATTAGTGAATTTGGTAATGTGTCAGGACACAAAGTCAGTGTACAAAAATCAACCGTATTCCTGTGTAATAGCAATAGACTATAGATGTTTTAAAATACCTTTACACCAGCAATCGAAAAAATGTTAAATACTTAGAAATCAACTTTTAGGAGAGGATGTCAGTAAGATGACAGAATAGGAAATATCAGCCTTCCTTTCTTCAGCAAACAACAATTTGGTAGCTATCCATGAACAAAAAATAATTCTGGAAGAGCTTAGGGGTTCACTTCAGAAGCCACAGCAATATAGTGAAAGAAAAAGTCAGAAAACAAATACACAAAACTAGTAGGAAAAATAGTTTCATTTTGCCTGCATCACCCCATCCCCATAGCTGGCACTGCTCATTATGGAATGGAAACTCCTTGGATCTTGTGTCCTACATACAGGGAGAAGAAGACAGGAGTATACAACAAGGTTCCCCAGCTTTATGGGACACTGCCCAAATGACCAGCTTCAGTTTCATCCCACCCAGATCTCTGAGAAGACAGATATAGCCTAGATATCTGGAGACAGCAGAGAGCAAAGAACAGGGATTGGTTATATCAGTATCAGCAAAGTAGCAGGAGTCGCAGTGATCTGCCATGGCCTGCTTGACACAGAGCCCCAGTAGGCCTCTCTGTCAAGGACCTCAACAGCCCTCATAGCCACTGTGTACCTCCTATAGATTTTACCTCTCAAGATCCTTCAGCGTGCAGTCACAGACCCCAGAGGTTTTTTCAGCTTTTACTGCTAAGAAAACCAACTGCTAGTACAGTAACAGCAGAAACCCTGCAGCTTATACTGCTAAGGGTCCATGGGTTGTTTTTTTTTCCTTCTCAGTTTTAGGAGAAAACAAACAAACAAACAGCAACAACAACAACAACAACAACAAAAAAAAAAAAACGTGCCTGAGCCATGTCCCTTCTTCTTCTCTACTTCCTGGAGCCACCCATAACTGCCCAACTGCTGCTGTGGTTACTATAGCCCAGTGGGAAGCGGTGATGCAGGCCAACAGCTTTCACATTCTCCAGATCCCTGATCCACCAGAGCTTTCCCTCTCCCATGTCCAGAGCTGCCTGAGCTACTCCTACCACAGGTGCCTTAGCCAAAGGACCCAGCAGAGGAGCCTTTGCATTCTCTAGGTACTTAAGCCATTACTAGGCCAGAGCATCCAAGGAAACAGTAGTAAGTACTGCCTCCTTGGATGCTCTGGCCCAGTGACCCAGCACAGCTACCATTCATGTATCTGCAAACAGCCCTTGGATGCTCTGGCCCAGTGACCCAGCACAGCTACCATGCATGCACCTGCAAACAGTTCTAGGGTCGCAAACTAGGGGTTCCAGTCTCACTACCACGTGTTACCAAAGCTGACCTACGCAGATAGGCTATCACACAAATTCTTCTAAAGCACACATGGAATACTGTCCAGAATAGATCACATGTTATACCACAAAATAAGTCTTACCAAATTTAAGAAGATAGACATCATATCAAGTATCTTTTCTGGCCGTGATGATATAAAACTACAAGTCAGTAACAGGAAGAAAACTAGAACATTCTTAATCAGTAGAAATTAAACAACATATCCCTGAATAACAAATGGATCAAAGAAAAAATCAAAAGAGAAATTTAAAAATATCTTGAGACAAATGAAATTGAAAGCACAACAAACTAAAACCTTTGGGATGCAGCAAAAAAAGTTCTAAGAGGGACGTTGATAGCATCAAAAAAAATCTGATATAAAATATCTGATATTACACCTCGAGAAGAAGAACAAAGTAGACTTAAAGATAGCAGAAGGAAAAAAATAAAAGATCAAAGCAGATGTAAATCAGAGAACAGAAGAACTCAGGGGAAAATATCAATAAAACTAACTTGGCTTTTAGAGAAAATGAGCATATAGGTAAATAAAATTAGAAATGAACATGAAGATATTACAAAAGATGTCTCAGAGATGAAAAGGATTACAAGGGACTATTATGAACAATTATATGACAACAACTTGGAAATACCAGAGGAAATGAATATATTCCTAGAAATATAAAACCTACTAAGATTGAATCAAAAGGAAATAGAGAGCCTGAACATTAACAAATAAAGAGACTGAAGTAGAAATTTAAAATCTCCCAACAACAAAAAATCCCAGGACCAGATGGCTTCACAACTGAATTCTACCAAATACTCAGATAAGAATAGTAGCAATCCCTCTTAAACTCTTCAAATACATACATACATACATACATACATACGTACGTACATACATAAAAGAACTAAATGCTCTCAAATGATTCTAAAGTCAGACAAAAACACAAAAAAAGGGCCGGGTGTGGTGGCTCATGCCTATAATCTCAGCACTTTGGGAGGCCGAGGCAGGCAGATCATGAGGTCAGGAGATTGAGACCATCCTGGCTAACATGGTGAAACCCCGTCTCTACTAAAAATACAAAAAAATTAGCCAGGCGTGGTGGTCAGTGCCTGCAGTCCCAGCTACTCGGGAGGCTGAGGCAGGAGAATGGTGTGAACCCAGGAGGCAGAGCTTGCAG
>NW_016808964.1:21197-25263 GCF_001698545.2 Rhinopithecus bieti
TATATATATATACACACATATATATGTAACATATACATACAGAGACACAGAACAGAATATTATTCAGACTTTAACAGGAAGGAGGGAAGGAGATTATGTCATTTATCACAACATGGAGGAACCTAGCAGACATTATGCTACATGAAATAATCCAGTCACAGAAAGAAAACTACTGCATGATTTCACTTACATGTGGAATCAAAAGGAAAAAAATGAATACACAGAAACAGATTATGATGGTGGTGACCAGAGGTGAGGGGGTGGGAGAAAATGGGAAGATATACGTCAAAGGGCACAAAGTTGTAGTTATGTAGGAAAAGTGTAGAGATCTAATGCACAGCATGGGGATTAGAGTCAACAATATTGTATTATACACTGGAAATTTGCTGAGAGAGTAGATTTTAGACACTATTACCACAAAAAAGTAACTATGTGAGATGATGTTAATCTGTTTGACTGTAGTCATCACTGCATCATTTATATCGAAATATCACATTGTACATCTTAAATATATACTTTAAATATTTTTTAAAACAATCAAATTTTAAAAAGTCAAAATCATAGAATGAAAACTAGAAAACAATCCTGGGAGAAATCACAAAAAAATAGAAATAAATAGTTAAATGTTCATGGATCTGAAGACTCATCATATCAATGTTTCCAAAACTGATCCACATATTTAATGCAGTAACAATCAAAACACTGGTATGGTTTTCTTTGTTTTGGTAAAATTTGGCGAGATTATCCATAAATTTATATAGAAATACAAATAACCTAAAATAGCTAAAATTGTTTTGAAAAATAACTATGTTGGAGGAGTTATGCTATCTGACTTAAAGACTTGCTATGAACCTATATTAATCAAGAAAGCGGGGTACTATTACAAGAATAGTCATATAGATCACTAGAACAGAAGAGTGTACCTAAAAATAGATCTCCACATATACGCTTAATTGATTTTTGACAAAGGTGCCCAGGCAATTCATTAGGGGAATTAGTATTTTTTAACAAATATCCATACAGAAACCAATTAACCTGGATCTGCACTTTGTGCCACATATAAAAATTACCACAAAAGGGATCATAGGCCTAAATGTAAAAAACAAAACTATATAACTTCTATTTTAAAAAAGTAGAAAATCGTTATGCTTTTGAGATAGGCAAAGAAAGTAGGAAACAAAAGCATGACCCATAAAATAAAATAAAGCAATAAACTGAATTTCAATAAAATTAAAAGTTTATGCTTTTCAAAAGATACTCTTAAAACTAAAAATAGAATTACCATTCAATCCAGCAATCCCATTACTGGGTATCGACTTACATAAAATAAATCATTATATCGAAGGAATACTTGCACTTGCATGTTTACCACAGCACCATTCATAATAGCAAAGATAAGGAATCAATCTAAGTGTCCATCAACAAACGAATGGATAAAGAAAATATAGTACTTCTACACAATGGAATGGTATTCAGCCATAAAAAGAATGAAATTATGTCATTTGCATCAACATAGATGAAACTAGAGGTCATTGTCTTAAGTGAAATAAGCCAGGCACAAAAGACAAATATCACATGTTCTCATTTATTTGGGGGTGCTAAAAAATTGGAACACATGGAAGTAGAGGGTGGAAAAATAACAGAGACAGGGAAGTGTGAGTGGGTGAGAAGGGAGAACATGAATATAAGTGGGTTAAAGGGTACAAATATAAAATAGAAGGAATGCATTCAATGTTCAATAGCAGAGTAGGATGACTATATTTAAAAAAAAAAATGCATTGTACCCAAAAACGTGACTTGATCACTATGCATTATACATATGTTAAAAATTTCTCACATACTCTATAAATACGGACAATTTTAAAAAGACACAGTTAAGGAAATGAAAGGCTAAGCCACAGACTGGGATATAATGTCTGCAAATAACTTATCTGACAAAAGACTTGTTAACAAAATATATAATTCTCATAACAGAATGTCACCAAAATAGCACAGTATAAGTTATGTAGCTTTACTCTCCTCCACAGAAAACCAAAAAGAACTAGCCACTGCCGAGATTATCAAAAGGAATATTCCAGAACTCAATGACTGAAGCTGTGACAATCCCAGAGGCCACAGAGAACAGAAAAACTGCAAGCAAAACGTAAAATAGCTCCTTCTCCAAGCTGCCAGGCACTGTGTAGAAAGGTACCCTCAAAATCAAGGTTCCTATACTGGAAAAAGTAAAAGTGGACAGCTAGCTTCCCCACCATCTTAGATCCCTTTTCAGAAAAATTCTTCCTGCCTCAACCTGTAAGAAGCCTCTTGAACACCTGCAGAGTAAAAAATCCCAAAGGGTGGGGATGGGGTTAGCAACACCCAGTACATGAAACTCCACAGCTTCTCTTCACCTGAACTCAAAAAAGACACCAAATCAGAAAGGCTGTTCAACAGCATCACGTTGCAGGAGGCACACTTCATCAGTCCTCTGGGAACAAACCTCCATCCAGCTTCCCACAGAGCTGGCATATCTTTGGGATTCCTCCCCATCCAGGATGGGTAGCACTTTGAACTTGAGAAAGACTATGTCAAATCTGGGTTCCAGGTGCCATCTAGTGTTGAAAAGGAGGCAGTGATCTCAGCCTAAGGGAGCTAAACAGTCACTCTGCACAAAACCGCTAGAAAGACATACTTCTGAAAGACCAAACCAAGCCAGACAGTGAAGACTGGAATAAAGAACTAATCCGTCAATGCAAATGCACAGACATATATTCATAGAAAGAGCAAATAGGAAACCATGACATTCCCAAATAGACAAAATAAGGAGCTAGTGACTGACCCTAATGCGATGATGTTGTGTGAGCTCTCAGATCAAGAATGCAGAATAGCAATTTTCAGGAATTCAGAAAATGTCAATATAACACAGAAAAGCAATTCAGAAATGTATTACAGAAGTTTAACAATGAAATTGAAATTTAAAAAAATTAAACAGAAATCCTAAAGCTAAGAAATACAATAATCAAACTGAAAAATGCATGGGATGATCTCAACAATAGAACTGATCAAGCAGAAGAAAGAATCGGTGAGCTCTAAGACTATTTGAAAACTCACAATAAGAAGAGAAAAAATAATGAGATAAATGAAGAACACCAACAAGATCTAGGGGATAGCCTCAAAAGAGCAAGCCAAAGGGTCATTGGCTTTAAAGAGGATGTTGAGAAAGAACAAAAGGTAGAAAGCTTATTCAAAGTAATAATAACAGAGACTCTTCCAAACCTAGAGAAAAATATAAATATCCAGGTATAGGGTTAAAGACTACCAAACATGTTCAATCTAAATAAGATTACCCTAAGGCATATAATAATCAAACTCTCAAAGGTAAGTCCTACAGGGCGGGAGGGAAGGGCGCAACATACTCAAAGTACTGAATGAAAACAAAACAAAACAAAACAAAACAACCTCCCATAAATACTGTGCCCAGCAGAGTCATCCTTAAAACATGAAGGAGAGATACAGACTTTCCCAGACAGAAGCTGAGGGAATTCATCAGCAGAAGATTTGTCTTACATGAACTGCTGAAGCCAGTTGTTCAATCTTCAAAAGAACACTACTATGTAAAAAGAAAACATCTGAAGTTATAAAATAAACTAGTAAACGTATGTAGACAAATTCAGAATAAACTATGCAGACAAACACTGCGTTGTGGTGTGTAAACCGTTCATAGCTTTAGTATGAAGACTGAAAAAAATCTATCAAAAATAATGACAATTTATTAAGGTCAGCCCGGCCAACATGATGAAACTCCATCTGTACTAAAAAATACAAAAACTAGCTGGGTGTGGTAGCATGTGCCTATAATCTCAGCTTACTCAGGAGGCTGAGGTAGGAGAATCACTTGAACTCGGGAGGCAGTGGTTGCAGTGAGCCAAGATCGTGCCACTGCACTCCAGCCTGGGACACAGAGCAAGACTCCATCTCAGAAAAAAAAAAAAAAAAAGGCAATTTATTAAGGGATAGGCAATATAAAAGATGTAAATTGAGACAATAAAAGTTAAAATGTGGAAGTAATGGACTTAAATTGTAGAGA
>NW_016808964.1:28746-69898 GCF_001698545.2 Rhinopithecus bieti
AAAAAAAAAAAAAAAAAAAAAACAGCATCCAACTATATGCTGCCTACAAGAATTTTACTTCTTTAAGTGAATTTCTAGTGAATAAGACACATATAGACTAAAAGTGAAGGGATGGAAAAAGATATTGCATATAAATAGAAACCACAAAAGAGCAGCAGTGGCTACACATATATCATATGAAATAGACTTCAGGTCAAAAACCATAAGAAGAAACAAAGAATGTCATTATATAATAATAAATGAGTCAATTCAGCTAGAGGATATAACAATTATAAATTCATATGCACCCAACACTGGAACACCCAAATATATACAACAAATACTAGTAGATTTAACGGGAGAGATAGACTACAACACCATAATAATAGGGGACTTCAACACCCACTTTTAGCAACGAACAGATCATCCAGACAAGATATCAACAAAGAAATACTGGATTTCAGTTGCACTATAGACCAAATGTACATAACTGAAAATAACTGAACATGTCATCCAACTGCTGCAGACTACACATTTTTCTCACCAGCATATAGAACATTCGTGAAAATAGGCCATATGTTAGGCCACAAAGCAAGTCTCAACAAATTTTAAAAGTCAAATTCATATCAAGTGTCTTTTCTCACCACAATGAAATAAATCTAGAAATCAGTAACAAAGCAACTTAAGAAACTGTACATATACACTGGAATTAAATATATTGCTCCTGAATGACCAGTGGGTAAATAACAAAATTCTTTTAAAAAATAGAAATTTCTCAAAACAAATGAAAATGGAAACACAAGATACCAAAGCCTATGAAATACAGCAAAATCAGTACAAAGAGGAAAATTTATGGCAATAAAAGCTTTCATCAAAAAAAAAGAAAGTCTTCAAATAAATAATCTAGCAAGTCACTTCAAAGAATTAGGAAGGTGAGAACAAACCAAACCCAAAGCTAGTAGAAGGAAATAAATAAAAAAGGTCAGAGCAGAAATAAATGAAATTAAGGCTGAAAAATACAAAAGATCAATGAAATGAAAAGTTTTTTTTTGAAAAGATAAACAAAATCAACAAACCTTTAGCTAGACTAAGAAAAAAAGAATACCCAAATAAATAAAATTAGAGGGGAAAAGGGAGAATATAACTGATACCACAAAAATACAAAGGATCATTACAGAGAATATGAACAACTACAGGCAAACAAATTGAAAACCTAGAAGAAATGGATAAATTCCTGGATACATATGACGAACCTAGGTTGAACCATGAATAAATAGAAAACCAGAACAAACCAATAACAAGTAACAAGATCAAAACAGTAATAAAATGTGTCTCATCAAAGAAAACCCAAGGACCTTATAGTTTCACTGCTGAATTCCACCAAATATTTAAAAAAGAACTGATACCAATTCCATGCAAATTATTTCAAAAAAGTGAAGAGGAGGAATACTTCAAACTCATTCTATGAGGCCAGCATTACCCTGGTACCCAAACCAGACAAAAACACATCAATAAAAGAAAACTACAGGCCAATATTGCTGGCAAACATAGATATAAAAATTCTCAAAATACTAGCAAACTGAATTAAACAACACATTAAAAAGATCACTCACAATGATCAAGTGGGTCGCATCCCAAGGACAAACGTTTGGTTCAACATATGCAAATAAATAAATGTGATACATTACAGTAACAGAATCAAGGACAAAACCCATATGATCACTTCAACAGATGCTGAAAAAGCATTTCATAAAATTCAAGATCCCTCCATGATAAAAAGACAACAAACTGGGTACAGAAGGAACATGCATCAAAATAATAAAAGCCATATATCACAAACCCACAGCTATCATCATACTGAACAAGAAAAAAATCAAAAGCCTTTCCCCCAAGATCTAGACCAAGACAAGAATGCCCACTTCTACCACTTATGTTCAGCATAGTACTTCATGTCCTAGCCAAAGCAATTTAGGCAAGAGAATGAAATAAAGGGTATCCATATTGAAAAGGAAGAAATCAAATTATCCTTGTTAGAAGATGATATTATATTTAGAAAATATTATATTTAGAAATAAAATCTTATATTTAGAAAAACCTAAAGACTACATACACATACGAAATGCTGGGATGATCAACAAGTTCAGTAAAGTTGCAGGATACAAAATCAACATACAAGAAGCAGGTGCATTTCTGTTTGAAAATAATTAATGATCTGAAAAGAAACCAAAAAAGCAATCCCATTTAAAATAGCTACAAAATAGGAATAAATTTAACCACAGAAGTGAAAGATCTCTAGAATAAAACTAAAAGCAGTGCTGAAAAAAATTGATAACTACACACAAAAGGGAAAGATATCCCATACTGATGGATGGGAAGAATTAATATTGTTAAAATGTACTACCT
The DNA here is from genome assembly GCF_001698545.2 of Rhinopithecus bieti. NCBI lineage: Eukaryota > Metazoa > Chordata > Mammalia > Primates > Cercopithecidae > Rhinopithecus > Rhinopithecus bieti. The sequence goes on from NW_016808964.1 coordinate 31,129, forward strand.
AAAGCAATCTATAGATTAAATGCAATTAATTAATATGAAATTAATATTATTGAATTAATATTGTTAAAATATACTACTGAAAGCAATCTACAGATTAAATGCAATCTCTATCCAATCTCTATCAAAATACCAATGACATTCACCACAGAAATGGGAAAAAAAATTCCTAAGGTTCATATGGACCCAAAAAGACCCAGAATAGCCAAAGCAATCCTGAGAAAAAACAACAAAGCTGGAGGCATCACACTACCTAACTTCAAAATATACTATAAAGCTATAGTAACCAAAAAAGCATGGTACTGAAATAAAAACAGACACATAGACCAAATGAACAGAATACAGCATCCCAAAATATACCCATGCATTTACAGCCAATTCATTTTCAATAAAGACACCAAGAACACATATTGGAGAAAGGACAGCCTCTTCGATTTATTGTCTTGGACAGATTGGATGTCCATATGCAAAATAATAAAACTAGACCCCTATCTCTCACCATATGAAAAAATAAAATCAAAATGGATGAATGACTTAAACGTTAAGACTTGAAACTATATAACTACTAGAATAAAACATTGGGAAAATGCCTCAGGTCATTGATATGCACAAAGACTCTATTGAGTAATACTTCTAAAGCACAGATAACAAAAGCAGAAATAGCCAAATGGGATTATATCAAGCTAAAAGCTTCTGCACAGCAAAGGAAACAATCAACAGAGTGAAGCAACAACATACAGAATGAGAGAAAATATCTGCAAACTATCTATCTGACAAAACATTAACAACCAAAATATATAAGTGACTCAAACAACTCAATAGCAAAAAAAAAAAAAACACACAAATAATCTGATTTCAAAGTGGGCAAATGCTCTGAACAGACATTTCTTAAAAGAAGACATACAAATGGCCAATAGGTATATGAAAAATGCCCAACATCATTAATCATCAGGAAAATGCAAATCAAAATCACAAGGACATATCATCTCACCCCAGTTAGAATGCTTATTATCAAAAAGACAAAAAATTACAAATGCTGAAGAGGACGCAGAGAACAGAGAACTCTCATACACTGCTGATCAGAATGTAAATTAGTACGGCCATTATGGAAAACGGTATGGAAAACTAAACATAGAAGTACCATATGATCCAGCAATCCCACTGCTGGGTATATATTATATATATCCAAAAGAAGAAAAATCAATATGTCAGAACAGATATTTGTACTCCTTTGTTTATCACAGCACTATTCAAAATAGTCAAATTACGGAATCAACCTAAATGCCCACTGATGGATCAATAGATAAAGAACATGTGCTATACATACACAATGGAATATCATTGAGCTATAAAAAGAAAATCCTGTCATATGCAGCAACATGGATGGAACTGGAAGACATTATGTCAATCGAAATAAGCAAGGCACAGAAAGACAAATATTATGTTTTCACTCATATGTGAGTAGGGGCTATAAAAGTTGATATCATGGAGGTGGAGAGTATAGTAGTAGTAGTTACTAGAAGTTAGGAAGGTTGTGGGGAGAGAAGGATGAAGAGAGGTTGGTTAATGGGTATAAAACTACAGTTATATAAAAGAAATAAGTTCTAGTGGTTGGTATCAGAGCAGTTAACAATAATTAGTTATATATTTCAAAATAGTTATAATTATAAAAACAATTATAGTTAACAATAATTAATTGCTTGTTTCAAAATAGCTAGAAGATTTGGAATGTCCCCAACACAAATAAATGATAAATGTTTGAGATGCTGGCTATCCCAATTACCCTAATTGAATCATTATACATTGTATTCATGTATCAAAATGCCACATGTAGTCCCAGCACTTTGGGAGGCCAAGGGGGGCGGATCATGAGGTCAGGAGTTTAAGACCAGCCTAGCTAATATGGTGAAACACCATCTCTACTAAAAAAAAAGTGCAAAAATTAGCCGGCATGGTGGCACATGCCTATAATCCCAGCTACTTGGGAGGCTGAGGCAGGAGAATTGCTAGAACCCGGGAGGTGGAAGTTGCAGTAAGCCAAGATAGCACCACTGCACTCCAGCCTGGGTCACAGAGTGAGACTCCATCTCAAAAGCCATCTCGAAAAAAAAAAAAAAAAAAGAAAAAAAAAAAACAAAACAAACAAAAAAAAAACTACATGTACGGCCCCTAGCAATATGTGAAAGATGTATTAATTTTTAATAAAAAAGAACTCTCAAAACAATAAGAAAACAAACAGTACACTTAAAATGGGAAAAATACACGAACAGACACTTCACCAGTTTTTATACAGATGGCAAATAAACACATGAAAAAAATGCTCAACATCACTATCCATTGGAAACGCAAATTAAAATTACAATAAGATACCACTACACACCTACATGTTAGAATGGCTAAAATAAAATAAAAAAAAATTAGTGACTGGCTGGGCACGATGGCTCATGCTTGTAATCAGTCAGCATTTTGGGAGGCCAAGGCAGTAAGATCACTTGAGGTAAGGAGTTTGAGACCAGCCTGGCCAACATGGTGACACCCTGTCTCCACTAAAAAGACAAAAATTAGCTGGGTATAAAGGCACATGCCTGTAATCCCAGCTACTTGGGACAGTGAGGCAGGAGAATTGCTTGAACCTGGGAGGCAGAGGTTGCCACAAGCCAAGATTGCACCACTGCACTCCAGCCTGGGTGCCTGGGTAACAAAGCGAGACTCCATCTCCAAAAAAAAAAAAAAAAAAAAAAAAAAAAAAAAAAATTATAATATCAAGTGTTGATGACCATGTGGAGTAATTGGAACTCTTATATATTATGTATTAGTAGTGAAAATTAAAAATGGTATAGAGACTTTGGAAAATAGTTTGGCATTATCTAATAAGTTAAAAAATCTACCATGCCACCTAGCAACCCTAACCCTGGAAGCCCTTATCCAAGAAAAATGAAAACATATATTCTCAAAAAAATATTGTACCTAGAATGCTCATAGCAGCTTTATGCATTAGAGTTCAAAACTGGAAACAACCCAGATATCCATTAATTGGTGAATAGGTGGTATACCCTTGCAATGGAGTGCTACTAAGCAATAAAAAAGGATAAACTAACGATACATGCAACAACATGGATGGATATCAAAGGCATTATGTTAAATGAAAGAAGCTAAACACAAAAGATTATATACTGTATGATTTCACATATATGACATTCTAGAAAAAGCAAAATTTCAGATAAAAAGGAGATCAATATTTTCCAATAGCCAGGAGTAAGGGCACAGATTGTTTGCAGTGTCAAGATAAGAGGACTTTATGGAGTTATAGAAATGTCCTATATTTTGATTATTATGGTGGTTATACAACTATATACATTTGTTAAAACTCCTTAAAGTATACACTTAAAATCACTTAAAATGAATGAATCTTATTGTATGTAAATTATATCTAAGTAAAGCTGATAAAATGAAACTCTAGAACTAATAAAAGGGTAAACAATTAATTCTTTAAAATGAAAAATAATACATTAAAAGAGATAACACACTGTGAATATTTTGAGTTCCTCAAAAAATACTGAGTCTCATAGAAACTTAACAGAAACAGAAAAGGGAAGATGAAGAAAAATTCTACTGGTAACTGCGAAGAAGGAAAGGGAGAGGGGAGGGGAATGGTAAAGAAGGAGAATCCTAGGTTGCTTCTAATGGTACTCCACCACATACGACACTGCCACGCAATCAACAACAGCCTTGTATTGCTCCCTTGTGGACTTCTGTGAGAGTTTCTCTGGAATATACATTCGGGAATGGAACCAGCAGGTCATACACATGCTTAACATTTATAGGGCAAATCACAGCACTTTTCTAAGTCCTTGTTTCCTGGCTGGAGACCAGGGGTCAAAATAAGGGCCCGAGAGGAACCCATTCCCCACTGCAGGGACAAAGCAGCTGAACAGAACCAGACAGTTCAAACGCTCCTTCCATTGTTTCCTAACACCTCTCAAAACCCTCCCCAAATGGATAAGATACTTACGTGCTCTAGGAAGCAGGGTCCTATCTCACTGAGGTGGGGGTCATCATTGTTATACTGTTTCTCCAGGTCTCTCACAAAGCCCATCTGAAATCTGTAGATATCTTCAATGTTCCCAAAGATTACCTTCAGTTGCTCGTCACTGAACATGTCCCTTCTCTTCCGGCACTGCTTCAGATAGCCCTGCAGACAAAGAAAAAGCCTAGGTTGAGGAAGTCCCTGACTTCCAGAAGGCTTTACACTTCCTAAGCACTTAAGAGCCTCATTTTGGTCCCAAGAAGTAGGCATGGAATAATTATTTTCATTTTCATATGAGGAAACTGAGGTTTACAGAAGGAAGTCACTCCCCCAGTGAGTAATTAGGAAAGCTGGATTGCCAGCAAAGGTCTTAAGAGTGCAAAGACTCCAAAGTACAGGGCTTTTCCCTTCATTCTCTATGAAGAAGACCCCAAAAGTCAAATATCGATTTCCAAGAAGCTGGTTGACCACATTTTCACAGTTCTTATTAGCTACTGGTTTAATTGGATCCATTCACATCTCTAAAGTTCTATTCCTTATAAGACCAGCCCAAAGGTCTTAATAACACTGACAAAAATTTGGGAACACAGGCCAGAATAGGAAAACTTCCCATAAGAGAACATAAATTGACAAGACAAAACCATTTCTTTAAAAAGAAAAAATTCCCTTATGAACGTTAATGTCAGGAAATAACCAGAAATAATAGTTGTTTATCATTTTAGACTTCCCCTGTTGTGTACATCAAAGTACACATACGATCTTTTCTTAGCCATTCATGTCTTCACATACTTTAAGAAAATGCATTCATACTATTCACATCATGCAAATATCTGCCAAACCATTTCTCAAAGGAAATGTCTCAACTATCGAAGGTAGCTAGCCAGGAGTGATCATTTAGATGAGCTCAGCCAACAAGCCTATGTGTGCCTGGACATGGTGTTTCTAACAGAGCAGGTGTTTAGGACACATTTGTAAATAAATGTGTCCTAAACACATTAATGTGTTCTAACACCTAACACATATGTCCTAAACACATAAATGTGCCCTAAACACATAAAACACATTAATAAAGATAACCACTGATAAAAGAGAAAAAAAGGATGAAAGAGATTCTTGGTCTAGTAAGAAAGCATTGGGGTAACATAAAGACTCAGGGCATAATGTAAGTCAGGACAAAAACAGCCCCGATCTAAATTGCATCTTCCATTTGGAACCTACTATCATGGGTTTTCACTTGATAGTTACTGTCCTCATTAGAAATCAGTAGCACATAAAAATGTTCTTGGTGAGGATAAATTATCGTCATTTGCTTTCATCAAACAGCTAAGTGAAATTATCTTAATACCTTTCTTAAGGGTTGAGACCCCAAGGAAGAGTTTTACAGGGACTACTTTACCACATATAGCCCTGTCCCTATCCTCACTTTGTCTCCCTTAACACAGCTACCAATGACGTAATCTGGACACACTCCAGGAAGATCCTCATCCCTGGCTTCAATGCCTTTTACTGACCCCTACAACAAATCTCACTTCCCATATCTGTTCTCAGTCTCCAATTTAGCCATTAATTAGTAGGTGTCTTTAAACAGTAGGCAAATTAATAGTCTATGCCTATGTTGACATCTGTTTAACTAATGATTTGTACCCTCATTGACTGACAAGTTGAAAAATTCCTGCATTCTTTCATATGCAATTTTTGATTAGGAAGAAAATTCCCAGAACACCCTTTTGGCTCCACTACCTTTACAGAGTTTGCTCCCCAAATTCTGCCTCCCTAGAAAGCTTTACATTGACTACCAGAAGGAACGGCAATAAACCCCTGTAGGCCCTTCCCTGCCTAATATGTAATTCCCAGAGCCTAGTATGTCTGAGTTGGTCTGTGCCTGTGTGCCTGTGTATTTGTCTCTTTCACCCTACCATCTCTGGATGTTTCTTAGCTACAATGGAGCAGGGAGAGAAGTGAGCATATCATATCAACATTAAATGGGAGTAGAGGCTTCCTTACCCCTCCTCCCACATTTTTCCCCTAAGGCAGGCCGAGGAGCACAGCTGGGGGAAAACAGTAACAGTGGCACATTCAATATATTACTTCTGGGTAAGTAATAGGTACTGATGAGTGACCATAATGGGAGACAGAAGAGGCCAGCCTAGATAGCTCATTTATCTCCTGAGAAGGCAGTTCAGAAAATATTTAATAGTTGTGTCCGCTGCTCCTATTTGAAAAGTCTCAGGGGAGAAACAAAACACCATAAAATCGCCAAAATTCAACAAGGATATTAGAAGTCAACATCAGCATAAATATAACAGAAATAAAAATAAGAGAGTGGTCTTAGGAAAAGAGAATTAATGAAAATTTCAGTCCAACTTCCTAAGTCCCTAAATATGTTATTTATTGCCACTCTCAAGGAAATCATTTTCTTTCTATTATATTACGTATGTTATGGCAGGGGATATATCAGGAAGAATGTCCACAGGATGGTAGGAACCTAGAATGTTTTATCAACTCTTATTTTTAAAGCCAATGATAGATTATAAATATATTCCGGTACATTTAGCTTGATGAAATATTACATAGCAGTTAAAATGATAATTAGGAAGACCATGTAGAAACATGGAAATTGTTTATGATACAATGTTAACAAGTAGAACATAAAATGGTATATCAGTGTGATTACAACTCTGTAAATATATATACATATGGACAGATTTGAAGAGATTATGCAAAAGTGCAAATAATTCTGCTATAGTTGATGGATTCTGGCTGATTTTGTTCCTATTTTAAACTTTCTCTAATGCTGTTTTTTAATTGTCTTCATGATCTAAAATGGGATAAAAGTCTTTGCCAGAGAGTGTAAAGAAAAGAAAATGCAGCTTTAAGAAGGTTGCCTGGAATGAAATATTATCAAGGAAAGAAGAGGGAAGACCCAATGTCTTCTTAAGATCTCCTGCAGCCCTAGTGTCTAAGATACTCACTTGCTAAAGATTACAAATAATAGATGTAAACTGCTCTTATCAAAAAATAAGCAATGAGACATAAGAGTATGGGAGTAGCTGGATAACCCCAAAATGTCACCCTCGACCTCTATACCACACAAGCTTTTGGAAAAAAGAAAGGCCAGGAGAAATGATTAGCTCCCTGGAGTCTTGCCTTTTTTATTCCCTTCTTTCGGCTGGCCTGAAGGCTATCAAATTTTCCACATCAGTGGTGAACAGAGGGTAGACTTAGGGGGTCAATCAATACTTGTCTCCTCTCCTTCACTCATTTTAAAGGTATGTAAGTTTAAGATGAGTTGGCAGTGAAATGTGATTGCCAAAAAGCCTAATACCATTTTCAGTTAGAAAAAAGAAGAAATATATTGAGAGGCAAAAATGGGCGAGGTAATTGGAAGGTAGTCATACCACTGCAGGAGAGCAGAATTAAATTCTGAGTCCACCCTCTTTTCAGAGGAACACCAAGAAAATAGCACACAGCCAGAGGGAAGTGAGCAGGGTAGGGAGGTGCCTGAAAAGCAACATAATGAAGAATAATGGAAGAAATAAAATTTGTTTATCCTAGATAAGTCTTGGGGCCCATTGAAGGTCTGTCACAGGGCAGGGGGAACAAAAGGGGTCTGTGGCTCTTACTGCCAGGTATGCTTTGAACACCCTTTGACCCCATCTGAATGGTAACAGGGAACAGGGTACTACGGCTCAAGGGAGGCAGTTTCCTAGAGCCTAAACTCTGTCTCCTAGGAGTAAAGTGGGCATGGGTGGGCAGGCAGGCCACAGAGTAGCTAAGATAAATGTGGGTATTATCAAATCAGTCACAATTGGCATAAATTAGCCCTGGCATTGTTATGGTAACAGCAAGGAAAGCTGCCCATCTATTTCACTTTGTTCTTAAACCCACCAGAGCTGATGTACGAGTTGAGACCTAGTGCATTGATCTAGAAGTAATGCCTTGATATGGGATATAAACAATACCCAAGATCTCCAGAAAAGATCCTAGAAACTACCAGGAAATAGGATGAACCAACGAGCCCCTGCATCACCTGGGGTTTAGGAAATTCTTTAGGGAAGGCCCTCACAAAAGTTTAGACCTCAGTATCTCTGTCTCTAAAATGAAGACATCGAAAAGATTTCCATGGATCCTTTCAGTTCTGACATTCTAGGGGTTTCATATGTCTTTTTTTTGCCTGGAAACTGAGGCCTGATGGGAGACCTGACAACCATCTTGAAGATTTTTTTAAGAAAATTAGGAGACAATGACCATAGTTGTTATTCACAGCCGTATCGTCAAAGTTTAACAGAATACCTGGCATATAGTTGCTGCTCAGTTATTTGTCAACTAAATGCTAATTAGTTCTTCCAATGCTGGTGATGATCAAAGGTAAGTTAGAAGCAGAATGCTCAAATTGGTGGTTTTCTTTTATTTCCTTCTTCCCCTCTTTGAGATAGGAAACCCTTTCTTCAAATGAAATAAAAAAGATATTAAAAAACAAGAGAATGAAGAAGATACCTGCAACATGGAAAGCTGACAAGGAGTTCATATCTAGAATATACAAGGAACTCTTACAAATCAGCAAGAAAAAACATAAGAAACTCCATGAAAATGGGCAAAGAATAGGAACAGGGCAAAGAATGTCCAGACGGAATGGACAGGTAGGGCCTATGGCAGGCAGAAGCCCCTGGGCTTGGTGTTTTAGGCTGACTAGATGACTCATATTTTTATCCTAGCATGTTATACAAATATTATTATTTTATACATGAGTTATCATTTTCTATGTGCCAAGATGTAAAGACTATTGGGATGTATTGAGATAGGCAATCTGCAGAAGGGAAAACCCAAATGGCTAATACATTTGAAAACCCTAGGCTTAAGATACCAAATGGAAATGACTTGAAGCTACAGCATGCCTAAAGAAGAATATCTTGATAGTGAAATGGTATGATCACTAATACAGATGAGTGAAGAAAGGTAGGCCAGCTTCTCTGGAGGCATTTGAAGACAGAATGTATTTCATAGGTATCAGATGGCCGAGATTATCTTCCTCAAGAGAAAACAGACAAGACAGCTTTTATAAAGCATCTTTAGCTCTGCTTACTCTTGCCTCAGTTTCCTTGATTGTACTTTGAGTTCTAAGGTTACAAAAGGCAATATCACCAATTGTTGGTCAAGTTGATCTAGAACTAAACTGAAGGTATTTTATACCACTGTCTGGTGTTAACAAAGTATAATAGAAAGAAGAGTGGTAACTATCTGCAAGACTCATTTGAAAAGATTATGTCTCTACTGACCATCATTGAATGACTTCAATTAAAGAATCACTTTATTTCCCACTTCTTCATTTGCAATATAAGGGTATTGTAACTTAAATGTTTGCAAAGCACTTTCTGCTCCCAGGAGGGAAAAAGAATGTCCTCTAATAAATAGTGTGACTTTTTAAAATATTGAATATAATTTTCCCCCTTTCCCCTTCAACAAGTACAAGAGTAGGAAGTGTTTAGAGCTCTCCCATAACCTACAGAAAGAGTGGTTTATGAACACATTCATGCTTGAGTAAGACATGCTTCCAAGGGTACCAAGAAAGAAGAGGCAGAAAATGCAGAAGTAGCCTGGCTCACTATCACAGTTTTTCTCTAGTGAGGGCATATCTACATCTTACAGAACTAGAGAAAAACTAAGAGCCAGACAGAACTTAAAGAGCTCCTCCAACCTATGCAATTTAGAGATGGGGGACAAGGCCTAGGGTGGAAAAGACTCATCTGAGATTCCCCAGTCAGTTAGTGACTAAGGTAGGTCCTGAACCCAGCACTCCCAATTCTGAGTCTGGTATTCTTTCTGATAAATCATTCGCTCCTCACGGCTTTTGGTTTAAAGATTACACGATCCTGGGCTAAACTACTGTCTTCTGATCCAGCTAGACACAGCTTTCTCCACCTCCCTTTTGATGCCTGTGATTATAGGGTGAGACAAAGAGATAGCTCCCATTTAAATACTTAACTTCAGCACCAATAATCGTTGAAAAATAAGGAACCAGCAAATTGTCAACAAAAGGTTTGACTGGGTTAGCTGGATTGGAAAACTCCTTAAAGCAGGATCATATCACCCCCAACTTTCTGGAAAGACAAATAACTTCCACTGCTGTCCTGAGCCTGTGTCCCATAGGAAGAGGCCAAGATGTGTGGGAGTTGGGAAAGCCTTCTAAGGACTTCCACTGGGCTAGTACCTAAGAGCTCTGGGAAAATAAATTTGCTTCTTAGAGACTCAATCTATTGATCTAGAAAATAGGAATAACAATAACAACTTTTGTCCTCTTTGAAGATCAGATGACATATGATGTGAATGTACTTTGCCAATCAAAGCAGTACATACATATGAGCAATTATATTTAATTTTGACTTTAAGCAATATTTATCAAGCATCTAGTATGTACCAGGCACTGTGGTGGGGGAATATATCAGTAAATCAATAGATGAAAACCCCTGCCTTTCATGGAAAGTACATTCCAGTAGAGGAGACAGACAATAAACAAAATATATAAGTTAAATGTATAATATGTCAGATAGATAAATGTAACAGAAATAAAGCAGGAAAGGAGCAGAGGTAGTGCAAGGTTACAGGTTTAAATAGAATGCTTAGAGAAGTCTCAAGAAGATATCTGAGCAAAGACTTGAAGGAGTTGAGGATGGGAGCCATGTAAATGTGGGGTGGGGAGGGAAATGCTTTAAGCAGAGGGAAAAACAAGTGCAAAGGCTCTAAGGGAGAAGCATGTTAGTAATGCTGAAGGAAAAGCAAGAGGCCAGTATAGCTGGAGTAGTAAAGAAAGCATAGCAGAAAGGAGCAGTAGGTGAAAGTCATAGAGGCAAGGATGGGTTGACCACACAGGCCCTTGTAAACAATAATAACTTTGGCTTTTACTCAGGTAGAAATGGTGAGCCACTGGAAGGTTCTGAGCAGAGGAGTGATATGACCTGACTTAGATCTTGACAGAATCCCTCAGCTACCAAGTGAAGAATAGATTGTACTTAATTTTATGAAAAACGCTATGACATTGTAATATAGGTATCATTTTGGAGCAATGCTCCTCAAACTTTAATATGTATTATACATCAAATAGTAACTTTGTTAAAATGCATACTCTGATTCAGTAAGTCTGGGTTGGAGCCAAAGATTTTGCATTTATAACAAGTTCCCAGGTGATACAGATGCTGCTCTAAAGTATAACACTTTGAGACAAGAAGTTATGTCCAGGCCTGGCACAGAACAGAATTCCACTAAAAGTTTGCTGAATGAATGAAATGTCAGTGGTTTGATTTTGAATGCCATGTAGCACATTCCAAGGGAGAATTTTTTTTAGCACCAGCCATTGATGTGAAGGGAGAAGGAAGAAAAGAAGGACATCTGGATGGATGGGTGAATAAATTTAAAAGGGGCAAAAAAGAAAATTACCTTTTCCAAATACAACATATGTTATTGCAATATTCTATTTACTTAATTTCCTCAACAAACTTAAGAAATTGTTATAATGAAGCCCATTGGAAAAATAAGAAAATTGAATGTCAGAGGAGTTAAGGGCTATCTTCAAGCCCACAGGGTTAATTAATGACCAAGTTAGAACACGAAAAACCAGCATTTCATGTCCCCAGACCTCTTGTTCTTTCTACTCTATCTTGCTGCCTCATGGCAGGGCAAGGAGTGGGGCAGTGGGAAAAGATAACTTCTAATCTTCCTGAAAGGGGTGAGAAAATGAGTTGAGATAAAGAAAGTTCAGGCACAAAATCCTTGGCCTTGGTGCTTCCAGAGCTATACTGTCCAATGTGGCTGTCATTACAGATATATGGTTACCTAAATTAAAGCTAATTAAATGTAAATATAATTTAAAATTCCATTTCTCAGTCATACCAGCCACATTTTAACTCTTCAAAAGCCACAAATTGTTGGCTCATAGCTACTATATTGGAGAATGCAGACATGGAACATTTTCATCATTGCAGGAAGTTCCATTGGGCAGTACAGATGTAGAGAAATAAGAACTTCGAAAATGTTGGAGCTGTACTACTGACTCCACAGTGGACCCTAGGCTGGGGACAGAAAATAGAACCTAATCCCTCCTCTGGAAGGAAGGAGACAAAAAGATTCAATGCAGAATTTTCCCTGAGTCAAGAAAAAAGATATGAGAGTGTGTGTGTGTGTTTAATCCTTTTAAAACACTGCTTTCATTTCCCATTGGTTTTCCCTTCCTGTTCAGTAAACTGCCCTTTAAAAATGCCAACTTGCATCTACTAAGCTTAAGAGAGTATGAGAGTAAAGGCTCTCACCTTCATTTAGGACAGAGAGATGGAAGGAATGCGGTTAGGGAATGTAGAGAGACAGCTCCTGGGGAAAAGAATGATATACTGAAGGAGCCCAGGTTTATCCATCTAGCCTTCATCTTCTATAGATTCCTGTCTCCAAGCTCTTTTCTGCTTAAACTTACAACCAGTGTTCTCCAAGTGAGACAGTTAAGACCAGCAGCATCAGCATCAGCAGGGATGCTCATTAAACCTAAACATGCTCATGCCTTACCTGAGACTGATAATTCATGATGTGGGGGACAAGAGTGAGAGGGCTGCTTAACAAGCTCCCCCAGAAACTCTGGTACATGTTAAAGTGTGAATCACTAGCTTGGCGGGAGATGCATTTTGCTTTAATGAGTGAGGTTAAGCCCTTACATGAGATGGCTGTAACTGGATCAGATACCAAAAAGATGAAGGTAGAGACGCAGGGGAGAGAAGGAGGAAGACACAAAGAAAGGGTAAAGGGAGAGAGACAATGAATATAAATGAATTAATATTAGAGAGAAAATGTGAAAAACAGAGATTGAGAAACGCTAAGGAAGCAGTTTCACCTCACTGAACAGAATCTGGGAGGCTACGTGCCCTTTCCAACATTTTTGGACTGTCACAGGTGGGGCCCAGGTTGTTGGTTCTTCACGAAGTGCCTCCACATGAAGCACCATGGTTACCTCACAAATATCCTTGAGGTGCTTGATGTAGTGACGCTCGGTGCTCATTATCTCATTGATGACGTTGGCCCGCATCTGGTCCCGGTTCTGTAGTGGCCGCCCCAGACAGAGGCAGTCTGAATTGGGGTCCAGGTGTCCATTCTGCACATCACTGGGCCCCTCCTCCACCTCATCCTCCTGGTTCACCCAGAGCTGTGGATGCAGGCAAAAGAAAAATAATGAGTTAGCTTCCTTCTTTGAGAGGTTTCCAGGCAAGTAAAAAAAGGATAAACTGAACTTCTCAGGTATTCAGGGAACCTTCAATCAGAGACCTCTGCAAGTAGAATTCCAAACCTGGCTCTAGGGTGACTTTTTGCCCTGGGCATGGGTTTAATCTTCTCTAGGTCTCTGGTGACCTATCTGTAAATAGATTGGAGGGACTACATTCATTCATGCTGGAGCACATCTAGGTAGCACAACTGGATTTTTTAAAAGGTTAAGCTATACATCTTGAGTGCCACAGCTGGATTGCTGACAAAACACAGCATTTATGCACCTGCAAGTATAGAGGCCAAAGTTAAATACTAGAATGGGTGTCTTGAAAACAAAGTTCAGTGTTGATTTCTGCGATAGGACATAAAAATAATCATCAAAATTTGACTGTAAAATGCCTTGGACATGCAAAGATCTCTACCTCTTCAAGATTGGGATGGGGATGGGAGAATATTTACCCACCATATACTAGCAATAGCTATTAATTGGCACCAACTATACACCATTCACTGTGCTAAGAGCCTGCAATATACTGTATTCAGCCCTGCTAGATAGGTACCACTACTACTACCATTTCACAGAAGAGGAGACTGAGGCTCAGAGAAGTTAAGTAATCTATCCCAAGTCACACAGGAATCAGAGGAGCTGGGATAGGAGCCAGTCTGTCTGTCTCTAGAACCTATGCTCTTTTTTTTTTTCTTTTTTATTATACTTTAACTTCTAGGGTACATGTGCTCTTAAACACTGCTAGAACCTTTGTGCCCCTGGTTCTAAGGAAGACAGGAAAAGAAAAGGAAAGGGCTTGGACCAAGGTGGACAGACAATTATTAGAATCATCAGAAACTGATGAATTTGGTAACAGTTGAGACTGTTCTTTCTAAATCATGAAGGCAGTGGGAAGCTAAAAAAAAAAAAAAAAAAAAAAAAAAAACCTTTTGGGATGGCCAAGTGAGATATCTCTGGATCTTCTAGATGACTTTGACGGAAAATCAAGAAGATGGCCCAAGAAGATGGACCTTCCCACCACCCCCCACAGTCCTAGGAATTGGGGAAACCAAGGGGGCAGGAAGCAAAAGAAGGGTGGGCCCACTTGGCAGAGTGACAAAATTTGTCAGGGGTAATAAGCAAAGAGCTTGCCAGTTGTCTCAACAGGTTTAATCAATTCTCCATATTTTCCATATTTTCCTTCCTTAAACCCCAGCTTTTCCACATTCCGGCCTCAAAAGCTGAGATCACACAATTTAGATGCATCCCTATTTCTGCCATCAGAAAAGCCTTTTAGTGGGTAATCATTCGGGAGGAAAAGGCTTTGGGATAGAACTAGAAGGTCGGTAGTTACTTCCCAACTCTGTACATTCTTTCCTCTTTCTTTCTCTCATAGGAGGTGAGGGGGCATGATTACCACTCAGTGAACTTAGAGATGTCACCAGCATATATCTCACTAAATTGTCACAGGCCAAAGTAAATAGAGCTCACTCTGTTTTTATGTATTTTGTATACACAGCCAAATTTGCAAAATGTATCTCTATCCAAAACCTATCACCCTCTGCAAGTGCTCCATTATAAATCTCTTTCCAGCTTCTAAAAGGTCAGCTTTGTGTCTTCAGTATGCTAACAGCTGTCCTTTAATGCAATCAACAGGCAATATGAGAGGTAATTATTCAAAAGAATGAACCTGGGCAAAAAAAAAAAAAGTGATTTAAGGCACTGAAACAAACATCTCATATACATGATGCTGTCTACTTATAACAATGAAAACCTCACCCTCTTAATAATCCATTAGCTTTTCCTTGCTTCTCACAAAGCAAGCTAAGTCCTGCTATGGAAAGGGTAACATAGGCAGGCCTTTAAAGAATAAGAATCATTTATTTTCTTCTTAGGAGTTTAAGAAAAGTCAGGTCCAAATGTTGGCTTTTGGATAGCTGGAATAAGATGAAAATTTTGAACAATTCTAGTGGGAAGGAAGACAGGATATGAAGGAAGGGGGAGCAGATGTAAAGGCAGAAACAGAACCACATTTAGGTTCAAGCTATACACCATGACACTGTCGTTCCAAATAACAATGAGAAAAGACGAAGGCAACTACAGCCAAGTGAAAACAGATTCCTTATAAAGAATTTGGTAGAGAAGTCCCTTCTGGTTATAACTAAAGGCCTGTGTAGCAGGGTCCTTCATAAGGAGCTTCGGAGAAGACATCTTCATCTACTCTACTGCAACAACCCCAGAAGCCCATTCCTTAGGTTAAGATGCTGCTTTCACCACAAAGAACTACTAACAGATTCATTCATTCATTAAATCTATGCCAAGTGCCGATAATGTGCCAGATATTAGGGATACAACAGCAAATAAAAAAGACAGAAATCACTGCCCTTTATAGAGCTGACATTTGAGGGAAGATGTTTCTTAGCCTAGAACAAAGTGGCACATAAGGCCTAACTGTTTTTCTCCTGATCCCAGGTTCCCACAAAACATCCCCTGGGCCTAATGATAAGACTTTCTGGTCTAACCTCTAAGTTCTCTGCTCTTGAGAGCTTCCCTGTTCTGTGTAGAGGAAGGTCTTTGTCTGCATGTATGTCAGAGTGCATTGACACAGGTCAGCCCATAAGCTTATCTGCCCTGGTTGAAATATCAGACAAGAGAGCCTTTATCAACCCTGCCCAACAATCTGTGAAGGCTAATGTGTACCTTTTCTTCATTAATGCTGCAATTAGCACATATAGATGCCTGGGTGACAAGTAAGAAGATGGACAATGCCTAGAACCTGCCAGGTTGAAAGGCTGTCCTGGAAGTCCTCTTAGAGTACTTAAAGGCTGGTTTCCCCAGCCTTCATTGAACTCTGAAGCAAGGCTGATTAATGCAGTTCAATTTAACAAATACTTACTTTGGACCTATTCTGTGCCTAACCACTAACTGTGAAGGACATGCAGATGAGCAAGACAACTTACTCCTCCCTCCTCCTCCTAAACCATGGAGTGCTTTCCAAATTGAAGACAATCTCTGGTCTTTATTGCTCCCTTTTCTATTTTCACTGTCGTTGCTCTCATAGTTTTATACCTGAACAAGTCCCTGGGTGATCCTCTAGCTTTTACCCTTCCCACATACCACTATTAGACCAATTTCCTTGACTATCACATTGATTGGCTAATCCCATAAACCCAAAATCCTTAATAGCTCTCCACTGATTATAAAGCAAGTCCAAATCCCTCACCCTGACATTCAAACATTACCATAATTTGACTCCAATCTGTATTTCCACTCTTACTTCCTACTACTTCCTTCAGGAGTATTGGGCTCCTCCCAGACTGGTCTATTTTCCGTCCACAAATATTCCCATCTATGTCCTTTAATCCCATGCTCAAACACAGAAATACTATAGTCCAAAGGCTTTCAAAAACTTCAGCAACAGTAATCCATCCTCTCAATTTCGTAATAAAGAAACTGATGCCCACAGAGACAGCCAAGGAGTCAGCAATATACCCACATCTTTAATATGCATTTTAATTTTGAGCCTTCCATTTTTTTCCATTTTTAAAATTACATGTTATACAAGAACACATTTGCCTTGCAAAAAGTTAAAATAGAAAAAAATAGATTAAAATTATTAAAATCATGGATGAAAGAAGAAATATTACTACCAGTCCTACAGAAATAAGAATTAAAGGGAATATTATGAACAATTGTACGCCAATAAATTACATAACCTGATGACATGGACAAAATCCTAGAAAGGCACGAGCTACAGAAACTGACTCAAGAAGAAACAGAAAATCTGAGAAGACCTATAACAAGAAAAAGATTTGATGAATAATTTCATGCAATTCTGAAAACTTCCCACATGGGGAAAAAACAAAACAAAACAAAACAAAACAAAACAAAACAAAACCTCAGGACTAGATGGCTTCACTGGTGAATTCTACCAAACATTTAAAAAATAACTAACATCAATCTTTTACAAACCCTTCTAAATAACAGAAATATAGAAATCCTCAATAAAATACTAGCAAACCAAATCCAGCAACATATTAAAAACCAATTGTCCACCTTACCAGATGTGATTCCAGGAATGGAAGGTTGCTTCACATATGAAAATCAGTCCACGTAAGTTACACCATATTAGTGAAGTAAGGTTACAACATCCCAGATGATCATCTCAACAGGCACAGAAAAAGCATTTGCAAAATCCAACACCTTTTCATGATTAGAAACAAAAATACTAAACAAACTAGAAATAGAAGGCAATTTTTCTCCAAATAATAATGAACATTTATAAAAAATCCACAGTTAATATCATATTTAATGGTGAAAGACTGAAGGCTTTCATCCTACAATCAAGAACAAGACAAGGATATTCCCTTTCATCACTTCTATTCAACCTTATACTGAAGGTTCTAGCCAGAGCAATTGCACAAGAAAAAGAAATAAAAGACATTGCATCAGAAAGAAGTAAAACTATCTCTAGTCACAGATTATATAATGTGATATACAGGAAATCATACGGAATCCCCCAAAAAATAAACCTGTCATAATGAATAAATAAGTTCAGCAATGTTACAGGATATAAAAATCAATTATGTTTCTATATACTAGTAATGAACAATCTGAGAGTTAAATTAAGAAAATAATAACATTTAAATAGGAACAGAAAGAATACACAGGAATAAATTTAACAAAAGAAGTGCAATCTTATACAATGAAAACTGCAAAGCATTACTGAAAGAAAGCAAAGAAGAACTAAATAGAAAAACCTCTCTTATTCATGGATTGGAAGATTTAATGGTGCTAATATAGCAATACTCCTCAGATTAATTCAGATTCAACACAATACCTATCAAAGTCTCACCTGGTGTCTGTGGAAAATTGAAAAACTGGTATTAAAACTCATATGGAATTTCAAAGGACCCAGGATAACCAAAACAATTTTGAAAAAGGAGAATAAAGTTGGAAGACTCATACTTTCTGATTTCAAAACTTACTACAAACCTACAATAATCAAGAGAATGGGGGACTGGCACAAGAATAGATATAAAGATCAATGAAATAAAACCAGGAGTCCAGAAATATATCCTACAGTCATGCTGAACTGATATTTTTCAAAGGTGCCAAGATTATTCAAGGGGGAAAATAGTTTTTTCAACAAATGGTGCTGGTACCACTGGATATCCACATGAAAGATAATGAATTTTGGCTCCTACTTCACACTATACACAAAAATTAAATCAAAATGGATGAAATATCTGAATGGAATCAGATTATAAAAGTCATCAAAGAAAACATAGAGGAAAATCTGTAACCTTAGACAATAGTTTCTTAGATATAACACCTAGAACACAAACAACCAAGCAAAATAAAGTGGACTTCATCAAAATTAAAACTTTGTGCTACAAATGATACCATCAATAAAGTGAAAAGACAACCTAGTAATGGGAAAAAATATTTGCATATCATATATCTGATAAAGATGTAGTATTCAGAATATATGTAACTTAACAATAAAGTAACAGCCCGCTTAAAAATGGGCAAAATATGTGAATAGACATTTCTCCAAAGAAGACATATGAATGGCCAATAAATATATGAAAGGATGCTCAATATCGTTAGCCATCTGAGAAATGCAAACCAAAACCATAAAAAGATACCACTTCACACTTCCTAGAATGGCTATAATAATTTAAAAGGTCAATAACAAGTATTGATGAGCATGTGGACAAATTGGAACTCTCACGCACTGCCGGAAGGAATGTAAAATGGTATAGCTGCTGTGGAAAACATTTTGGCAGTACCTCAAAAAGTTAAGCATATAGTTACCATATGATACAACAATTCCACTCCTAGGTACATACTCAAGAGAAATAAAAACACACGCTCACACAAATTCTTGTACACAAATGTTCATAGTAGAATTATACATAACAACCAAAAGTAGAAACAACCCAAAAGTTCATTAATTGATGAATGGATAAACCAAGATATGGCATACTTATATAATAGAATACTATTATTATTGGAAAATTGCTAAGAAAGTACCATTTTAAATGTTCTCACTACAAAAAATGATAAGTATACAAGGTGAGCAATATGTTAGTTTAATCATTCCACAACTGTGTATACTATATATGAACTATATCTATATATAATCTCAAAACATCACGTCCCCCAAATATAGTTTTATCTATTAAAAATGATTTTTAAAAAATATGTTCCAGAATTAGACAATGGTGATGGTTATACAGCTTTGTGAATATACTAAAACACCACTAAACTGTCTACTTTAAACTCGGTAATTTTATGGTATGGAAATTATATTTCTATAAAAATAGATACATAAAAGCTGAAAACTGTCTAGTAAGGTGAATTTCCCCTGGACTGTTCCCTCCTAACCATATTCTACCTCTCCTGCGAAAACCATGGTTATGGATTTTCTGTGAAATCCTTGTCAACCTTTCTCCTTGCATTTATATACCTATATGTATATTCCAACAGACTCACCATTGTTCCATATGATAAAGTGATGATTACCTAGCCCTTGGTACACCCTCTTCAACATCTTTAGTAGCCCCTCCCTGCAAATGGATCAGTAGTTCTAAAAGAAAACTACCATAATATCCAGTCAGTAATTCCTTCATAAAGTCAATAAAGGCCCAAGGAGTGTCTTAGAAAGCCAGCCAGTCCCTGTCTCCAGCAGTGTAACATTTCTAAGAAGAGAATGGGTAAGTGGTATTGTCTAAATCTCACCTTGATATTTTCAAAGGCCAAATCTAGTCAACAAGAGAGGAGTAAAAAGCAAGACATCCTTTGAGAAGGTGATGGGTTATTATTGCCAGTCTCATTGAACAATAGACTCTCAGAGCTACAGAATCAGTTTATAAAGGAAATGGAAGGGGGACTAGTCCATGCCACCCCTTGCTCCCCAATCAATACATAAACTCCCTTGATAACATACCCTGCCAGCAATTACACAGCCTATAAGCTTGAACACAACGAGTGATGAGGAGACCAGTGTCTCCCAAAGCAGCCCTTTCCTTTTTAAGATAATTCTAATCATGAGCTCTGTCTCTGTCTGAATAAAGTTGCCAGCCACAAATCTCAGCAAATACTACAAAAGGGCAAAACACAGATAAAGGAGAGAGTTTGGAGGGAACGTGAACTCTTCCATAACAAAGGTCACCAAAAGGCCTTTTCTCTGCCACCACAGTGAAGCAATGGCGAGGTGTGGATACAAAGGTGAATGTGAGGGACTGAGGGGAACCTGGTTAGTTGCAAGCAGAGCTCCCACTTCACACACACACACACACACACACACACACACACACACACACCCTGTTTTAGGGCCCCAGTCTCAGCTTTCAGGAGGATCAGAAGTGCTTAGGGATCCCTGAATGTGCATGCCAGGAAGCACCTAGCATTCCTGCCTGGCACAAAGACAATCAGCATGGTATGTACAGTCAGGCACAGAAACTACTCCTCTACCCCTCAAGGGAAGATTTAATAACTGTCACTAATTATATGAAGGATCATAATAAGAAGGCTGCTAACAAATTGTTCTCCTCTCCAGCACCGACACAATGAGAAATAAGGAGCTTCAACCAGAGCAATGAAAATTTTGTTATATAACAGACAAAAGAGAAAAGAAAAGACCTGTGTGAATATCCTGTTTTGCATTCATGGCTTTCCATCAGCACATTAAAATGGGTCCGACCCACCGAGCTTCACTGCTCTTCAACACAGACGTGTGACCTCAGGCAAGCTACCCTTTCCATTCATTCCAACACATTCTGTTTATTTACACCTCTGTACCTAGTATCCTTCTAATGCCTGCCCCCTACTCCCTTTTCAGGAAGGCCTTCCCTACTCTTTTCTATCATTTTTCTTTTGTCCCTGGCTTCTCTGAAAACCTAGTTCAAGAACAGTGCCTTCCCACAGACTCTCTTACTTGGACTTCAAAACAGCCCTGCAAGGCAGGCAAGCAAACCTTTTTCTTTACATTTCCCAGATGAGAAATCCAAGGCCAGATAGAGGGATGCATCAAAGTGGCAGTCAGGATTGAAGCAAAGTCTCCGGACTCTTAGGCCAAAATTAGGAAAGACAGTCTATGACAGTGTTTGTAAAGGGTGAAGACTCAGGAGACTGATTTCAAATCCTGGCTCTACACCTGCCTCGGAGTAACACAGAGTAAGCAAGCCACTTTAACTTTTCTGATCCTCAGTTTCCTTATCTCTGAAATAGAATAATATCTATCTATCTCATGGGGCTGTTGTGAGGATTAAACAAGGTAATGCATGTAAAAGAGTTTCTAGCACTGAGTCAAATATTAGCTGTTCTTGTTATTATCCCCTAGGTTGGCATCATCTGCCCCTAGAACAATGAAGCAACATATGAGAAACACTGTCCTTTCTAGCCAGGGAAGAGTTTTAGGAAGTACTTTTGTAATTGCCTTCACAATTGTCCCAAATTTCTTATATTCCAAATGCCACCTCCTTGACAACCAGACTCAAAAACCCTTCCCAACGAATGGAGACTTACTTAGTCGAGGCTGGAGGTATTGATGATTTCTGCCCATGACAAGGCTTTTTAAGGTGAAAACTCAAGCTAGAATAGGGGTGGACTGGAGTGTAGGGAAACCCTTCACAGATAACGTAGCTTCCTTCCCAGTCAAGAAAATGAATCTAATCCCTTCCCTAACTATGAACTACACTCCACTCTACCTCTAAGTCTTCTTCTTTCATTGGTTTTCATGGAATTATCCTGCTTAGACTTTGATAGAATTTAGGTTAATTAGTTAAGTGGCCACAAAAGGAGTGTTCTGCCAGGACCTTTAGAAGTTCATTTCTTCTGTATTTCCTTTGATTTGCTTTCTGTTTGAGCTAAAATAAAGAGAAGGCTTCTATTTAAGCTATTCAGATATGGAAGTACTGATTTCATGATGAAAGCCACACTAGAGAGAATGCTGAAATCAAGCCGACCTGAGTTACTCATCCCCCGGAAAGCTTGCAATTATTTGACAGACATTTAGAAAAAAAAGTGGGGGGGGAACACCTCAGCATGGTGGATGTGGCAAAACACTGGCTTTGGAGTTGGAATGCGATCTTGTTTGGGCTATGCCATTTACTAGCAAGTTAAAGACAAGTCTGGCAGGGCCTCATTTACTTTCCGATCCTCCAGGATAGTACTAATGCCCTAGATGGCACCTGTTCCCTGTTGAGGCTTTTCCTGCTACATCTATCTTATGTTTTTTACTCCTTTCAGCCTGTATCCAGGCTGATGTAGTCTCCTATAGCTACTGAAGTCATATGCCTCTTCCCGACCTCAGTTCTCATGAATCTAATCCCTTCCCTAACTATCCTCTACTTTCTACTTGCTAACATTTGTACAAAATATTATACCATCTAGAGACTGAGAGGAGAGAGGAATGAGGTGTGAGTGCTAATGAGTATGGAGTTCTTTTTGTGGTGATAAAAAAGTTCTGGAACTAGATAGTGGTGATGGTTGTACAACATTGCAAATGCATTGAATTGTATACCTTAAAATGATTGAAATGGGGAAGCTGATGTTATGTTTATTTTACCTCAACTAAAAAAAGATTAGCTGGGGTGGTGGCTCACGCCTATAATCCCAGCACTTTGGGAGGCTGAGGCAGGTGGATTGTTTGAGTCTAGGAGTTCGAGATCAGCCTGAGCAAAATGGTGAAATCCTGCATCTACAAAAAAATACAAAAATGAGCTGGGTGTGGCGGCGGGTGCCTGTAGTCCCAGCTACTCAGGAGGCTGAGGTGGGAGAATTGCCTGGGCCCAGGAGTTTGGGGCTACAGCGAGCCATGATCACGCCACTACACGTCTAGCTTGGGCAAAAGCGTAAGATCCTGTCTCAAAAAAAAAAAAAAAAAAGAAATTGTGGAGAATGGGCTAGAAAAGTTCTTAGAGTATATCTGTTCCAACCCCTCCACCTTTCAGAGGAGCAAAGTGAGATTTGGCAAAGGGAAAGAACTTTACTAAAGTAACAGAGCTTAGGCAAATAACCTCCCTTATGCATAAGTTTTCATATCTACTATCAGATTCTTGCAGGATGGGCTGAAGGTCTAGAGTACCTCTGTATCTTCTCAGTAGCCATTTGATGATCATCTGTTGGGTGAATGAATTTTTATTAAGTCCTTAATTCTACAAATTAAGAAACCATTTTCACTGTATACTCCCTGCCTCTGGATACCTGGTCACCATGCTTTACCTGCTTATTGAAGCACACCAAACAACCTGATGCTGGACCAAGTAATACCAGTCACTTGTCATGACAACAAAGCCACCCTCTTTCTGCTGCCTACTGATGTACACTCTACCTACTGTGCTGGACTTTCTCCCAATATTTTCACTTGGGAGGGTCCTTACCCACTGCACACTCTCAGCCTATCCCAACCCACAAGGGAAAGTGAACTTCTAGGATCTGCCCCAAATTCAAGTTCATCTGTTGTACTGTTTTTCAGGGCTACTGCTGGCCCCGTCCCATATATAGCATCTTTATTAAATGTACCCTTAACAGTAAGCTATGCTTACTTTATAAGTAACTAAATGTGGGAATGAGTCCATCCCACACATGGCATTCAGGGCCAAGCTCTACTGAGCAGCAATGTCAATAACTGTACTAACTTAATAAGCTTATCAAAACAAAGAGTTGGACCAATGGGCAGAATTTGCAGGTCTATTATTATGGCTCTTTTCCCCAGGACATCTTAAAAAGAAGGTTTTCAATCCTTTCTTGGGTTCCTACATATAACACAGTGTTCCACCATTTATTTGTTCATAAATGGAGGCTAACTGCTGATGTATGGCCCTAGTAACATTATCCCTGTTGGTAGAGGTCAGAACAGCCAAGACAGAACATTGTCCAATTACATGTTCAGCAAGGTCATTAGTTGTAATACCATTCCTATTAGTCTTGAAAGCCTGGCAGTGTCAGCATGTCCAGGCTTCCATGTAGCCCATGTACTCATATAAGTGGCTGAATGGAGTGGGCCTTGCATGCCCAGATGACCCCAGTCTAGCCACTCACACATAGCAGCAACAAGAAGCTGATTCATCCAAATAATGTTTAAAAGATGAAAGCTCAGAAGCCTGGAGGACAGGAGAGGCTTGGCTGACCTGGTCTTAGGTTTCAGATCTCTGACGGGCTGCAGACAGAGTGGAGAGTCAGTATATTCCCAGAGGGTTTGAGAGAGGAGCAGGGAGAAATGAGGACATTATTTCTACCATTTACATTAAGAGTTTGCTGCAAGTATTACCAGTATTATTATTGAGTGTTTCCTATGTGTCAGACCCCATTGTCAGTGCTCTTCCTGTATTTTGTTTAGTTCTCCCGACAACTTAATGAGGTAGGTGCTGTTATATCCTCAATTTAATGATGAGATCACTGAAGCACATAATGGCCACTTTGCTAATAAATGGAAAGACTCTGATTCTAATCCAGAAAGATTATCTCCAGAGCCAGTTCTCTTGGACATTTACACTCTTCCCATGAGTAGAAGCTCCAGAAAGACAGATTCTAGCTCAACATAAGGACAGACTATTTCAGATCTGTCCCGAGGTATAACTGGTGGCCTGAAGAGGTAGGGAGCTATCTGTCAGTTTTCACTTCTGAAAACTAAAAAAAAGATACCCACCCTCTTCTGAGTACTGTTTCCCTAGTGACCCTCTAATATAGAGGACAACAGACCTCTCAAGATGCCAGATACCCTTAGCACTTGTCGAGACCACTCCAGGAGGTGGCTGTTGCTAAGCGCTAGACAGTCACTTTTGTTCAGGACTCAGCAAATACTGGTGAGAAGATATTAATAGCACTAGAGCCGTATAAAGATAAGCGGTTTCACTTTTACTCATAATGATAAATATACTGATGAAAAAAGAAAAAAGATATATACAAGTATGATGATTTTCCAAAAATTTTGTACTTTACAAAGAGCCACAGAAACAGACCTCATCTCCAGGTACTCAGTCATGGTCCTCCTCTCAAGTCATCACACTACCAAGGCAGTATACACATGATGCTAGGAAGGCCTAAGCTGATCCCCAAATGAACCCGGGGGGTTGATTACACAGAGTGAAACAGGTGCCAGGCCCAAGATCATAGCCTCAACTCAGGCAGCCAACCAGGTTACAAATCTGTGCTATGGGTCAAAAATAGGGCCTTGGAAAGCCCCAAAGCCAATAAAACAATTCAGAATGTCTCCTACTGGTGCCAACTCTTAAATACCATCTTCCTATTGCAAAAAGCAACATATTTCAAGAAATTGGCTCACACTACAGCATAAGGGCTAGTAGCTGGAAATAACACAGTAAGTCAAGCTTGGTTTACAGATGTTGGCCAGGTTCTCAAAAACCCAGGGTAATTTTAGCTCTGGTCCTGCCTGGAGGCTGAGGGATAGGCTATATGACTCTCAAGGTTGCTTTCAACATGGGATTTCTGTGAGGGTGACCTGTGCTACCTAATTTGGAGGAATCATCTGGGTGATGCAACAGCTACATTTAAGGATCTCTCTGAGCTGAAGAGGTCTCCATATTAAAAGAAAAAAATAAAAAACCTCCAATTAGCCAAATGATGTACTAGATGATGTAATCCAAAAAATGTGCATAGTGAGAAGCCATTAAGATGGATTATGTGAATGCAAATTAGTTCTAATAATGCCATTTGAAATTCTAGTACAGGAGAGAGAAATTGCCATAATCCAGGGAGAAAGACTCTCCCTGCTAATGTCAGCCTAAACTCACAACCTATAATGTGCTACCTCCAGGGCCACAAGCAAGACCTTCTACATAAATGATATAAATGTTTAAGACTAGAGACTTATGAACACTTTGAAGCTTGAATGGATAAACAAGGGTTGGTATATTGAAACTCCTCTAAAGAAAGCAAAAACACTATTGCCTTTAGTCTGGAATGGAAGGTGAGTCCTCAAGTGTTAACAGTCTTGTTAGCAGCCCAAGCCTGCCCTTTCCTGATTGTGCTATAGGCCAGAAAGCACAGGATTAGGATTCAGAAGGGGATAACATCACTAAAAGTGGTGGAGCAGGGCACACAAAGAATCAATTCTTCCACTGAAACAACCTTAAACTGGCAATGAATGACAGAACCCATTGTTTTAGAACTCTAGAATCTAATCCAAAACTTGCAGCAACTTACAGGGAACTGCGTAATGCAGAAAAGGGCAGCAAAAATTCAGTAATAGAGCACTGAAGCACTTTTGCTTATCCCCTTACCATCCCCCATTCCCCAGTGGCTGAAGTGACAGTGGCCCACATTCCTGGTGTGGCTTTCTGGTGCCAGGAGATAATGACCTTGTTCTTTACAATATTGTAGCTGTTCCTTTTGACCTGTTTGGCACTGAGGGACTAGCACAGAGGTTGACCTCTGGCTGGAGAGGCTTTCCAGGCTGTGGCTGCCTTTGTTGAAAGATTTAAAGACATACACTGCTCATGCCCACTTGGGACAAGGGATTGTGGACAGGACAAACAGCAAACAGATGCAATAGCACAAGGAGGAAGCTAAAAACGAAGTTTCTTTGGGAAAAGGAAGTTTCTTTGGGGAATAAAGGCCACCATGCATACCAGGGAAGTCACACTGTAACACGCATGCCCAGGACCAGACGCATGGTCAGAAAAAACCTCAGAGGACCATAGGCTTGTATTTCTGGAGGATGTGTGATCTACATACAAACAGGAGGAGAAGGCTGAGACAGAAGAGTTGATGACCTGGCACAGTCTCAAGTGAGTACTCCAGCTCAGAATCAAGCTGCAAAAACCAGGAAAGTAGTATTGTTTTTTCTTCTTGGCTCCAGATGTTTAAGGAAATGTCAGGTTATTGGTTGACCAATGAGATAAAATAACAGAGACTTCAGCAACCATATATAACAAGAGTACAGTCTTGCAAAATAGTTGGAAAAGTCACTAAACAAATGGACAACTGCAACCCTCAACAATCAACAGTAGCAAACCCTGGGGAGAGAAGAAAATCTGATTTCTAGAGTTACCACATTATAATATTCAAAATGCCAAATTTTCAACAAAAAATTACGAGATTTACAAGAAAACAGGAACATATGACCTATTCACAGGAAAAAAATAATTTGGCAGAAAACATACCAAAGGAAGCCAAGACATTAAACTTATTAGACAAAGACTGTCTAGTAAAGTTGTGTTAAGATTCAGGAGGCCTGGGTTCAAGTCCTGGCTTTGCCACTAGTTCCCTACATGAGAAAGCAAGTTATTTCCATTTTCTGGGCCCATGTCTCCTCAGTATTTATACAATGTGGAGGTAGGGTGACTAATGGCAACAAGCTGGGTCCTTGGGAGATAATTTATCCTACAGATGTGTTCTGTTTGACTCTCACTGTGCTTCTTTAAAAATATGAATTACTCGTTAACATTTTTTAAATATAAAGAGTTTTACATAAAAATCCAATTCCTGGCTTTTCTTGAAATACTAGAAGATCTTTCCTCTCCACTATACCCCACTCTAATGATGGGAAACATCCAAGTCACTTTTGCTGTCTTTAGATGGGGCATGGATTTCCCAATTGGACGCAGGCGCCCACTTACCCCTTGTCTCAATTTGCTTCACTCACATAATTGGCCCCTGTAAGCATCTAAGTTGGCCACTCTTGGCTAAGATGGGTCTTTCTAGTTCTAAATCTACAGTGAATCTAGGGTTTCATAAAGGTGAAAAGCTTTTCCCAAGTATCTCTTTTTGCGGCCAAAATGAGACAAAATACAAATAAAAGCGAGGTCACACTCTGGAACAATGGGCTTTCCTTTGAAAAGTTGGGTTTCCATATTTGGTCTGTAGAAAACCAACAAATGATGGTAATTACTGGCTTAGATCATCCTTTCATTTCCATACTTCCAAGCAGGCCAGAAACCAGAGAAATAAAGAATTTGAAAGAACAAGAAAAGTATATATCCAGCTCCTGATAACACCTCAGCAAGCTCTTTACTTTCTGACCAAACCCGTGCCTTGTCACATGAGCCCATCAGTAACAGGTTGTAATGTGTCCTGTTCACAACCTACCCTTAATTAGGCAGCAAGCTCTCCTCAGGCCATGGCCCAAAGTCAGAAAAAAAAAGGCTCCTTTTATGCACGGTGACAAAGGAAAAGAGCCTGAATGACTTGAAGTTAGGGCCTATTAGACAAAAGGAGGCCCACCACAGACATGGGACTTGCTATTTAGAGACACAATCATATCCTAGCAGTTTACCCTTAGCTCCTAGCAGGGAAACAGCTGAAGATGTCAACAACTAGATATGAGGACTGATGTTCAGCAAGTTTAATTCATTTAACCTTACCTACTATTGGGAAGGTATATCAGCTCCTACATTGCTCTTGTGAAGCCATGTCCCCAGTACAGAAAGGAAAGAACCTGAGCGCATGCGTACACACACACACACACGCACATACAAGTATGATATTCTGAACAACAGAGGAGACAGACGTGAATAGGTTGAAGACACATATACCTGGTAAATTCCTGTACAGTGGCCAAATGGTATCATAATTCGTATTTACAAGTATCCAGCATATCACAGGTAACAAAGCATTTTTACAAGACCGAATTGTCCCCATTTTACAAGGAAGAAAACTGATATTTGAAGATGCATAGGAAGCTGCTCAAGTTGCATTTCTAATAATAGAACTGAGGCAAGAATCTGGGTTTCCCAGACTGCAGGCTGGGTTTTAATGTGTAACAACAGGTAGGGCTAACTTGAACAGAACCACAATAAACACCTTGATTATCCATCCTAGGGATCAAATGTCAGCAATGAGACTTCCAGGTAGGGAATGAAGATACCACACCATGTCAGTCACCAATTTAGTCATATGATCTTATTTTACTAGCCTGGAGCCTGGGTGTTAGTGTTTTTGTTTGTCTGGGTTCTTCTTGTTGTTTTTTGTGTTACTGAAGTGATTCTGTTGTATAGCCAGGGTTGAGAACCACCTGGGTTAGACTCTATACCAAGTGGCTGCTGGGGCTGTGTTCCTGTAGGAACACTCCTCCTGGCCTCGGACTTAGGGACATTAATGGCGCTCATTGATATTCTGAAGTCTGGCTCTGTCATTTGATTCCCTGAGCAATCCTGGCTTGCTCAATCATTTCCCCCCATCCTTGGATTTACTATTTATTATAAAAGTGACATTTCCCTGAAAATGAAATGCATTTGGATTTGGGTGACATCATCATTGTGTACAGTTTAATCCTTCTTTTAAAGAGGGAGGTCTGTAAGCACAAGACATACTAGCTGTATGCATACACGGCCTCACATTAGTCCTGAAGGTCTGTGGTTATTGATATGCTTTTTCTGACTATCCCTGGGACTGATTCATTAACCAGCAAAGATGAGCTGGGACACAGATGGCATTTGCAGACTCTGACAGATGAGAAGAAAAGATTGGATATTTCATCAGAAGATACTCATGATAGAAGGGAATGAGGTAATTTTGTCCATTCCTCTGCTTCTAGGCAGTGCCCTCATCTAAACTGTCCCAACCAGGTAACGATGCTTTCTGGATTTTTTGCCTTGAGGAAGGAGGCCTCTATCAACCTCGAGGGAAGCCTTGATATATGGACCTTCTTGGAGCTAAGAAGGTGGTGGTGATTATTATAATTATGGAAAAACAAGTTACCATTAGCTAAGTTCCTAATATCTGTCTAGCACTGTGCTAGACACCTTATTGGCATGTATGATCTAATTCCTTACAAAAGTCTGTTATCCCTATTTTCAGATGAGGAAATCAGGGCTCAGGGAAGTTAAAAATATTACCAAAAGCTATAGAGTCAGAAGGTAGTAAAACTGTATCTCAAGTTTTCTAACTCCAAATGCCCTCTTCGTTTCTTTATATCACATTGCCATGATTCTAATGTTAAGGCCCTTCAACCTCTAGGAGCCCTAGAGCTAGCCCTTCTGATCTTTTGTTTGGAGTCTAGAAGACTTCAGCCTAATTTTACAGGAGAAACTAACAAAATGTGATAGGCTGTAGTAAGGACGGTTATAACACACCCTCATGTGGATTCAGTACTTGTCTTGCAACAAAGCAGTTTTCGCATGTTTTATCTCATTCACTGTGACATGCCCTGGCATTAAAGAACTGTCAAGACCATTGTGCAGATGAGGAAAATCAGAGCTCAAAATAGTCAAACAACTGATTCCAGCTCACAATTCCAAGAAAGAATAAGAGCTGAGACACCTAACCAATGTTCTTCCCCCATAGCACCCTGAGGTCATAAGCACATTGGGATCACTTCCTTTAGAGTAACCCAGAAAAAGCAAAAGCTGCTGAGAAATTCCTCCCAAGAGCCTCTCTGTTAAGGGCCAGATTCTTCATGGTACAATGTCAAAGAGGCAGAAGGCTTGCAAGACCTTACATGCCACTTGCTTCCCATCCCCGGCACATTTAGATCCCAGCCACTTGATTCTTTTGAAAAAAGTAAAATCTGATATCAGTAAGCTCCAGTCCCTGGGGGGCAGGGAGCTCACACTCTTATATTAACATCTGAACGCACAGTGACAATACACAGGGGTGTGAGAGGCAATGAAGTAGACAGGAAGGAGAGGAGGAGAAGAGCAGAGGAGCAAGAGAAGGCGATGGGAAGAAACTACGAGAAGAAAGGATAAAAAAGATGAGAAATAGAAAGTAGAAAAAAAGATAAGAAAGACAAAAGTTCACAGCAATATAGGGTTAAAAAGGTATTCAAAAACCACCAAGGCCAACCCCAAAAGAGGAAACCAAGACCCAGACAAGGTAAGTGATTTGTACAAAGGTGGGAGGTGGTGGGGTGGGGGTGTTAAACAAGAGACAAAGGAAAAGACTAAAAATTAAAAGGGCACAGATTAAAGGAAGCCCAGGTTCTCTGTATGAGACAATTTAAAAAAAGGAAAAAAATATGAGAAAAGCCACCAGGAGAGAAATAAACAGGAAAACAGGCTGGTGAAGGGGAAGCCAGGTACAGGCAGCCAAGGAAATAGGAGAGGAGAGTGAAGACTGACACTCACCCTCACAAAGCTGGCAGGAAACCATCCCTCCTCATCGTCGATCTGGCCCCACCACCAATCCTTGTTGGAAGCATCCAAGACTTTGATGACGTCGCCAGCTTTAAATGCCAACTCCCGGTTGGCCATGGTGACGTGATCCCATACTGCCTCAGCACTAACGATGGAATCTCCAGTGATCAGCTTAGGAGACAAAATGAGAATGTGTTCAGTCCACACAGCTATCTTGCTTGCCCCTTCCCCCACCCACAGAGCTCTACTACTTATAGAAAAACTCATATACTCAAGTGGTGAGAGATAGGGGTGAGGGGCATGGCACTGGAACACAAGTTCCATTGGACCGCAAGACAAACAATACTGTCAACTCTCTGTTAGTCAGTGCATAGAATGACCCAGAATATGAATATGTACTACATATGCCTCATGCTTTTTATCCCTAATCATGAACTCCTCCTACGCAGAACAAAGAAAGCTCCAGTCCATCTCTCCTTGGTGGTTCAAGGCAGCTCTGGGTCAGGAATGGGTGGAGAGGCTGAAAACAATGGCTAAAATGAGAATCAAGCTTATTTGCTTTCAATTCCCTGTGCTCCTCCCCCTTTCCTCCTCCTCCTTGGAACTGACCAACTGAGAGTTGGTGGTACATTATTTAACCCCACTATGCCCCTCCTCCTGGGGTAAGAGACCATAACATTCCTCACGCATAATGGACCCCAGTCCTGCTGCCTCCTCCTCTCACTCACACATGATGCCATCCAGAGAGGTCATGGGTAGGAAAGAATATGGCTTTCTGTGATGTCTTGCACCCAAGAAACTCAACTTTAGCACAGATTCTCTCAGTGGTTTGTACAACCATTCTGTGAGACACAGTAGGGGGAGAGGTCTGGGATGACTTCTGCATTTGATGGATGGCAAAACTGAACAAGGAAGTGAACAGATGAGCTGGAGATCACCCAGCAAGGCAGGACCTGTGCATGGAATGGACCCTAACCCGGCTCACCAGACTTCATGGCTAGCAGGACTGGGCTCCACACAAGAGCAGGCAGACATCTATTCCACTGCCGTACGAGCAAACACACATTCATGAAACTCATCTAAGCACGGTGATAGGGATGGGGTGAGGGTGGGGAGGTAGTCTGCCTCTCTCTACCATCCTGCCCACTGTGTTATTTTTTCTTTTTCCCTCAACTGTTCCAGCTTGTATGGGCCATCAGTCTTCTCAGCATTTGGAGTAACACATTCCAGAATAGAGAACACATGGCCTATCAGGCAAAGAGACTCAAGCACTCTCTCCCCAGCACTGAATTTCTGAACAAGTCCTCTAGAAGTCAGCTTTTCCATCAGCCTACTTTGCTCAAGGCAATAATGGCTCCATAAGACCAAAACTAAAACAACTTAAAGACAATCGAAATAGTCTATGGAATATATATCCTCTCTCATATATCTGCCCTCCAACACGCTAGCCACAGAATAACCCTAGGTTCTCAAAATAAATGCACAACAAATATGAACACATATATATGAACACGCATACACATACATACACGCTGATCTTTGACTTAAGTTAACATGTTTTGTTCAGGTCCTACCTGATGCATCTGTCATGGCTCAGAATTTGTCTTTGTGCCTTCCATAGAAGGTAAGGCATAGGGAGAGCTCTTCAGGATAGATAAAAAATGAATTTCCAGCAGGACCTTTCACAACACCACCTTTCAAATACCTCATGCTTTACGCTTTGCAAAGTGTTTTCACATCTACTCCATCACTTGATCCTTACGGAATAAACTGGGCCTCACTATTACCATTCATTCATTCATTCATTTTAAGTTTTTGAGATGGAATCTCACTCTGTTGCCCAGGTTGGAGTGCAGTGGCGCAATCTTGACTCACTGCAACCTCCACCTCCTGGGTTCAAGTGATTCCGGTGTCTCAGCTTCTCAAGTAGCTGGGACTACAGGCACACACCACCATGCCCAGCTAATTTTTGTATTTTTAGTAGAGATGGGGGTTTCTCCATGTTGGCCAGGGTGGTCTCAAACTCCTGACCTCAAGTGATCTGCCGACCTCAGCCTCCCAAAGTGCTAGGATTACAGGTGTGAGCAACTGCACCTGGCCATTTACCTATATTTTAAATATGAGGAAACTGAGGCTCAGAAATATGACCTGGTCCTTCAGCCAACAAGTAATACATTATGAAGCTGGGTCTTCTAACTTTGTGTGTTCCTATAATTATCAAACTGTACTACCAGTGTCTATTCATTACCTACACTGAACTCCATCTATGATATCATAAGCCAGTTGGCTCCTATTCTTAAAGAACCCTACAGGAGATTTACACAGCCACCTTTAATCATAGGTGCCCATGAGGCTGAGGACATTCATTTTTATGTTGAACTTGCTTTCTTCCAATTGTACTAAAAGTCAATTTCTCCTTGTTTTGGCTTCAGTGAAGAAAAAGAAAAGCTGGTCACTGGCCTACTAAAGTAAATTTTTATAGAGAAGTCTCCCCTCTCCTGGAAAAGATGGGTCTCAAGTGGGCATTGTTAGAACTCAGTAAGCACATACAGCCCCAACCCAGAACACCACTAAGACCTGTAGTTTAAAGCTATATCCATAGCTTTTTATCAAGGGTCAATGAGTATCTCAGCATCAATTACCAACCTTCTGCTCAGGACACTATCTGCGGTGCTCTTTGAGGTCCCCCAGGCCCAGATCTGGCTGATTCCACTGTCTATATTTTTTACTTTGCAGTCTTCTTTTTAGGAACTCCATGCTTGACTTTTCCCAGAAGCAGAGAGCTGACTTTTGTCCCCCATTTAGTCCAGTTGATATACCTGGGCCCTCAGGTCACAAGGCTCAGCTACACCCTGGACAAAGCCAATCGAGGACCTAGTGGTCACAAAAACAACTAACCAACTTGCAAGCCTGTTGTCAGGGCCTACTTAGAATCAATGACTGTCAGAATTGGACAGAATTTTAAAGATCATCACCTTCATGCCCTCATTTTATCGATGAGGTTTAACAAAAGTACAGTCATCAAATGGTCAGCCTCCTGGACCAGGGTTTTTTCTAACATAACACCACAGAGAGGGAAGACAGGTGGAAAAAATAATCTGAATTTAAGACCTTGTTATACTACTAAAGGTGTAATGATAATTATGATGATGTTAGCTAATACAGAGCGCTTACTATATGTCAGGCACCATTCTAAACACGTTATAGACATTAATTCATTTAAGCCTCACAGCAGCCCTTTAAGGAAAAACTATTACTATTCATATCTTACAGATGAGGTAGCTGAAGCTCAAAGAAGTTAAATAATTTGCAGTTCACACAGCCAATAACTATTGAAGCCATTATTCCAATACGGGCACAGTCTGGCTCTAGAGACTCTGCTCTTAACTTACAAACTATTCTACCTCTGGGTCCCAGTTTCTTCACATATAAAATGGAGATAATTCTACTCTACCATCTGCTTTGTAGGCTATAAAACACTGAACTGAGAGCTGACAGGTATGTGCATGGAGGTGAGAGGAATGCTAATCCAGAAGGGGTTAACAGCTCTGTGGGCTTCTGTGTTCTCTCCTCACAAACACAAGCAGGAGCAAGGGGATGTTCCCCCCTCATCTTCTGAGTTGTTTCTAAAATGTAAACTAAACTTAACCAGGAAATTGGTTCTAAATCTTCCATTTGTGTACAGAATTAACTTTTAACTTGCTACAATTTTTTTTTTTTTTTAAATGCACTTTGCTCTGCTCATCCATCTTCCATCCAACATTCATTCATTGGGCTCCTACTGTGTGTGGGGATCTGCTCACTGTGACTCAGTTGCAGTCCTTACCTGAAGAACAAAGGGTTTCCAGGTACCAACAATGCTTTCCAGCAGGATGCAAAGGTGGTTTTATGGGCAGGCAAACCTACCTTCAATTCTGGGCTTTACTACTTTAGAAAGTAGCAATGACAACAGGAGGTGAGGAATAGAAGGGGAGTCAGAGAGAAAAACTTAAACGTAATTGTCAGCATGTAATTACGATATCTAGGAGTACAATTTCACAAAAGCCAAAGACAAGAGTTTCTAATTATACAACCTTAAGTCTCAGTTTTTTCATCTGCAAAATGGGGGTAATGATGTTTGCCTCACAGGCAGGGTTATAGAGAGGGTGAACTGAGATGGTGGATATACAGTGCCTGGCATGTGCTGGCCTAGTACGAGACTTCAGAGAAAGGAGGTTGATTTACACGGGTTTTGGGTTCTAGAAAGGTTTTGTGTGGCAATGAAGACAGTCCTTAAAGAATGGGTAGGATGGTGCCAAATACAGAAGGAAAGGGAGGGGCATTTGAGGCAGAGAAATGAGATTAAGCAAAGTCTCAGAGATGAAGACTGGGAAATGTGATGGTGAACGAGTAGTGGAGTTTGCAGAGAGTAGGGTTGGGAAAGGGGAGTGGAGGGAGTGATGGCTGAAAAGGTAAGTGAAGTCATGTTTGGAGGACCTTGAATTTAGTTTGAGGAAAAGAAAAAGGTCAAAGTTGATTTTTGGGTGCAAACGTCAACTAAAGCATAGGGTAAATTAGAAGGAAATATTGGCTTGGCTTGGCTTTGCAGGAGAAGAGATGACAAATTTTCTCTTTAAAGTATTAAATATGGGGGGCCAGCAGGACACGCAGGTGGGTGGGAAGCTCAAGAGCGAATAGGGTATATATACAGGTCTGGGAATCAATGGCCCAGAAGAAATTGTGAAAATCAGAGTTTGCCCTGGAAAAATGTGCTAAGAAGTCCAGAAGCCTTGGGAAATCAAGATTTATGTTTAAAGATCGAATGTGAGGTAAGGAACAGAAAAAGAGCTACGCAAACAAAACTAAATGAAGCTGTTAGCACATCATTAAGATACAAAGGAGTATGATCTCTCAAACTCCAAGACAAGAGTTTCAAGCAGCAACAGCTCATCAACATTATCAAATGGTACAGAGCTATAAAAAGAAAACCAAGAAAAGGTCATTTGGGAGTAGCAATAGCAGGGATTATATTCTCTATTCCCAAACTGGTTTATATTCCTCTCCCTGCCAAAATCCAACTGTTACCATCCTTCATCTTGCAAGCCTATCATAAAGCCAGAAGATGGAGCAGCATCATTCTAGCAAGGTACTCAAAGAGTTCTGAGCCTTAGGACAGCAGTACTGTGGCTTCTAACACAATAATTCCCAATCCCCAGGACATTTCAGAGGAAGCACTAAATATAGGGTGGCTCTTGCTCAATCTTACAAGTGAGTGGGACACACAGTGTTTCCCACTCCCACATCAACGAAACTTTTGGACATGAATAAGAGGATAGGGAGGGTTAAGAGTACTGCATTATGCTTAAAGACGGAATAGGATATTATTTCTTTGTATCCAGATTTCTGAAGACAATCCTAATATCAAATATTCTATCTAATTGCTCCCCAAAGTAGATACATCTGTTATCAGCTGTCATGTGCCTTGATTTTTAACCTAGAAATATGATTGCTATACCCTGGAAGCACTGGGAATCTGAGATCTAAGCCTGGTTTCTGTGACCAAAAAAGGCATGTGTGTTTGCAGTGAGCTTAGGGTGGCCAGTGGACCCTTTCAGTGGGAACAAAAGAAGAAATGGAAAAGACAGAAGGAAAGTAAAAGAGTTAGAAAGGGAAGGAGGAAGCAAGAGAAGCTTACACTTGTAGAAAACATACGCTGGAAACTGGATAAAGGGCTTTCTTTTGTGATTTCAACCTCTATAATTCTCCAACGTAAGCATTAACATCTCCATTTTTACTGAAGATAACTTGTGATATAAATCAAGTAGTCCACGGTTACCCAGTTAGTAGATGGTGGAACAGATTTGAATCTCCAGCTGGCCTTACTCTACAGCTTTGCTATTTGCCAGTCCCCCAAGGTACCTGTCAAATGGCAGGGAGGGGGACCAACTCACCCTGTGAATGACCTAAAGGTCAATTCCTCAGAGGGCTTGTTAAAACACAGGTTGTTGGGCCACATAGGTCTTGAGAATTGATTAGGTAGGTCTAAAGTGCAGCTTGAGAACCTGCATTTCAGACAGATCCCCAAGTGATACCGATGTTGCTGGTCTGGGAATCACATTTGGAGAACCACTGCCCTAATGGACTTTCCTAGTGTAGGCCCTCCCCTTGCCTCTTCTGATGCCTCATTCTTCACAGATTTCCCCATGCCACACCAAATGTTGTGCTCCCTGCCTCCAGCACTGCCTGCCTATCTCCAAGGCCTTCCTCAGTGGTTGGTAAATGTCTGAAAAAGAGTATTTGGGGTCATGTAAGGAGCATGCCCAAAGTCAGGCTGTGTTAACTTGGGATTATGGCTGTCACCCAGTCACTTACCTACAACTTCTTGTTCTTCCCCTCTGACTCAACAGCACCACTCCCAAAATAGACATTTAATTAGTTTTGGTGGCTGTCAGAAATATTAGTGTTTTAATAATAAGAAGCAGAAGGGAGAATGGGTTAAAAAATGTGAACCTCACATGTTGTATGGAAAGCAAATATGCCAATTGCCATGAAGGTAGGTGAGCTGCACCTGCCTTCCAAGAAGCTTCACAGGAGGAAAAGGAGGGACATGATGGGGGTTTGCCTATGAGGTTTTCTCAGTTTGGTGTCTGCCCATATCCTCCCAGAAGGCCCCCTTCTCCTTAACAGCTAAACTTGGACAAGAGCAAATTATTTTCCCTTGCTCCTTTAAGCATATCTAAAACAAGCTGAGATTTTATGCCCTCTCCTGAAAAAGCTAGATATCCTTTTAATACAGCCTTGTAAACACTCTGGCTATCTTGCCCAAAGCGTTGAAGGATAACCATCCTCCCTATTTTTGGAAAGGTGTGAACCAGGCTGCCAAAACAATAGCTACGAGGTACCACGGTATACAGCAAAGACTCAGATTGGCTATAGGAAGAAAATCTGCCAGTAACTCACCAAATGATCTTGGACAGGTCCCTTTCCCTGTCTCAGCACTTTTTTTTTTTTTTAAGACGGGGTCTTGCTCTGTTCCCCAGGCTGGAGTGCAGTGGTGCAATCTCGGCTCACTGCAACCTCCACCTCCTGGGTTCAAGCTATTCTCCTGCCTCAGCCTCCAGAGCAGCTGGGATTACAGGCACCTGCCACCACACCTGGCTAATTTTTTGTATTTTTCGTAGAGACAGGGTTTCACCACGTTGGCCAGGCTGGTCTCGAACTCCTGACCTCAGGTGATCCACCTGTCTTGGCCTCCCAAAGTGCTGGGATTACAGGTGTGAGCCACCGTGCCCAGCATGTCTCAATTTTTTTACATGTCAAGTGACAGACTGGAACCATATAGATGACCTCTCAAGTCCCTTCCAGCTCTGGTATTCTACTGAGACTAACAATTACTCTGCAAAGGACAGAGATTTCATTATTGCAGTGTATTTCTCCTCACCCTTCTTTGTGCTTGATAGGATGCTTTTACCACTTTCTGCTCAAAAAAAAAAAAAA
>NW_016808964.1:70151-75003 GCF_001698545.2 Rhinopithecus bieti
GATTTTTTTTTTTTTCCTGAAGATAACCCACTCAAGCATTGCTGGCAACACGGTCAGACTACCTGGGAAAATTGAGAAATGGGCTTCCCACTTAAACCCTTGACTGCCACATTCAAAAGTCAATAGGGACCTTTGCTTTTTGTTCTCTCCACTTAGTTCTTCAGATAAATCATCCTTCTCATGACATCAGTTCTCACTCACCTCCAGTCCTATATTTCCTACTGCCTGCTCCACATTTCACTGGATAGTCTGCTACCACCTCCAATAAAATGTAAAATTCATCATATTCCCCATTCCCCTCCTTCTCAATTTTCCCATTTAAGGAAAATCTTCTGGGCTTGCTATTTCTTTCTTCCTCATGTCTCTCTCTCTCAGACACAACCCATTCTCTTCATTCCCACTGTCCCATCCTGGTCCTCATTAGCTCAAACTGTCTCCTAACCGGCTTCCTTGGCCCCTACAGGTCTGTGCCTTCCTCAAGCTATGCCTTAATGATGCAAATCTTAAAGCATTTTTGCTAGTATCACTCCTCAAGCTCAAGAAGCTTCGGTAACTCCCCATTCTCTCAAAGCTCTCCTTAATCTAGCCCCATCTCTGGATCCAACCTTTGCCTCTAACAAGGCAGGGGCTTTCTACAACTCTTGCCACAATGAGTCTCTTGCATCCTTCTCATGACATCAGCTGTCACTCACCTCCAGTCCCACATTTCCTACTGCCTGCTCAACATTTCACTGGATGGCCTGCTACTGCCTCCAACAAAATAACGATCAATCCTACTTCTGTGCCTCTGATTTGGCCATATCCTTAGCCAATGGTTACACATAGCGACACTGGAGCCAGGCTGCTTCTTCCTAGCTGTATGATTGTGGCCAACCTCCTCCTTAATCCCTTCTCTGATGACGCCAGGCTGTATCCTCTCTCTCTCTTTGCCTCTTTCAGTAACCTTATCTACCTAGGATAAGGAGAAAATGAAAATTTGAAAGAGTTATTCAAGTTGTTGACCAGAGTGTTATTCTTCAAATAACCAGAGTGTACACTTCTAAATGATAGGTCTAAAACATAAGTTTAATCCATAATGAACAATTTGTATACTCCATCTAAAGTTCTGACTTGAGTTCTAAAAGCAAGCAAACTCTGAGGCAGAACACAGCAATAGAGTAAGCATCTCTGTCAGGTGGCAGAACAATCTATGGGGCCAAGGAAATTGTTTACATAATATGTACCCAGCTGCCCTATATGCCAGTCCATTGTTGCCAGGATTTATTGCCAGGTGGCTTCTATGGAAGGCCAGTTTTTGCTAAACATCTGCACAGGTGCCCAATGATCACCAGGGAAAGAAACAGAGATAGATGCTAGGTAAGAAAATTCCCACCATGAATATCAAAAACATCCCAAGAGTTGCCTTTTCTTTTCCTCAGGTTTTAACATTTTGCACTTGTTTCCAGTTTCAATGTGGTTGTTGCTATTGCCCATAAGTAAATAATTTCATTTCTTGGCAGAATAATTAATGCACTCAAGTGATAATGACTCTAAATGTGCTGAATGGAAGTATGTAAATATATTTTTTCATGACACAAAATCATCTTTTTCCTAATTTGGGTATGTGATTTGTGAGTCATCACACATCAGCTTCTTTCAATATCCCATTATACCATCCAGTTTTCACTTTAATAAAATGAAAGATCTACTGTCCAGCCACACCTGGCAGACACAAAAGGTAAGACTAGATGGGGTCAGCCTTGAGCAAGACAGACCACCTGATCTAGAGTTCAATATGAACAGTGGTCATAAGCCAATTCACACTTTCCAGGACCTTTTAGGATATTTTAGCTTGGGAAACCCAGAGAAGCCCCTTAGAGCATGATGCCATCC
Organism: Rhinopithecus bieti; assembly: GCF_001698545.2. Lineage (NCBI taxonomy): Eukaryota > Metazoa > Chordata > Mammalia > Primates > Cercopithecidae > Rhinopithecus > Rhinopithecus bieti. The sequence goes on from NW_016808964.1 coordinate 72,024, forward strand.
GGAATATTTTCTCATTGAGGCTAATAACAAAGAACAGCTTCTTTCTGCACTTCTTCCAAAGGAAGTTAAAAGGTGATCTCTGCTCTAATGGTGACCCAACAGATGAGAGAAGGGTTGTTGCTTGCTTTTCTGGACCTTAGCAATAGATGGTAAGAAACCCAAGCCAGTAGCTCAACCAAATGGACTCAGGAGTTTCTGAAGTGAGACCCAGCTGCTGCCTCAAAATTCACAATGTTAAGAACTTGGTCTTGTTGAGAGAATGATCCCCTTTAAAGAAAATGCAGCCAAACGGGCCAAGGATTGCACAGATCAGAGAAAGACATGTTTCTAAATGATCAACCTAGATGATGTTGGCTAGAGAAGGTCCTATACTACTACAACTCCCAATCTGATAAACATTAGCTTGTATCTCCAAAATGTCTTGGAAACAGGAGTAATTGTCAAGTTATTCTGGAATATTTTGGCCTGACTTAAGCATTTCTGAGGCATTATGCCACTGTTTCTTAATGTGAGGTTCACAGACTCCTGCTCAGAACCACCCTAATATTTTTATTAATAACAAGCAACCAGGGTGATTCTGAATCACATGCCACATGGAAACCAACTGTCTTAATCTTTCTGGGACCAGAGAGTTTATATTACAGGAATTTCCCCTTACTGCACTGGGCCACTCAGAAGAAACCAGAATCTCTGGAACTCCAACTCTAGGCTTATCCTTCTTGTGTCAGATTCCAGAAAGTCTGAGGAATTATGGTGGCCTGTCTGAGAGGATTCCTCCCAGCCTGCCTTGAGTGACTATAAGCTTCTGCTCTGTTCCACCCTCATTCCTGTCCAAACCTTCAGGCACTGAAGCTACCACTAGTTCTAATAGAAAGTCCTAGCAGCATCTCTCTATGCTATAATCTGGAAGCAATTTCCTAGAGCTGTATTCAATCTCCCCAAGGCAACCTCCAATATTCTAAGAGACAAATGGTTAGTAAAAATAATAATAATGGACTTAGCAATGCCCTCTCCATGAGTTCCTGAGTCAGAACATGCCATCTCAAGCTTGAGGTTACCCTGACCTTCACCCATCTGTTGAGCCAGCTTGGGTCATATACCCAAAATGTTCCTGCCTTGGGAGTCATGCTCGTCTTCTTGGACTTGGTGTGAATGCTGAGCTCCAGCTACTCACTGGAATCTTTTGTTGCCTTACTACCCTGAGATATGGGAGCTGACCAGGACAAGCCTAGGGAATATGCAGGGATGCTCTAAGAGCCACAAATCTCTTAGGTGACCTAAACTCATCTTAGAGTCTGCATCTGGGTTCCTGAATTTCTTCATGTAGTCCCCTTAGGACCAGTCCTGGGAGCTTTAACTTTTCCTGGACTATGACTTGAAGCCAGGCCTTGGAGTTTTCTAGGCAGGGGTGGGGTTCCTTTGTTTCCAGAAGGTAGGAGGAGGGGGCTAGAACTACATGAAGAATCTGTCCTCCATGCCTCCCACATGCATGGTTCTATACTCAACACCACAGGCAGAGGGTGGGTGGGCAACGCAGAGAGAAAAAGGGAAAATCATTTTTTATCCATTTGTCAGATGTCGTGTTAAAGTCTTGTAGAGAAAGGACAGCTGAAGGTAGGGGGAGGAGCAGAGAGGAGATAGGTTGGAACTAATGGTCCTAACATCATTAAATGTGGCCATCTGGTTTACAGTGGCAAGAACAGGAACAACATTTAGTTAGGAGCACTGTGACCTGCTCCTATATCTAGAGATGAAACAGGAAAAATACATATATTTCAATTAACTGAAACCACCTTCAAGTCTACTGAGCATGCCCAGCAAGTAAACAGGCTTGCAAAACCTCTAGACCTTGGCATATGTTTCCAAAGAGAATGTAAGTATCTCCTAGGGAGTTTTTACAGCCCAGAGACGACATCTACATTTAAACAGCCCATCAAAAAGTGGGAGATAGTTTCCAGTGGTGCAATGATTTCCCTCTGCCTATTGGTTCACTGTGAAAGAAAAGACATCCAGCCAAGGCCAAGGCACCTAGCAATACCTCTAGTCCATGTCAGAAGCCTTTTATGCTCAGGAATGGAGTATGTTCTCCTAAAAAAGTCTAGCCCAGTCCTGGATGAGGAAGTGGCAGAGGGATTCAGTGAGCAGCCATTGGGACAGGCCCCAAGGGACTCAAACTGGCTGAGCTGGCTTCCCCTCAGACATTGTAACCAAAGACTTAGCCAGAGGGATACGATGACTAAACCTAGGCTGCCAGAGAGGACAAAATAGAAGCAAAATCATACATACCCTCAAAGCTCAGGAGGGATGGCACCAGGAAAAGTGGTTGTGCTTGTAATAAAACAAGGTCAAGTAGGTTTGCTAAACTTATGTAAGGAAGCATCTGCCAGTCTGGGTTAGGTGAAAGTGGTGGGGGTAAAGAAGGGAAGGAAACCAAGGCAGCTGATAGAGGGACAAAGCATCTAGTAAGGTGTCAGGGCTTGAACTCCTTTTAACTGTCTCAGCTCAAGAGCCCCAAAGGCAGTGGATTCTTATATTCAGAGTTGGTCAGGATTGGAGATTTCCAAGTAACTAGTTAGCACACCTAGTTCAGTCCTCCCTTTCTTACAGGTAAGAAAAATGAGGCTCCGATGAGAAAAGTTTCCTAAGGCATCAAGTTAGTTAGCAGCAGAGCTGCCAAGATTAGAAACCAAGCCTATAGTCTTAGAAGAATGGTAGCCAACAGTTTTTGGATCATGTACCTCTAATGTTAAAACAAAATACAAACATTTAGCTATTCTTGTCACAAAAAAGTAATTATGTGAAATGACAGATATGCTTCACTATAGCAACCATTTTACTATCTATATTACCTATATTACAATATCATGTTGTAAACCTCAAATATACACAATAAAATTTATTAAAAAAAAAACAAGAAACACCTATCCCAATATTTAAATACTAATGTAGTATGTGTTTTATTAAAAAAAAAAAAAAACTC
>NW_016808964.1:75785-77952 GCF_001698545.2 Rhinopithecus bieti
TTAAAAAAAAAAAAAAACTCCACAAAATAGAAATTAAATAACAATGAGATTAACAATTTAATATATAAATAACTAATATTTTCTCCCTCACTTTGGAGGTTACTGCTTTCAACATTTTCTGGTGCTTTTCTCTCCCACTGCTTGATAGACATCATCCCTTCAATACTACAACCAGAACCTGTCTTTCCCTCCCTGCTCAGGGTCCCAAATAGGTCTGACCCTGAAGATTAAAAGATAAGAACACTTCAGTATGAAGGATGAGTAAAGATACTTCCAGAATCTCCCTCACTACCAGATGTTTTTTGCTAAGGAATCTCAAATTCAAATTCACACTAAAATGCAAATGTCAGTAATAAAAACTGGGATGGGAAGAATGAGCTCCAGGTGTAGCTTGATTCTGGACTTGCTATATGAACTTGGGCAGATTCAGCTCCTCTCTGAGCCAGTTGTATTAAATTATTTCAAATGGAAAGTTGAGGTCATCTTTGATATATGCTGCTGCTTTGCTTCTAAAAACAGGTTTTGACAGGGATGGGTTAGCCCCCCCCCCAAAAAAAAAAATGAAACAAGGACGCCAGGAGAGGGATGGGGTGGAATAAAAAAAGGTCAGAAGACAAAACCTGAGTATTTCAAATTTTTGCCATGGGCTATCCCCCACTCAAAATACAACTCCAGTACAGGGACGGCTTTTGGGTTCCACTGGCAGAAGGAAAAACACTGCCTCTTCCACCCATTCAGACCACTGGGTTCAAGCCACCCAAAGTAGTGTCTATGAAAATATTAAGTAGCACTTCTTCCATCTGTTCAGAACATCACAATTGCTAAGTTGCCTTCATATTCATGAGCTCACTGGATCCTGCCAGAAATCCTGGGGATAAGCAGAGTGGGGATGAGTTGTTCCATTTTAAAGGTAAGGAAACTAATTCCTGAACAAAGGAAGTTACCTAGCTATCCCAGGAGCACAGAGGCCAGGAGAAAACCTAGATCTACTGGTGCATGGTTCAGTGAGGTTTTTTTCCTAATTAAAAAAAAAAAAAAAAAAAAAAAATGGCTAACATTTATTGAATGCTTACTTTTTGCCAGAGACAAATCTAAGTTTTTACATATAATAACTTGTTTGATCCCTAGTTTAAGATAAGGAAACCAAAGTTCAGAAAAACAATGAAGTAACTATTGAAGTTCATGGAGCCAGAATCCAAACCTGAACCCAGACAGTTTCATTCTAGAATCAGTGCTCTTAACCTCTATTTTCCACGGCACATCTTCACATCCCCAAAAGGTGAAATTCAATGATGTATCAAATAATCTCCAAGGCATAGCAAAGTACAGAACAATATGTGTTGTATATTACCATAAAAAAGAGAAAGAGGAATATATTCATATTTGTTTATACATCCACATAACATTTTTCTGGAAGGACTCATTGGTGGCCTCTGCAGAGGGCAGGGGGTGGGAGAGAGACTTTTCACTGTGCACTCTCTTGCACCTTTCGAATTTTGAACCATGTGAATATATTTCCTATCCAAAATAAAATTTAAAATGAGATGTCTATGGTCAAAAGAGATTAGGAAACTGCATGGCTACTTCTTGGCAGGGCTGCGCCAGCTAACCTTTTCCCATTCACTTCTGGGCTCTCAAATTTGAAGAAAAGTAGTTCCTCTCCCTGCTTTTCCTGAAGCACTGCATTCCCCCCACCCCACTTCCCTGCCCCACTGCTTATCCAATCCCACAGAAGACATCCCTCAAAATGACTACTGTAGTCATTTTGGAGGTTTGAGCAGCAAAAGTGAAGATTTGTACAGATTGGATTAGGCTCCCACAGCTGGTCAGTGGAAGATAGGAAAATAATGCATCAGCAGCAATACAAATGAAGACAGAGACACAAAAGGCCTTTTCCTCCCATGCCTACCCCTCAAGGCCTGAGCTCATCAGATTCCTCCATCTAGGCTCAGAATAGCAAAAATAAGCAAGCTAGAAAGACTCCAGGAAATCTGACTGAACACAAGAATCTGTGGTGTACAAAGGAAAATCACACTAAGGGAGAAAAAGCAAGCCCAGATGGGTTTTAATGTCCCCATTGAGGCCAGGTGAAATTCAGCCCAAATGGTCTCCAGAGACACTCCCAGTTTTGGTTCTTGGATTATTTCCATAATCTTTTTTTTTTTTT
>NW_016808964.1:78608-88770 GCF_001698545.2 Rhinopithecus bieti
TNNGCCTCCCAAAGTGCTGGGATTACAGGCTTGAGCCACCGCACCCGGCCTATTTCCATAATCTTATCCCTCAACTGTTAGCACAATCCTCCAGAGATCAAGGCCCTCAAATATATTTCCTTAGATCCCTTTCAGCCGACCCCTTAGGCAGGTCAGAGGTACTCAAAAAAACTGTGAGGAGGTGGGGGTGACCAAGGTGGATTAAGTGCCTCCAAGAATCCTCTTATTGTCTTGAAGTGGCTTAAACCGGCAGACGGATTGCTCCTCACAACAGTCTAACATCTTCAATTCTTCACTGCTTCCAACATGCAGGAGACAGCGGGACATGAGCTGCTGTGGGAGGGATGAAAGGTAAATCAGTGTGTCTCTCTTGGGCAAGCAGGGAAAGTGCTGGGTAAAGCTGAGCCTCAGAGAGCTGCTTGTCAGAGAAAAATCTAACTTTTTACATATATTTACTTAAGTAGCCTCTGGCAGCTTCCTTTAGCACTGGAATTCATTGGTGGCAGCCCAGGGCCAGAGTACACTGGGTTGGGAATCTGAAGGCATGGCTTCTAGTACTGAATCCACCACTGCCTAATCCTGTCATCTCAGACTTGTTTCTCCTTTCTCTGAGCCTCAGTATTCCCATTTGTAAAATTGATATAATAATGGCTTAAAAGAACAGTATGGGGAAGGGGTAGAGAAATAAAGTGAAGTTTCTCAATTACCTCCAAACTATGTGTAATTACAACCTGGATGAAATCTTAACAATCCAAAGAGCAGGAACACAAGTTCAACATTTTACAAGACACTTTTCACATCCTATGTCACAATGAAGTCTTGCGCTTAAAACTCCTATGAGAGACTACAGTTAAGCCCATTCCACAGACCAGAAAACTGAGGAGAACTTTGCCCACAATATCTGCAGCAAGGGGAAACTTGAACTACATAGTGCCTGACTTTCTCCCTCTCAGCAAACCAGATAAAATGGCCATGAGCACAAACACTTACAAAGAGTATTCTCTTAGAGCCAGAGCTGGCACTCTAGGCTGCCTCCTCTGGCAGGTGGCAGGTACAGGTGACCTGGCCTTGCTTCCTAGTTTAGGAAGAAATCCCTGCTCCGGATGCCTCCCCTTTTCTCATTACCTAAGAGATTCCTAAGGAACCAAAGCTACATGACCACCTAAATGCTGCAAATCTGTTTTATTCCCAGAATGACTGACCTGGCATTGAAAATATCTGTATAGGTGGGGTAATCTCAGCATAACTTTGACCAGCCTGACTCCATGAGGGTGTCTTCTCTTGGCTCCTTTTTATGGCCTTTTCTGTCTACAGCTACTCCAATAGGAGTCAGGTCCAATTGTTGGCAGTAATTGAATCCAGTTTAGGGACAATGATGATGCAGCTTTATGCATGGAGAAAAGTGTATCTTCAAAACATCTTCTCAACTCTTAGCCTAGCTGAGCCTTTCCATCATCTAAGGGCAATACTGGATGTTTTATAAATAAAACAAGTAAGACTCAGATAGCAGAGGGGAACATGACTGAGACACACTGTAAGAGGCAGAGCAGCAACTGAAACTCATGTTTCTTGACCTCAAAGTCAAAGCTGAGAAATGGGCATGAGGCTGTTATAGTTAATAGTAACCCAACTGAGGCTCTGAGGATGCTGCTCCCAGGCAAGCCTGGTATTCCCCAGCTACCTGTCTCCGTGCTTCCCACCCTTCCCTAAGACCCAATCTAGGGCCCTGTCTTTCCAGCTTCAGCCTTTGGTACCAAGGACCACAAAGGTTTCCCCAGGACACCATGACCTGGTTTCCAGCTTGAGGAACTCTAAAAATAGCAGGTCTTCATTAGTGGGGCCAGATGGCCCAAGATGCTGTGCCTAGGGGCTAGGTTGTGGTCATTAAGGATGTGGCTGGTCTCAGGCCACCACTAACCCAGGAGAGGGTGGGCCACTGCCCAAAGGCATCTCCTGCTTATGCATCCTACCACTTCCGCTCACATGCTAACACCCACAATTTAGATATATTTACTCTAGTCCAGGTTGTTATTTAATTCCCAAGAAAGATGAACTTTAATATTCAGTGACTTTAGGCCTTCTGGGACATTGCTTCATAACCATATCACTCTACAATTGTTTTTAAGTGAACTGGGGGATGAAGGAGTAGGCTCAAGCTTTCTGCACTGATCATTCCCAATTTGCGTTTTCCATTCTTCTTCATCTGCCTATTAACTCACATCTGAGGGCTTTGCTCTGAACACTGTTTACCTTACAGAGACTGCTACAAAACATGCCATCTTGAACATCCATTTTATTACTGAGCTTACTGCCCTCTCCAGTCTAATTTCAAGGTCAAAGGAGAGCCAGAGCAAACTTATGGAGGCCCACCAGCTGGGACCAGTACCCTCTCATGCCCACTTAGAAGAAAGTGACAGCTGGCTGGCCCTAAGGGAAGGACGTGTTCTGCATCAAAATGTGTCCCACAGGGCTGTGTGGAGCATGTGGATATGTCCCATAGGTGTGTTCAAGTGTGACTCAACACTCAAGTGTGGAGTGTTGTTTGCCCAAGTATGTCTTTAGGAGTGTGTATCTCAGGTACAGAAGTGCATGCCCTGGGTAAGAGTATATCTGAGAGTGCATCTTAGCATGCCCCATATGTATGTGGGTGCACAATTGTGCCTTATATGCATCCATGTGCATTCACACATGCAGATGTGCACAAGCATCCCTCATGTGTGTTCCTGTGTGTGTATCCTGCCTGTGCTGAGAATGTACAAGTGTGAATATTCCTCCCATGTTTAAATGAATGTGTGTTCCAAGTGTGTTAATGTGAAAATATGCTCCAGCTGTGTGTCCCATGTGTGTCCCAAATACAGCCCATGTGTCTGAGTATGTGTAAGTGTGCATTGCATATTATCTATCATGTATGTGTATGTGAAGGTACGGGCATAGAGAATGGATAGACAGCAAAGCTGAACCAATTTTCTTCCCCATCAATTTGTTTCTAACAGCTTTCCTTCAAGTCTGGGTCAATCTGCTCTTAAGCAGGACAAAAGACCTGCGTTCAAATTTCATCTCTGTCACTTCCTGAATGTGGTAATCACGGGTGCTTTTCCCAAGAGGCTTAGCCACCCATCCTTCATCTAAAGAGCCTCATAAATGTAAGGTAAATTAGCCAATGGTTGAATAGAGAGAATGGGTAAAGATCAAGGACAAATTCTAAGACTTTGGGCAAGTTCCTGCCTCTCCTTAGACCTCAGTTTCCCCAGCAGCACACTGAAGGAACGAGCTCAATGCATGGGTTCCTCTCACTGTTACCCAGTCACTTATCAGCTAAAGTACTATGGACAAACTCTCTTCCCTCCTCCCAACACCACAAAGAACCAGTGTGTAGATATGTGTATGTGGATTAGCACCTGCAGATGTCTCATCCCAGCTAGGCCCTCTCTAACCCTCAGCAAGCTATTGGTTGTCTCCCTATTTCTGTCATTCCACACTCATTTTCCCAGTGGCCTGAACCAACTGGCGTAAAAGCAATGGCATACAATCTCCACCAAAGCCCAGGCAAAATGACATGTATTTTATCCAAATCACTCTTCTCCATCCTTTGTGATGACCATAGACACTATGGTAAAGAGCCAGCTTTTTAGGATCAAGGCCCAGTCTTTAAGAACACGGCCAGATAAACCCACAAAGAGAAAACATCCAAACTAAGTAGGTCACAAAAGACTACAGAATCTGGGGCCACTTTTCTTTATTTTAAAAGGCCTTTCATGTATCCCTGGACAATATGATATCCAGATGAATTTATTGTAGACCCAGTGGATGCACCAAAGTACCAATTAATGGTTCAATGCCAACCTATCCCGTTATCCAGTAGCATCTGACTACTTCTTTCTTCTATCTTGATTAACTTTTGTAAAAAGGCTTAGAGCCAGGTGTGGTGGCTCACTCCTGTAATCCCAGCATTTTGGGAGGCTGAGGTGGGTGGATCACTTGAGGTCAGGAATTTGAGACTAGCCTGGCCAACATGGCAAAACCCCGTCTCTACTAGAAACACAAAAATTAGCTGGGCTTGGTGGCACGCAGGAGAATTGCTTGAACCTGGGAGGCGGAAGTTGCAGTGAGCTGAGATTCCACCACTGCACTCCAGCCTGGGTGACAGAGCAAGACTCCGTCTCAAAAAATAAACAAATAAACAACAGCAACAAAATACTTAGAAGCAAACTACAGAAGGAATCTTAATAAATGGTTTGCCTAGAGATACTTGGTACTGGTGAGTTGGTAATACCTAACTCCATATGCTATGTTCTTCCTAGCACACCACTGACTTTACGATACAGTACTGACCTGAGTCAATCAAAACAATTCTCTGAGCTTCAATTTCCTTAGCCATAAAATTGGGAAAATAATCTTGGCTTTGGCCACCTCATAGTGTAATGGAGAAAAGAACCTGTGTCAGGAGCAGAAGACTATATAATAGTCTTTATCTTCTTGTCCTGTCCCCAGATCAGTGAGATGTTTCCAAACAAAATAATGCAAGTATAAGTGAAGATAATGCAAGTATAAGTTGATTTGTTCTACACAGCTCATTGGGCAAGAACCTGAAATTTCTAAAGCAATTTTTGATCATATCATGAAAATTCAATAATCCATCACAAATTCTAGCCAAGGATCTAGGGGCCAAGAATTGTTTTTTAATTGCCATGTCACTAAGTGGTTTATGGCTTGATGGACTTAAGAAGGTGCTAAATAAAAACACAATTCATTTTGGTTTTCTTCCAAGTCCCTCTTTTAACTTTGCAGGAGATGAGCAGAGAGAAAGTTAGTCTGCTATTCATAGCAACATGTATGTGACTGCATGCAAAATGGAGCTTGGGATAAATAAAGAAAGCTTATTTAAAAACAACAACAACGAAAATCAAAAAACAAAACAGTTTTCCACCAAGCACCCAAGACATGGGTCAGGTCACAGGGCCTTTCTTCTTCCAAGGGAAAGAAGTAAAAGAGTCTTCCAAAATGACAGAGAGAAATGAGGGACAGAAACAATGCGGTTTGTTCAAGGTCACACAGCAACTGACTTCACATTTGCACCTCCATTTTACTCATGTGTACATCTTTCATTCAACCAAACCTTTATAGAGGGCTTACTGAGTGTCAGGCCTCCACTGGGGCAGTCATCCACAGATAATTTCTGCCTGAACTGAAAAATAGCAAACTCCTAGTTCTGTGACACACTGCTTTCCATCACACCACACAGGTTTCCCCAAACAACCCTTGAAAGACCACAGTGGCTTGCACATCTCGTAGGTCCAGGAATTCACATCCTTGCTAGGCAATGTTCTAATTCCAGCACTACTACCAATGTACCACATTTCCTTGGGCAAGTCCTTTTCTTCTCTGGGCCTAGTTCCCCAGCTTCCACAATGAGGAGATTAGAATCAGGACAGCTCCAGCACCCCTTTTTCTAGAAAATATAGCTGTCTGCAGTGACTTTAAGTGGCACTATAATTTCCAGAGCTGAAGCCCAGAAGGCCAGGCTGGAAGCAGCTATGTGACAGTAAGTCTTTGAACATTCTTTTTCTCACCTGTGAAATGGAGATAATCTCAGCTCTACCCACTTCATAAGGCCACAGAGAAAATCAAGTGAGATGATGTACAAAACCCACTGAAAAGCCTAAGACTGTTCAAGAGGAGTAGTCAAGAATCAAGTGAGTATCCACTAGCCCCAGTTGCTTTCCTCTTAATCCAAGTAGAGTGTATGTCTTCCCATGCAGTTCAGCTGGTTGCATGCTCCAAAGGAAATTAATAAATCCCCCCACTCCCTTTGGGTCCTAAGCACAAAGCAGTCTCATCATTTTGCTTTTGTTCTGGGGCCTCCTGCCACGCAGGGCTTATCAGAGCCCCTCCTAGAGATGCCTAGCTCGTCCTCTGCCTTTATCCCAATGCCAAGGCACCTACTGCCCAGCCTTCTTGCCACCCTGCACAATTCACAGAGGGAGGAGGGAGAGAGTAGGTGGAGGAGAGGCTGTGGGAGGTTCAGCTAAAAGTAGCTACTGCCTTTAGGCACCACACTCTGAGGGGGTGGGGGGTGGGCTCTTGGTACATCCTTCCTGCAGCCAGCTGGGCACGGAGGTGCATGGCTTTCCTTTCTCTAATGAAGGCAGGCAGGCGGAGAAATCAGCTGCCAAAGCCATTCCCAGAGCTGGCTATGGATGTGCAGTGCCGGCCTCCTCTGGGCCCTGAGGGTACATGGCCACTCACAGGGCTGCATCTACTGCTCTCTGCCTCAGGAGAGCTAATGTGGCCTTCAGGAGACTCTGTGTTCCCCTCACCCCCATCACACTCCCTGGAACTTCAAGGACTACTAACAGGCCTGCTCCCCCTCCAGGAGGTTATATAATGCTCTTGTTCTCCCAGCCTCTCATCAGCTTGTTTTCTCCAACCAAACCTGAAAGAGCATTCAGGTCTCTGATCCAGCCAAGAGAGGAGAGAGCCAGAAACCTATAGGGGAGGTAGCAAGTTACAGCAGGCAAGAGCCCTATTTAAAGAATCAGAATCCCAGAACCATCACTGCAACCTTGGACACATCCCTTTCCCCTCCTGTGCCTTAGTTTTCTCACTTGTAAAAAAAGGAGTGGGGGCAGTGTGTTGTACTAGGCACTTTAATATCTGCCCCTATGTGATTCTCTGTAAATCCTGGCCACTTAAATGAAATACCCACCCCCATCACACAACACTATCCAAGGGTTCCCTATCTCCCCAAGCACTATGGCTGGACTTGGCATAGCCATCTCCACTTTTCTAATTCCAGTTCCTCTAGTGACCAAAATATGCATAGGCAAGATGATTGCCTGGAACTTTAGACTCTGTCCTACATACCTGCCCCATGCCCATTTCAACCAGACCAGCTGTGCTTTTTCCTGTTTTATATAGAAGCTTCTGGCTAACATTCCATTTGAGAACATGGCTCTTCTACTGAAACCACTCTCACTTTAGTGACATGGAAACTGAGACCCAGGTGGGAAGGGCCTTGATCAAGATCTGGCAGCAAAGTAGGTACAGAGTCAGGGCTTAATCCTAGGGTTCCTGAGGCCTTTTCTTGTTTTTTCTCCTATTGCATGTCTGTCTTCCATATGCTATCCTTCTGCCATGCATGTACAACTTTCCTTCTTCTCTGCTACCAACACTCAAACTTGGTGCTCAAAGATCAATGCCCAATTCCTATCAGGGGCCTGGAACTAGCACATAAGAGTGATAAGGGCAAGAGAAAAACTGGCCTGAACACATCCCTCTCTAAACCTTTTTCCTTCCTCCACATTGCCCCTTTTGCTCCTTTCTTCAAAGCTTCCTCCTGAATACTGCTCTATGTCAGTAAAACCCCTTTAATTCTCAGAGTTATGACTGCATCCTGACCACAGAGTTCACTATGCGGGCTATACCAGAAGCACTGCAGGATGTGGTATCAAGACGCCTAGGTTCTAGGTCACTAGAACTACCACTACCACTAGTCACTACCACTACCTGTGTGACATTGAGTAAGCTGCTTAATCTCTATGAGCCTCACTTTCTTAACTAGTTGTAGGTTTGAGGAAGAAGTCCATGAAATAAATAGGAAACCTTATTTGTTGAAATTCTTATTAATAGAAGTAGTATTATTAACCAAGTGAATGGCTACTTAAAATACTGCAGGAAGGGGCTCTGAGCTGTCAAAGCAATCCATCTTTTTCAGACCTATGAGACTGGTTCTATATCTATGAGAGGCAATTCTCAATTATCCATATGACATATTTCTTTAATAAACAGAATCCCAAACTGGCACACCCTTGCTACTCAATTCACTGTACCACTTCCTTCCCTGTTTGGCAGCCAGTGCATGTTCATACAGTCTTCTTTCCTGCTTGGCAGCCAGAGTGTGCTCAAAGAATACAACCTAGGTTCACTTGTTCTAAAAGAAACGTAAGCCAAGTATAATTAAGAAGGCAAAACTGCTATCCTTAAAACCATTCTGTGTATTCTAAACCTGCTAAAATGGATCTCTGGATTACCTGCTAGATTTAAATAATATCTGTACTCGTGTTGATCACAAAATAAGCACATATTGTTGAAGCTAGAAGAAATCTTTGAAGTCATCAAATTCACCCATCCTTATTTTGCTGATGAAGAAAACCAAATTTCAGAGGACAGAAGTAGTTTGCCTGAGGTCACTAGTAAATGAGCAGAATCTTCCCCTTCATGATAGCAAATGTGTAGGAACTGAATTTTTTTTTATTCCTGAAGGGTTCAAACCATCTCACAGCTGATTATTTTAAATACAATTAGGTCTCCGGACTACTCATTCCCTAGGGTTGATTCCTCCTTTTAGAGTGAGCACAAGCCCCTGGAACTTATCAAGGCCCCACAGTCCTAGAATAAAATCTCACCATCTGTGAAGCTTGCCTAGTCACATGTGTGATAAGTCAGACAGACTGAGCTAACATTTCCTATGAAGCATTCCACAGCAGTCATTCTTATCCCTGGCTAAACATTCCCATCACCTCAGAGAACTTTTAGAAAAATATTGATGCCAGGAAGTCACTACGACCAACTCAATCAGATCTCTCCCAAAGATTCTAGGAATTGTTGTTACTCTTAATATTCCAGGTGATTCCAACGTGCAGCCAGTGCTGAGAACCACTGGGTTAATGGAAACAATTAAGTAAAACAACAAGAGAAACATACACAAAGAGTTTCCGGAACTCTTTGAGCATAAAATAATATTCTGTTTTAAAGCTAAACCCATTATGTCCTGCTTTTTCAAAGAGGAGAAAGTAATACACAGAAACTACAGTTGTAGTACTGACCCTCCGCCAAATTCTGAACCCAGTTTAGAAACATTCGCTTTGTAGGCACAGAAAGAAAACAAGAAGCTCTGGAGCCCATAACCAGATTTACCATGAGTAAGAGGTCAAGTAACTTATACTCCCTTTTCTGATGGGGCTATCAGTTTGGCAGACGCTTGCTAAGAACCTAGCATATCTTTATGCCCATAAAGCATACAACAAATCTATCATGCTATGTTATTCACATTAACACCTTGGTAGGATAAATGCTGGCACAGCCAGGTGCAGTCTGCACGGGTTGACCAGATACATACAAAAATTAACATGTCCCAACTCCAAGAGGGGCTCTGGTGAGGTGACAGAAGAGCTAGCACTAATCATATCATAGTAAACATTTCTTTGAATCAACAATTCAAATGAAATTTATTCAGTGTTCAAATAATGCAACACTAGAAGAAGCTGCTAACCTGTTATGTGACATGAAGAAAAAAAATAAAAACCTCCCAAAGGCTAGAACGATAGTCCAACCAAACAAAATAGAGTTTAACTGATGCAGTGCTAGAAGTGACTGCTAATTTGTAGCACAGCATGAAGAAAAAAGTTTAAAATTCACAGAAAGCTAGAATAATGGACCAACATATCAAGACAAAATGTCGCAAATTTGGTTCAAAAAAACCCTAAAGTGGCCAACTTCACAAGAGAGTAGAGGACTGGACTAGACAGGAAAGGGTTTGGACCTACATGCTCAAAGGCTGAGTCTTAACCCTGGCTGCATATTTGAATCACCTCGGGGAACTTTAAATTAAAAAAATAAATAAATAAAGTTCCCTGGGATCTAGCCCATGAAAATTAAATCAGAATCTCTCAGATAGGGGGCCTGGCATGGGTATTTAAAAAAAAGCTTCCCAAGTGATCTGAATGTTCAGTGAGGGTTGAGAATCAGTAGAAGGCTGCATTATTAGACATTTCACAGACAAAACAAAGTTCTTTTGCATTTGATCTCAGTCAGGTGGCACCTAGAGTAGCATGAACAGCTCTGGGCAGCACATTTTAAAGAAATATAGAAAATAAGTGTGCTCCAAAGAGAAGAACAATTGTATGAAAACTACAGTTCCTTCAAAACATTCCGTATTTTAGGCTTCAGCAATTCACACTGGCCTTTCACCTTGAAGATCCCAAATAGTGAGTTTTCATAAAACTAAATAGAACTCATTAATGTATATTCAAGACAAAAAGGCATTTTATAGAATGGAAATTCTGAGCAAAAGTGCTATACAAATGAAAGTTATTAAAAAGCATTAAAAACGTGAGTAGCTGAAGAAGCTAGTATGACTTCAGGGATGACTCCCAAATCTCCC
>NW_016808964.1:89112-130772 GCF_001698545.2 Rhinopithecus bieti
AAATCTCCCTCCCTGCTGCCCCTGCCTCTGCCCCTGCCCCTGCCCCTGCCCCTGCCTCTGCCTTTCCCTTCCCTTCCCTTCCCTTCCTTCCTTCCCTCCCTCCCTCCCTCCCTCTCTCCCTCCTTCCTTCCTTCCTTCCTTTCTTCCTTCCTTCTTTTTTTTTTGTGATGGAGTCTCGCTCTGTCACTCAGGCTGGAGTGCAGTGGCACAATCTTGGCTCACTGCATCCTCCTCCTCCTGGGTTCAAGCCATTCTCCTGCCTCAGCCTCCTGAGTGGCTGGGACTACCAGCGCATGCCACCATGCCCGGCTAATTTTTGTATTTTTAGTAGAGACAGGGTTTCACCATGTTGGCCAGGCTGGTCTTGAAATCCTCACCTCAGGTGATCCACCCGCCTCAGCCTCCCAAAGTGCTGGGATTACAGGCATGAGCCATTGCGTCAGGCCCTCCCTCCCCACATTCAACATCACACTACCTAGGAATGACCAACTCTGACTCTCCTCTCTGTTTGAAAGGCAGACCCACTCCCATCCCAACAATCTTGCTGACCCTTACTTTCCTCATCTGTAAAACTGGGAATAACAATCATCTCTACTCACTTCACAAGGCTGATGTGATGCTCAAGTTAGAAAGGATGTGAAATTGCTGTGTAAACTCTATAGGCCCATGTGCTGATAAGGAGTTATTAGTATTGTCATTACTGGACTGCTTCCTGAGCCTTCTCTCCCCTCTAGGTTCTTCCCCTTCTAGTTTTTCCTCTTTGTACTTTGGTGCTAGAGCAAAGTACAATAAACTAAATACTCTACAGAGCTAGATCCACCTAAGACAGAAGGAGACATTCTGGGCAGATACTGGAGAAGCTAAACTTTCATCAAGGATTCTTGGAAAGCCAGAGACTTGGTTGGCCTAGAACAAGTTGCAGAGCTGGAAATAAGAGCTAGAGAGTCCAAGATTCCCCTCCTCCATTCCATTTCTTGGGGCAAAGCCACTGGAGCTAGATCCAGATGCCTTGTAGGAGGTCTTCTGAAGAGGCAGTTATTTTGGGAGAAAAGGCTCAATTCTTACATCCCTGCCCAGAGCAAGCACTCTGCAGGCCAAGGGACCAGAGGCTGAGATGGCAGACAAAGGTTAAAGAGGAAGACATGCTTTGTTACCATCCCTCAAACCACCAGACTGTGACCTCTGGCTGCTCTCAATCTGGGCCTTACCTCAAGGGCAGAAGAGCACCTCACCTACAGCCTTGTTGGAATCTTTCAGCTCCCTAGTAGCTGAATCACACACACACACACACACACACACACACCGGTGGGTGAGAGTCTCTGAGCCAGGGTCCAACCCCTGTTCACCAGCTCCATTATCAAACTTGTTCTTTCAACTTGTCCAGCCTCCCCCATCAGAAACTACTACACCAAAACCACAGAAAGAAAAATTCTCAAATTCTATAAAGCTAGGCTGATCAGGATTCCCCAAGCCACAGACAAAATTGGGGCACACTGCACAAGCACACTGCAGGTTCTGACAGATGGAGGCTGTCTCAATGGAAGAATGCTGTTCAGTTTGTTCCCACCAAGATATCACTTCACCCCCTCCCTGATGCAGCCAAAAGTCAGGGTGAAAAAATTTGTTTTTTCAGGGTCTGCAGGGCTTCTGGCACTAAAGCTAGGCAGTGAAATGGCAGTTAATCTTAAGGAGATGGGACTGACTAGAAAGGAATTTGAACCCAGGAGTTTTCTAATAAACAATCTCATAGCTGGATGAGGCTAAGCTGTATATGTCTGCTGTGGACATGTTTCCAAGGCATTTGCGGGAAATGGGGATTCTATTCTTTCTTTTTTCCCTCCCCAAAAGCATCTCTCCAAGTCCCGCTAGGCTCTGGCCCTCTTTCTCTAGAGTTACTGGTGCCTGGGCCTTTAAAGGGTGGGCTCTGGAGCCCAGTGGGTGCTCAGTGATACAGGGGTTGCTAGGATACTAGTAGAGGGCATTTTCTTTAATAATTTGATGGGGATCCGGGAGCCAAAATCCTTAAGCTGGGATTTTGCCCCTCCTACATAGCAAAAGCTTATCCTCTACTCAAAGGGGCCATAGAGGCGGGAAGGGGATGGGGGGGCTTTATTGGGAAAAGTTGGGACAAATCAGAGAGGAAAAGTCCTCTTGTCTTTTTTACTTCTCACCCATTTACAGTGGGGAGGTGGGAGGAGGAGGTGGTGCCAGGGGTGGGAAGAAAGGGAGAAGGAGAAAGGTTAAGAGAGAAGGCAGAGGAGGAAGGAAAAAAGAAGACAAGTCAAAATGCATAGGGTTCCACTTCTCTGGGCTGCATTTCTCATTTTCTCCCACTCTTTTTTTGCTAGAGAAAAATGTCCTCACAAGTCTGAAGGAGAAATGCCAAACCTTTAGGATTCACACAAGTAAAAAGTCACACTGCTACCTTTTGTTCTCTACTCTCAGATTCCCTTCTGGTTGCTAGATGGTGGCCTGCCATCTGGCTAGCAACATCCCTTTATTTGCCTGGAGACAATTTTAAAAGCGCTAACCCATTTCAACAGCTAAATTACTAATGGAAGGGCTCATTCAAGACACCTCCTTAGCCTGAGGGGTTTTAGGTGGTGAAAAGAGGACTGGCATGTGTGATACCCATCCATCCCAGCATTTGTGAAATCCTTATAGGTCCTAGCACAAGGAGGCCATTCAGAACTCTGGAACTCAACACCATCTTTCCTCATTCCTACCACCACACCCCGCATCCACACTCAGGAGTGTGCTCCCCCACACACCCCGCCATGAACATACTGCCACACACCCTACACACATACATTCCCAGAGGCTTTCTGGCAAAGGTCTGTCAGGCTCACAGAGGATAAGGTATTTCCTGACACTACTTAAGTCATAAACTGAGATCAAAGACTAGTCTCAGAGACCCCTGCTCCCCTTGGGGAAAAAAGTCAAAAGCATTCCCTTATTGCTGTCCCAGTTTCCTTCCCAAATAACTAGGCAAAAAAAAAACATCCCTTAGCTTAAACTTGTTATCCAGGCTCTACTACCAGATATCCTTCCCCTCCTCCCATCACCCTTTGATTAACATTTTGTTTTCCTTTTCACTTGTCTTTCCAGTTCATCTCCCCTCCCCCCACTCCCACTGACTTCAAGTGTCTAGGGGTCATAAAATCATAAAATGCAAGAACTTGGAGGTCACCTAGTGGAACCATCCAAAAATGCCAATGTTACTGGGAATCCCAAACCCACCGAGGAGGAAAAAAAGTGCCCAAGGTCAAACAGCTGCTGAATGGAAAAAACAAAAAACAAAACAAAACAAAAAAAACAGGTCTGCAGCTGCCCAGCAAAAAGCCATTCCCCACTCTCCAACACTGTATCAAAACAAAGTGCCCAGACAAGATATAAGCTTACTTCAAATAATACACTGAAGCTAAGGGAAAAAAAAAAAAAAAAAACTCACTAAATTATCTTTGCAAAGAAATAGGTTCTCAGTTCCATCCAGGGGGTCTCCATAAACGGACCAAAGAGTAATTAATAAGAATCAATGCCAGCAAACTTCCCAGATCATGTTTACACCATGGTACTCATTTCATTAAAACCTCAGCTTCTCACCCGCACCAAGTCAAGGATAGCATGCTTTGAGGCCCAAAACCCCCTCTGACACCATTAAATAATACTTTCTGGGTCCTGTGGCCAAGACAAATTCAAAGGCCCCCTTCACAGCCTCTCTCCTTTCAGAACCATTTCCAAAGAGACTGAACAACCGGACATGGAACTTGACAGCATAATGACAGCAGATTTGCACATCAGACATGAACAGCCACCCACATGGGTGGAGGGGGAGCATGTGTGTAGATGTGTATGTGCCCTGATTCACTGCTATAATACATGAGCCATAAATGGCATTATTTCAAGCCAGGTAAGCAATGGAATGGGGAAGGCCTGCCTACATTAACAGGGGAGAAAAAAAAAACGCAAAAAAACAAGTATTATACAGACTGGCATCGCAGACATTTTTTTTACTGGCTCTGCCAAGAGCTTTCTCAGAGGAAACGGAAATATAAAAATAATAGCAATAGCAATAATAACAGAAACCACCACTACCATCTGATACAGACAAGCAGTCATATCTCAAACTGAAATGTTGCTTCCAGCTCATGTTTTCCATGCTCTTATCCCTTTCCATCTAGACATTTTTGGTTTTTGGTGATCAAATTTAGCACCAAAATTTGGTAACTCTTAATTTAGCACATTACAGACTTTCAGTTTGTTATGGGACTGTTTCAATTACAGAGACCTCTGATCTTAAAGTAACAAACAAGGGAGCAAACAATAACATCACCACTTTCTCATCAACCTTATCAAGTTATATTTAAAATGTAGTTCAAGAACATCATTGCAAACGAGATTACCCCAAAGGAGCCATATCCAAATACTATTATTCCCAAGGTGAATAAAGAGCTGGGTTCGTGTGTGTGTTTGATGAGACAGACAAAATCCCCAAAATCAAATCCAGGGCTACAATCTTTGGGAAAGGGAGCCCAAATAGCTCCTGTCAAAGTCCTCTCTTGCCAGTTCAAAAAATCAGAGAATGCTTTTACATACTATTTCATGATTCCAAAGACACTGACATTTTAAATATCTTAAAGCTTTAAGGTTCAAGAAGTGATTTAAATGTGGCTTCTTTCAAAATTGAACCCTGGAGAGCAAACTGAGATTCAAAGGACACAGTCACCAACTGCCAGCACAACAGACCTGTGTCACTTCCCAAATTCTTGCTTCTCATTAGAGACTAAAGAATCATTTTCCCTAAATCCATTCCTTGCATCGATTATTTTCTCTCTAAATATCCAGTGCAAATACTGTCTTTCCCACGATTGCAAATATTCATCATGCTCTTCCACAAACCCTTTTCCCCTCAAACAAACCCAAATGCACTCCTGATGGCAAGAGAAAAATTTTGACTAAAATTCCCTGATGGAGTTTAAAGGTAGTCTTCAAGGAAATGAGTTGAGAAGACACCACAGACTGCAAAGCCACTGTTTAAGGACGCAGAGCTTGCTCCATGAATGCCACATAGATTAAAACGCACACACGCATGCACACTTAAATAAAAGCATTTCTTCATCAACAATTTCACTCAAGCAATAGGCAACTTTAAGAAGGCACGGGCATTCTTAAAAGACAAGACACGACAAAAGATTTAGGGAGAGATAATATACCAACGTCATACATATCACAGCGAGGCCATGTTGAAGCTCAAAACGTTTTCCCCCCTGAGTAAGAAAGCTTGTTCTTTCTCTCTCTTTCCCTGTCTGTCTGTGATTTTTTTTTTTTTCTCGGTGGCTCTCGGGATGAAATCAAAGCGAGAGTTCGCGACAGCTCAGGTGGCTGGACTCCATTCAGCGCGTTCCCAGGAAAAACATGAGTATGACATTGACAAGCAGGAGGACTACAATCACGGCAAAAACGACTACAGTTTGCACATCCAGGGTCATGGTGCAATGCAGAACACTGTAGTGTTCCAGGTGGGGGGCCGGCAGATTGGGAGATGTCAGTCTCTGTTCTGTCAGACTGTCCATACAGCCACCATACTAGAAAGGAGAGGAGGAGGTAGGATGGTTAGGGAAGGGCTGGGTTTGGCGCCCGAGTTTAGTCGGGGGGAGGGGAGGGGGATGGGGACAGGGGTGCTTGGTTTCCCCCTTCTCAGGATTGGGCTGATCTTTCGTCCCTAGCTGAGAAATCTTAGCTTGCGCTGAAGTCGGCAGAGTCCAGCATTCTCTCTCGGGCGCCACGGGAAAGGCAAAATCCTAGCTTTCAAAGGGAAAGGCGGGGGGAACCTGTGAGTGGTTCTCCGGCGCCTGCTCAGTCTGTCCGGGCGTGCGTCCGTCCGCCTGCCTGGCTACCGGTCAGTCTCAGTCTCCCCTACTCCCTTTAGTTCGCTCGCTTTCCTAAGCTTGCTCGCTCTCTTCGCTGGGCTCCTGGCTGCCAGACACTCGTTCGATCCCTGCCTTGCTGGCCCTATCCCTCTTCTCTCCCCATCCCCCGCTCAGCCCATAGGCTGCCTTTTTATTCACCGAGCGACTGCGGGCGCTTGCGTGAGGCACGGCCAGAGCCACTGACATACCCGCCGACCAATAACAGGTGCCGCAGTAGCACGTTCGCTGCCCAGGGGCGGGACTTGCGCTGGCGTGCTAGCCGCGACCGCCAATCAGAGAGCTCAAGGCTCCCAAGCAAGCTCGCTCTCTCCAGACCGGCGAGAGTCACCAGGCACCAGTTCTCGTTTGGGGGTGGGGAGCTTCTTGTGGGCGGATAGAGGGGGTATATAAGGAGATGGGGGAGGAAAAGAACTGGGAAAGAGGGAGGGAAGGGACCCAATAGGATGCAGAGGGAGGAGATCACGTGAAGAGGGAGAAAAAGAAGAAAACACCAGGAGGAAGGAGAAGAGAGGGAAGATAATGAAGAAAGAGAATTGTGGGGAAAGGCAGAAAAAAGGATGGGGGAAAAAAAAACAAGGAATGGGGGGGGAAAAGGATAGGTAGCTGTGGAGAAGGCTTGTACCTAGCAGCCACTTTGTTTGGAGCCTGAGCCAAGGAGGAAGCAAAGGTGCCTTTGGCCACTGCCTAAGAATTTACAGGCAACTCACAATTAGCTATAAAAAGCTAACAAACTAGTGTTGTGGACATAATCACAGGGACACACGACAGAATTTCCAAAATCCAATTCTATTTGGCTTTCCCTGATACCACTGCCCTTACCTGGTCAGATTTCCTTTCTTAATTACTGTTTCTTCAGACTAGGACAGTTAGCTTGCACTTTTCCAGCATTCTGGGTACTATGAAGGGAAGCCAGCATAGGGTTAAACATTTGCCATGGAAAATCCTCTATAGAACTTGCAATCTGCTTGTAATCATTACCCTGCTCTGTGACCTGGTACTGGAGCTAAGGGGGGATAAGCCATGGAGTGGAGACCAGAAAGTTTCAAATTTACTCTCAGCCCTACCTCAAGCTTGCTGTATGACTTGTGGGCAATTCCCTTTTCCTCTCAGGGGTCTATCTTCTGTCTCCCTCCTGTCAATGAGGACTTAGACTTATCTGAGAATTCAGTTAAACCTCAGAAACCCTCACCTCAGAAAAAAACAATTTCAGTGGTTCCCTGGGCCTTCAAACCAAGGACTCCCTTACACAGGAGATCTCTCAGAGCCTTTTTGCTCTTATATTAGAGGATTATATGACTGAACAGTAGGTATATACTTAAGAAAAATGAAAACATGTCCACACAAAACTTATACATAAATGCTAATAACAGCATTATTCACAATAGCCAGAAGATGGAAACAATTCAAATGTCCAACAACTGATGAGTGGGTAAACAAAATGTGGTATAGCCATACAATGAAGTATTATTTAACCATAAAAAGGAATGAAGTACTAATACATGCTACAACATAGATGAGCTTTGAAAATACGCTAAGTGAAAGAGGTGAACAAAAGGCTTTTGTATTGTTCCATTTATAGAAAATATTCATATAGTTAGGGTAAATACTGTTACATGATGCTTTCGTTTCAGTTATATATAAATATAAATGTACTGGCCTGTGATGTGAAATGTATTTCTTATAGCAAGTAATACTCAAAACAGTTTGAAAACCACTCTTCTAGATTATGTTGAGACAGATACTGGTGATCAGGACAGTACCATAATATAAGCCACTACAATCTGTCTACTCATCTTTGAAAGCTCAGTCTTATCCTGTCTCTATTTCCTCACTATCTTTTGACCCCTCAACCCACTACATCCTGGCTTTACCCTCATTATCCTATAGAAAACTGAATCCTCTTACGAATAGAAAAAAAAAAAAAAAAGTGTTACTAAATCTCATGGCCAAGTTTCAATCTTTACCTTTCCTAACTTTTCTCGCATTTGACTCCACTGATGCCTTCCTCAATCCTGAAATGGTCCTTTTCCTTGGGAACACCATCCACATGACCTGTATGTTTATGCTGTCTTCACTTCCTGCATGGGTTGTTCTTCATCCAGTCATTAATGCCATGATTTCTCAGAGCTCTTCTGATCACAGTCCCCTTTTCTTCTCATTCTGCATTTGCACTAAATGGGCTCATCTACTTCTAAGGCTTGAACTACCATCTACATTGCACATTGATGCACCTCCTTTCAACAAAATTACACCACCACTGGGAAACAAAACAGACATAGGACCTTGCTTGCACGTAAGCAGAGAGCTGCTGATGAGTCCAAGGTAGCTCTACTGGACCCCAAAAATGAAGGTCCTACTGCTTTCTGGATATCTCCTCCTTAATATCTCACAAGCATATCAAACTTAAAAAGTCCCAAATTGAAGTCATCTCCTCCCACTCTTGCCAGTTTCCTTCTTCCCCTGAGTCCTTTGTCTCTTGGGAATGGCAGTCATACACTGAACTAGCCAGAAACCAAGAAAATATCTACAAGATTTTCCTCTCCCTCACCTCACTGATGGCCAACTAGTCTTTTAGTCCTGTTGATTGTCTTCCTCCTTAATCTCTCTCATTTGTCCCTTTCTCTTTCTCTCTGCTGTCACTACTTTTAATCAGTTCCTCATCATCTCTGATCCGTCATAATTCATTACCTGTTCTCTTGTGCTGCTCTCCCTCCCCAATTAAGCCTCTACTCTTCCGCCCCAATTCTTTCCTTAAAAGCAGTTTTGCTCTTATCAATCTTGTGGTAGATACTCTGGATTGGTTTTTAAGGATCCACTTCTTCAAGCCTGCCTTCCTATATTGCTGAAAAGCTAAAAACCAAAAAACTAAAACAACAATAAACTGGCATTTCCAAGATTCCTTTGCAGCCAGCATTCTGGATATGACATAGTGATGCCAATCATATGCACATGCACAATATTTAGAAGGCGGTGGTTGGTGACGCATAAGTCATATCTCTGTTGCTTCTATTGGAAAGCACAATGGTGAAAGTGTTGGGGATTTTTGTGTGTGTTACCATAGGTTCCAGTGTCTAGCCACTGGCTTTGTGCATTCTGAGAGCCAGAGAATGGGACTTTTTTTTGTCACTGAGGATCTGGTAGGCATAGTGATACTCTAGCCAACAGATGGTTAGGGCTGTGGCAGCTTCCTCATTCCTAAATTGCAGACAAGGCAGCATGCTCCTAGAGCCCCTGATGCCTCATCTTCCTACTTGTCAGAGAGAGAGAGCAGCTACCCTGACATTGTTCTTGGAGGCATAGCCTAAAGCTTGCCCCTTCAGCCCTCCCACCAATTTTGTAAGCACTTTATTTTCTATATTAAAACCCCTTCTGCTGAAAAGAACTACAGTGGTTTATTTTTGCAGCTGAAATCTGACTTATATAATGCCTCTGTTCAAAGGCCTTCAATAGCTCCTCTGCGCATTTAAGGCAAATTCTGTAGTGTGGCATAAAATCTCCTGCCAATCTGATGTCCTTTGGCCTCTGTATCCTCAGCTCTTACCAGTGCCCTCTCATTCTCTATTCTCTAGCTACATAGAACCTACGGTAGTTCTCATAACTCATGAGATTCTCTTGCCTCAGGACCTATATAAACTGCTGCTTTATTTCTCCAGCTCCCCATCTGAAGGCTCAGCTGAGGTGCCACCACCTCCAGAAGGCTTTCTCTAATGTTCTCTTCCTCAAAAATATTCTGAATGATAGTCCTCTCCCATAGGATCCTATGTTTAACCCTCTTGAAACATTTATTAAACTGTATTGTATTTTTTTCTTGTCTGTATCCTTTACTGGACTGTGAAGCTAGGAGGGCAGAGACCATGACTGTCTTGTTTATTGCTTTCTCCCTTTGTGCCCAGCACAGTGCTGTACACTTAGGTACACCTTATTAGGTGCTTCATAACAAACACCTGTTGGATGCATGAATGTCTCCTTCATCCACTGGCCTCCACTCAGACTCATATCTTCCAAACACAGAAGGCAACACCTGATGGAACCACAGAGAAAAATCTAAGCCCTTATATTCCAGGTTCACAGAGAAGGGATGCAACTTGTCCAAGATTACACAGCTAATTGCTGGCAGAGTGGGAACCAAAGCCCTTGTATCTTAAGTCTCAAAAGTACTTTTGGGAGATTTCAGACCCTGGGACATGGCATTTGATACCAGCCCTGTCCATGTGTGGGTAGCTTTCTGAATTATATGACCATTCAACATTGCTCACAATTCTTTTTTTTAATAGAGGAGTCCTCTACATTTTGAGTAGCAATATCCCCTCCCCAGATATATCCCTTCTTGCTGACAAGTCTCAAGGAATTAGATAATATCTTGGTCTAGCACAACTCCGGTTCCATCCTGCCATCCATTCTGCAACATCCCTGCTAACTGGTTATCCAGTCTCGCTCCAACACCTACAATGATGGGGCAGTTGCTCCCTCCCAAGACAGCCCGTTCATCTTTGGGACAATCTCAGATGGCAGAAAGTTCTTCTATCTCTTTGAGCCAGATGTTGTCACTACTTCTACCACAGCCAGGGCTGAGGAGCTAATCACTGCATGAGAGGGTCTGGAATAATAATGCCCTCAAATTCACACTAGTTCTCGGGTCTGAAAGGCAGTTCAACAGATTATGATAATGATAGTTAACACTTACAAACTGCTTACTCTGTGCCAGGCACTGTTTGAAGTCCTGTACATACATAAACTCTTTTAATCCTCACAACAACTCTATGAGGTAGGTACTATTATTGTCCTTATTTTGTAGATGAGGAAACTGAGGCAGAATGAAGTTAAATAACTTGCCTAAGGTCACATGGCTAGTAAGATATGGAGCGCAGATGTAAACTCAAATTGTCTAGCTCTAGAGTCTGCTATTAAATACTATTCTATATAAATGTCAGTAGGTGACACATGTCCCATCTTTCAATAACATCTGACATGATGTCTTCTAGGTCACAGGAATAAAGTGTTTCAATGTCCTGATCTGGGCCCCAGTGGCCTACCTCCCAAACCCAAGATCCCTAGTTCTCAAACCTTTTCCTTCTATCAGGGAAAAAAAAAATTCCTGGTTGTCCTTTGCTTCTCATGTTTTGAATAGTTCCCAAAGACCCACTTCTGCCAGGAAGCACTCCCAGGCAAAGTTCCATTTTTTGTCCCGATCCCCACTGGTGCTCACTTATTTCCCATACAACCCCTACCCTATATTTCTTATAGTCCCTCATGCTTGCTACAGTCTACAGATATTGAATCCTGTCTGTTTATTGTCTTAGCTACTGATACGACTAGATGCTCTTGAATGTTCATGGGTATCATCTCTATTTAAGACAGGCTGCCCCCTAAGGACAAAAACTCCTGTTTAGTTCAATTATTCAGCACAGAAATCACTACTCCTCCAAAATCAGTTCAATTCAATAAGCCCTTATTCTGACAGCTAAAGGATACAGAGTGGATCTCAGGGATTTTACAGTTTAGTGGGAGAGCTAATCAATGATGCACATAATTTCAATGTCATACAGTAAGTATCCCAAGCACAATCAGGTAATGAATAAAGTTGTTGATGATTACAGAAAAAATAAATAATTTTATGTTCAAAAGGGAAAAAGAGATCATCTCCTCCAAACCTCCCTGTGTAGGTATCCTCTCTACAGTATATGAAATGTGAGGGGGAAGNTATAAGCCACTACAATCTGTCTACTCATCTTTGAAAGCTCAGTCTTATCCTGTCTCTATTTCCTCACTATCTTTTGACCCCTCAACCCACTACATCCTGGCTTTACCCTCATTATCCTATAGAAAACTGAATCCTCTTACGAATAGAAAAAAAAAAAAAAAGTGTTACTAAATCTCATGGCCAAGTTTCAATCTTTACCTTTCCTAACTTTTCTCGCATTTGACTCCACTGATGCCTTCCTCAATCCTGAAATGGTCCTTTTCCTTG
Source organism: Rhinopithecus bieti (assembly GCF_001698545.2). Classification (NCBI taxonomy): domain Eukaryota; kingdom Metazoa; phylum Chordata; class Mammalia; order Primates; family Cercopithecidae; genus Rhinopithecus; species Rhinopithecus bieti. The sequence goes on from NW_016808964.1 coordinate 101,011, forward strand.
GGAACACCATCCACATGACCTGTATGTTTATGCTGTCTTCACTTCCTGCATGGGTTGTTCTTCATCCAGTCATTAATGCCATGATTTCTCAGAGCTCTTCTGATCACAGTCCCCTTTTCTTCTCATTCTGCATTTGCACTAAATGGGCTCATCTACTTCTAAGGCTTGAACTACCATCTACATTGCACATTGATGCACCTCCTTTCAACAAAATTACACCACCACTGGGAAACAAAACAGACATAGGACCTTGCTTGCACGTAAGCAGAGAGCTGCTGATGAGTCCAAGGTAGCTCTACTGGACCCCAAAATGAAGGTCCTACTGCTTTCTGGATATCTCCTCCTTAATATCTCACAAGCATATCAAACTTAAAAGTCCCAAATTGAAGTCATCTCCTCCCACTCTTGCCAGTTTCCTTCTTCCCCTGAGTCCTTTGTCTCTTGGGAATGGCAGTCATACACTGAACTAGCCAGAAACCAAGAAAATATCTACAAGATTTTCCTCTCCCTCACCTCACTGATGGCCAACTAGTCTTTTAGTCCTGTTGATTGTCTTCCTCCTTAATCTCTCTCATTTGTCCCTTTCTCTTTCTCTCTGCTGTCACTACTTTTAATCAGTTCCTCATCATCTCTGATCCGTCATAATTCATTACCTGTTCTCTTGTGCTGCTCTCCCTCCCCAATTAAGCCTCTACTCTTCCGCCCCAATTCTTTCCTTAAAAGCAGTTTTGCTCTTATCAATCTTGTGGTAGATACTCTGGATTGGTTTTAAGGATCCACTTCTTCAAGCCTGCCTTCCTATATTGCTGAAAAGCTAAAACCAAAAAACTAAAACAACAATAAACTGGCATTTCCAAGATTCCTTTGCAGCCAGCATTCTGGATATGACATAGTGATGCCAATCATATGCACATGCACAATATTTAGAAGGCGGTGGTTGGTGACGCATAAGTCATATCTCTGTTGCTTCTATTGGAAAGCACAATGGTGAAAGTGTTGGGGATTTTGTGTGTGTTACCATAGGTTCCAGTGTCTAGCCACTGGCTTTGTGCATTCTGAGAGCCAGAGAATGGGACTTTTTTTTGTCACTGAGGATCTGGTAGGCATAGTGATACTCTAGCCAACAGATGGTTAGGGCTGTGGCAGCTTCCTCATTCCTAAATTGCAGACAAGGCAGCATGCTCCTAGAGCCCCTGATGCCTCATCTTCCTACTTGTCAGAGAGAGAGAGCAGCTACCCTGACATTGTTCTTGGAGGCATAGCCTAAAGCTTGCCCCTTCAGCCCTCCCACCAATTTTGTAAGCACTTTATTTTCTATATTAAAACCCCTTCTGCTGAAAAGAACTACAGTGGTTTATTTTGCAGCTGAAATCTGACTTATATAATGCCTCTGTTCAAAGGCCTTCAATAGCTCCTCTGCGCATTTAAGGCAAATTCTGTAGTGTGGCATAAAATCTCCTGCCAATCTGATGTCCTTTGGCCTCTGTATCCTCAGCTCTTACCAGTGCCCTCTCATTCTCTATTCTCTAGCTACATAGAACCTACGGTAGTTCTCATAACTCATGAGATTCTCTTGCCTCAGGACCTATATAAACTGCTGCTTTATTTCTCCAGCTCCCCATCTGAAGGCTCAGCTGAGGTGCCACCACCTCCAGAAGGCTTTCTCTAATGTTCTCTTCCTCAAAATATTCTGAATGATAGTCCTCTCCCATAGGATCCTATGTTTAACCCTCTTGAAACATTTATTAAACTGTATTGTATTTTTTTCTTGTCTGTATCCTTTACTGGACTGTGAAGCTAGGAGGGCAGAGACCATGACTGTCTTGTTTATTGCTTTCTCCCTTTGTGCCCAGCACAGTGCTGTACACTTAGGTACACCTTATTAGGTGCTTCATAACAAACACCTGTTGGATGCATGAATGTCTCCTTCATCCACTGGCCTCCACTCAGACTCATATCTTCCAAACACAGAAGGCAACACCTGATGGAACCACAGAGAAAATCTAAGCCCTTATATTCCAGGTTCACAGAGAAGGGATGCAACTTGTCCAAGATTACACAGCTAATTGCTGGCAGAGTGGGAACCAAAGCCCTTGTATCTTAAGTCTCAAAAGTACTTTTGGGAGATTTCAGACCCTGGGACATGGCATTTGATACCAGCCCTGTCCATGTGTGGGTAGCTTTCTGAATTATATGACCATTCAACATTGCTCACAATTCTTTTTTTTAATAGAGGAGTCCTCTACATTTTGAGTAGCAATATCCCCTCCCCAGATATATCCCTTCTTGCTGACAAGTCTCAAGGAATTAGATAATATCTTGGTCTAGCACAACTCCGGTTCCATCCTGCCATCCATTCTGCAACATCCCTGCTAACTGGTTATCCAGTCTCGCTCCAACACCTACAATGATGGGGCAGTTGCTCCCTCCCAAGACAGCCCGTTCATCTTTGGGACAATCTCAGATGGCAGAAAGTTCTTCTATCTCTTTGAGCCAGATGTTGTCACTACTTCTACCACAGCCAGGGCTGAGGAGCTAATCACTGCATGAGAGGGTCTGGAATAATAATGCCCTCAAATTCACACTAGTTCTCGGGTCTGAAAGGCAGTTCAACAGATTATGATAATGATAGTTAACACTTACAAACTGCTTACTCTGTGCCAGGCACTGTTTGAAGTCCTGTACATACATAAACTCTTTTAATCCTCACAACAACTCTATGAGGTAGGTACTATTATTGTCCTTATTTTGTAGATGAGGAAACTGAGGCAGAATGAAGTTAAATAACTTGCCTAAGGTCACATGGCTAGTAAGATATGGAGCGCAGATGTAAACTCAAATTGTCTAGCTCTAGAGTCTGCTATTAAATACTATTCTATATAAATGTCAGTAGGTGACACATGTCCCATCTTTCAATAACATCTGACATGATGTCTTCTAGGTCACAGGAATAAAGTGTTTCAATGTCCTGATCTGGGCCCCAGTGGCCTACCTCCCAAACCCAAGATCCCTAGTTCTCAAACCTTTTCCTTCTATCAGGGAAAAAAAAAATTCCTGGTTGTCCTTTGCTTCTCATGTTTTGAATAGTTCCCAAAGACCCACTTCTGCCAGGAAGCACTCCCAGGCAAAGTTCCATTTTTTGTCCCGATCCCCACTGGTGCTCACTTATTTCCCATACAACCCCTACCCTATATTTCTTATAGTCCCTCATGCTTGCTACAGTCTACAGATATTGAATCCTGTCTGTTTATTGTCTTAGCTACTGATACGACTAGATGCTCTTGAATGTTCATGGGTATCATCTCTATTTAAGACAGGCTGCCCCTAAGGACAAAACTCCTGTTTAGTTCAATTATTCAGCACAGAAATCACTACTCCTCCAAAATCAGTTCAATTCAATAAGCCCTTATTCTGACAGCTAAAGGATACAGAGTGGATCTCAGGGATTTTACAGTTTAGTGGGAGAGCTAATCAATGATGCACATAATTTCAATGTCATACAGTAAGTATCCCAAGCACAATCAGGTAATGAATAAAGTTGTTGATGATTACAGAAAAAATAAATAATTTTATGTTCAAAAGGGAAAAGAGATCATCTCCTCCAAACCTCCCTGTGTAGGTATCCTCTCTACAGTATATGAAATGTGAGGGGGAAGAGGAGAAGGAAACACCTACTTTGGGCCCACATGGTGCTAGGTCTTTTAACATATTATTTTACTTAATTATCCCTAGAAGTTTAAGAAGAAGAAATTGTTATCATTATTTTAAAACTTTAAAACTATACCTGAGAGTGCTTACATCATTTGCCCATAACCATAAAGTTTGATGAAGCAGTAGCAGGATTTGAATTGAGATCTCTTTCCAAAGCCACCCTTTTCTTCAACTATCTCTTGTAAGTTTTGTCAAGCAGCTGCTGGAGTCTTTTCAGTAATAGGAAACTCATTCTGAAGTATCCAAGGCCATTATTCATTTTTAGCTGAAATTCACTCTTTTATGACTTCTGCCCATTTGTTAGAGTGCTACCCTTTGGGCCTTGAAAAAAAAAAAAAAAAAAAGCTGAGTCCTTCTAAGCAATAGAAAGCAGAAGACATATATTGTGGGTTCAGACCCTAATTTCTCCTAAGCAACCCCTCTGTATGCACGTGCATGCACACACACATACACACACACACGTTTTCCATAAAGAGATATATTACCATTTCTTTAAGCTCTTCCATTTGTGACATGGTTTACAGTCCCCTCCCCAGGCTCATTGCTCTTCAGTGTATCTAATCACTCAGAACACATATCCAGGTGGGAATGACAATGAGAAGTAGATGGGGACTATCACCTCCCTTATTTTGAACACTGGTCGTCCTGTTAATGCACCCTTAGGAAAAATTACCTGTCCTCACATTCATATAAAATGGCTTATGCTCAGGGGTGCTGATGTGTCCCCACAATGCCTTGAAAAGTTCATGCGAACTGAGAAGAGCAGTGGATAAGAAGTTAAAACTCATATGTAATTCCAGTCTCTGCTTCTTGGTAGCTGTGTGACCTCAAACAAGTCTCTTATCTTTCCAAAAGCTCAAACGGCTGACTTACTTTTAGTGGTAGATTTTAAAAAGCATTGGTAGTTTTAAATCTTCAACAGCCTTGCCAAAGGTGTAGCAGGCATACACTTGGTCTCAGGTGGTAACCTGCACAAATGACCATGGGTGATTAGCTTAAGTTAAATAATTGGGTTGCATAAAATTGTGTGGTGGAGGGTAGAATTTTAGTGGGAAAATCAAACATAGGATTAACAATTTGACTCTGCCCGAAGGCTTTTAATTTTTTTAAATTTTTATTTGGGTTTAGGCTTTCTTTTTCCATCCCTCAAGGAAATTATTTCCCTCACAACCCTTCTCCCCAAGGGATTACACCCAAATTCCCCTTTCACCCCCCTTTTATTTGGCTTGCTTTTCCTTCTATGGCCCTTTTACTACCTAAAAAATATATTTTTTATTGTCTATGTGATTTATTGTCTCCCTTTATAAAATGTAAGCTCCATGAAAGCAGATTGCTTTGTTCATATCTGTATCCTCAGCACCTAAAATAGTGCTCAGCACTCAATAAATATATTTTCAATGACTGAATAACTAAATTAATGAATGAATGAGTGAGTGAAGAGCAAGGCATAGCCCTGAGGACTCACAGTGTAAAATGTAAAGGAAGTCTTGTTATGGAAAGTATTCTCTGCTGCAGCCTGCGAATGCCAGTCTTCACCCTTCTCCCACCTCCAAGGGCCTTCATTAGTAAGTACTCCTCTAAAAGGTACTATAAAGATTACAGGTTGAGAATTTCAAGATGTCTTTGGTTTTCTGTTCTCTGATGACATAGTTGCCACCCTACACCACCACCCAGAAGCCTTTCCCTCAAGAAAAACTGCCTATACCACCCTCCTGTGGCTAATGACTGAATAAATACCTGAGTAAATACCCAGGAAACAGCAGTTTCCTTCTGTTCCTTCGCATGAATCTATTTTGGGCCTATTTCATATTTATTTTAGGCCTCTTTCAGTTCTATTTCAAGCATACTAGTAGGCCAGACCATCTGGCTCTACTCAGGGTAGAGAGAGAACTGATTGGAAAAGAGCAGCAAAGGTCTAAAATCCCCTTTAGAGGAAGTATAATGGTTTCCTCTCAAGCTCAGGATCTTTCTGGGGCAGCTAAAGTCAATCATGCATCAGTTCAAGACTGTGGTGGGGAGTGAACATTTCTCTCAGTATCAGAACCCAGTGTTTAGTTGTAGAGCCTAATCTCCTGGATAATTCAACTCCTGAGCCTCATAACTCATTCAGTCAGCTAAACCCCCGCTGATCTCCGTGTCCAGGTGTATTTGTTTACAAGTTTTATTTGAACTGCAAACCATTAGGGACCAATGCCCCTAATCACCCATCATCAAATTAAGCATGGAGCTTTGCTTATAAGAGCTACTCAACAAGAATCACATAGGTAAGCAGGTAGGTGGGCAGGTAGGTAGTCAGGATATGGTAATATGTTGAAATTGCAAAACAAGAGAGGGGGTGAGTATAGCTGGGGATTTTGTAAGAGGCTAGATTATGTGTCGGAGGGAGACTAAGGAATTCACTTTGAGGAACTGTATTTTCTGTAGAAGGGCAAGATAGTCTAGCAATGAAACTCCTGGGAAGATGTTAAGAAAGGGCTGGACATCCCCAAAGATTGATAAAGAAGAGAAGTGTGCAGGACACATAAATAGATGGGGGCTTGTAGAAATTCATGAGGGCCTAGCTAAGACTGCTGAAGCTCTCTGTGGACTGATAGGGAGAGATTTTGAAGATATACAATGTGGAAAAAGCAAGATGCAGAATACAGTTGACCCTTGAACAACACAGGTTTGAATTGCACAGGTCCACTTATACCAGGACTTTTTTCAATAAAAGTTAATACAAAGTATGCCTGCCTCTCCTGCCTCCCATTCCACCTCCTTAACTTCTTCTGCCTCTGCTATCCCTGAGACAGCATGAACAACCCCTCCTCTTCCTTCTCCTCTTAAGCCCACTCAATGTAAAAACACTGAGAATGAAGACCTTTATGGTGATCTACTTCCACATAATGAATAGTAAATATATTTTCACTTTCTTAGGATTTTATTAATAACATTTTCTTTTCTCTAGCTACTTTATTGTAATAATACGGTATGTAAAACATATACAAAATGTGTCAATCAACCGTGTTTGTTATAGATAAGACTTCCAGTCAAGAGGAGGCTATTAGTAGTTAAGTTTTAAGGGAGTGAAAAGTTACACATTGATTTTCAACTGCATGGAGGGTGGGATTCAGTGCCCCTAATCTCCACGTTGTTAAAGGGTCAAATTTAGTATTATGATGTGTGATCTTTTAGGTAAAGAAGAGGGGAAATAAAATATATTTGGATTTGCTTATATCTGCATAAAGAAACTCTGGAAGGATACATAGAAAGCAATTAAGTTTTTGATCTCTGATGGGTAGATAGAGAGATAGACTGTATACATTTTTATAGTTTGATTTGTTTTACCATATATACTAGCTATTCATATATTAAATTTAAAAATGTTAAATCCATTATGTGATCTTAATAAGTCCTCTCTCTCTGTCTCTCCCCATGCCCTCCCCCCACCCCGTGCTTCAGTTTATCAAGCTGGGAAGATCCTAAGAGTTAGAAGTAGTGTATAGCCTTATGGCTAAGAATATAGGCTCTAGAGCCAGCCTACTGAGATCCAACCTTAGTTCTTTCAATTGCCAGTTGTGAGAACTTGAACAACTTATTTAATGTCATTGAGCCTCACTTTACTCATCTTTAAATCAGGGAGAATGGTAGAATGTCATGATACTCATGCTGCCCCTCATTTTGAGCAAACCCCTGACTCTCAGTCACCTAGTTTCCTCATTTGCAAAACAGGGGTAGGTGTTCATGAGGGTTTAATGAGTGAATAACTGTAAAGTACTTAGAACAATGTCACATAGTAGTTCTCAGTAAATGATAATAAATACTATTATTTGAGGGTGTGATTATATGTGCCTAGCTTTAGGCAAATCATAAACTCTCTGAGCCTCAGTTTCCTCATCTATAGATAGACATAATGCCTGCCAAAGAGATGATGAGATCATGGATTTGAAAGTACTCTGTGGAATGAAAAACTCGGTTAGTATATCAAGAATTGCCATAGTTCAACTTACAGAATGGGTGAACATTTTTGCAATCTATCCATCTGACAAAGGTCTAATATCCAGAGTCGACAAGGAACTTAAACAAATTTACAAGGAAAAAACTAACAACCTCATTAAAAAGTGGGCAAAGGACATGAACAGACACTTCTCAAAAGAAGACATTCATGCGACCAACAAACATGAAAAAAGCTCAACAATACTGATCATTACAGAAATGCAAATCAAAACCACAATGAGATACCATCTCATTGCCATTCTGACTGGCAATTACTAAAAAGTCAAGAAACGACATGCTGGCAAGGATGTGGAGAAAAAGTAATGCTTTTACACTGTTGGTGGGATTGTAAATTAGATCAACAAGTGTGGAAGACAGTGTGGCAATTCCTCAAAGATATAGATGCAGAAATACCACTTAATGCAGCAATCCCATTACTGGGTATATACCCAAAGGAATATAAATCATTCTCCTATAAAGAATGTGTATGTTCATTGCAGCACTATTCACAATCGCAAAGACATGAAATCAACCGAAATGCTCATCAATGATAGGCTGGATAAAGAAAATGTAGTACATATACACCATGGAATACTATGCAGTAATAAGAAGGAATGGGATCATGTACTTTACAGGGACATGGATGGAGCTGGAAGCCATTATCCTCAGCAAACTAACGCAGGAGCAGAAAACCAAACACTGCATGTTCTTCCTTATAAGTGGGAGCTGAATGATGAGAACACATGGTGGGGAAACAACACACACTGGGGCTTGTTGGAGGTGTTGTGGGAGGGAGAGGATCAGGGAGAATAGCTAATGGATGCTGGGCTTAACACCTGGGTGATGGGTTGATCTGTGCAACAAACCACCATGGCACATGTTTACCTATGTAACAAACCTGCACATCCTGCACGTGTACCCTGGAACTTAAAAGCTGAAGAAAAATAAAACAACAAAAAAGAATTGTCATAGTAGGAAAACATGAGGTACTAAATGAAGATCTCACCTATTCAAGGCTCCCCCTTCCCACCCCCAGCATTCTAAATAAGATTGTATCAGAGGGGCAAGTGGAGGTCTTTAAAGGCCATGAGTCATTCGTGTATTAAGTTTCAGGAAATGAGTCCCAGTTCCCACCTCCCAAAAGCTGAGTGGACAAAATGAGCTACACACCAGTGGTTGCCAGTCCGTCATGAGATGCCAAGTGTTTCCATGTAACTGTTCCTATTTCTAGGAGATGCTAGAGCTCAGTGCTGCCCCTGCTCCCCTCAGCTGCTTCTCAGAAAGGAAAGGAAGTAGCACCAGTTCCAAAGGCTCACTCTCCCCTCTCCACACATACACCCAGTTAACAAGGATTAAAAAATTAAAAAAAAAAAAAAACCCTCACTTAAGCAGGAGCACCAACTCTCCAGATCTTAGCAACCTTAGCAACCAGCCCTTACAATCGTATTTTATGACAAAGAAAGTTGTTTCATAACCATTATCTGATTTGTACCTCACAAAAGCCCAAGGAGACTGGAAAGGGGTAGTGGTGGGGGTGGGGTGGTTCATCATTCCCATTTTCCAGAACGGAAAGACTGTTTCTGAGGAAGCAAATGACTTGCCACTACTCTTACTGCTTCATGAAAGAGTGGAAAGAACAAAGGATTAACAGCCAGAAACCCAGTTCCGGAAAAAGTGTTTTAGAATCTGTACAGTTCTATACATTTGGGATTTTTAAAAATTGTCATGCTAGAGCCAGGCCTAGAACCTGAGTTTCCCATCCTCCCGGTCAGAATTCTTCAAGCTTTACTATACTGTTAATGGAGAAAGGAAGAGCAAATAAAGAACTAGAAAAAATTATCCCCTAAGAATAACTGCACCTTACATGTAAACAGAATTTTACAGCTTCCTAAATACTGTGGCTTTTTATCACATATCAACCTCCTGACAACCTTGTGAGGGAAATGCAGCAGGAAATAGGAACCTAAAATTTTAACCACCCACATGTATACTTCTTATCCATCTTCTCTGCTTCATTTTTTCTCCTTAGCATGTAAAACTACCATATTACATATTTAGTCATGTTCTTAGCATATAACTTCCCTTCTAGAATATACGTTCCCTGAAGACAGAATTTTTGTCTGTTTTGTACACACATCTAGTGCCTAGAACCATGCCTGCTACATAACAGATGTTCAATAGTACTGAATGACTGAATGAATGTGTGTGCATGCACATTGCGAGGAGGAAATGGAGGCAGGGAGAAAGGCCCCATTTGTGTGTAAACTGATATCCAGAGGAGTTAGGTAATTTTTCTAGGAATGACTTCTGAAGTGTCTTGTTTCAGCCTGTTCCCCTCACCCTACTGCTTGGCTGGTTCAGTGGCATCTTACCTGGGCCAAAAGAAACATTTTCTACCAATGCCTCTGTCTTCTCTAGGGCCAGCTCCAGGCTTGATGGCTACAGGTTGCCTGAGGTTCACCCCTTCATCAGCTCACTCATCCACTCCACAAGCAGTAACAGAGTGCCTGTTATGTCTACAAAAGGCATTCTGTCAGGCTTCACTGCCTTTACATACCCAAATGTATGCACCTCACAAACACTCAAAGGGCTTTTCTGAGTTTTCCTCTCTGGAATGTACAATGGTGAAAGAAGAAAGGGCAAAAATCATTTGAGTCTTCTCAGCACATGGCCTGAGTGTACCTCTCTTCTATGCCCTACCTGCATTTTCCTCACTAAAGAACTGTGCCCCTCTAGCTCTCATCTTGTGTCCCCCGCATGTGTGTGCCTAACCTCAGCTGAGCCATCCAAGACCCCTGATCACCATCCCTAGTCTCCCACGCGGCCCCTCATCCACTCTGACAAGATGAAAGAAACAATCATGAATCAGGAAAACCCACCAAACTGCAGGAAAGGAACTGCTCACAGAAAGAAGGAGGTGGTTCATAAAACAGCCACAGCAGATGATTAAAAACTTCAGTTCTCCTGAAAGAAGTTCAAGGTAAACAATGTCTCTGGTATTGAAGAGGTGAATATGTTTACAAACCAAGGAACAGTGATCCACTTTAACAACCCTAAAGTTTAGGCATCTCTAGCAGTGAACACTTTCACCATTACAGGCCATGCTGTGACAAAGCAGCTGACAGAAATGCTACCCAGCATCTTAAACCAGCTTGGTGCAGTTTGACTACTTTAAGGAGACTGGCTGAAGCTCTGCCTAAACAATATGTGGATGGAAAAGCACCACTTGCTGCTGGAGAGGATGATGATGATGAAGTTCGAGATCTTGTAGAAAATTTTGATGAGGCTTCCAAGAATGAGGCAAACTGAACTGAGTCAACTTCTGAAGAAGTGCCCCTTGGACACTGCAGCTCTTTTCAGTTTTTGCTTATAAACAATGCGTGCTTTGCAGCTAATTAAGATGAAGAAGGCTGGGAATAAAGTTTGAGATAAAGGTTAATAAAGTTCTTTAGTTAAAAAAAAAATTGTGCCTACCTCATAATATCGTTGAGAAGATTATATTAGATACACATGCAAAAACATTTAGAACAGTGCCTGGCACAAAATAAATGCTGGCTTGGTAAAGGTAAGCTATCTTTCTTAAGACATACTGCATTTATAAGCTTATTCCTGGTACCCCTCACCTCTAGAATGAAGGAGACTGGACACTGTTCACTCCTGGGAAGTGAGAAGAGTAATGACCAAATAACTACTATGGAGTTATACACCTGGTTTTCATTCTGGCTCCGTTTGGAGATAGTTGTATGGAGAAGATATTCCACCTCTTCCAGCCTTAGCTTCCCCACCTTTTAAGTAGGGAGAGTGTTGTTGTGAGGATTACATGAATTCATGCATGTCATTCATTCAAGGCACTTTTTCTTTATTTCAGTAGCTTTTGGAGAACAAGTGGTTTTTGGTTACGTGGATGAATTGTATAGTGGTGAAGTCAGATTTTGGTGCACCAGCCACCCAAGTATTGTACATTGTACGCAATATGTAGTTTTTTTATCTCTCATCCTCCAACCCTTCCCCTTCTGAGTCTCCAATATCTATTATACCACTTTGTATGCCTTTGTGTACCCATAGCTTAGTCCCCACTTACAAGTGAGAACATACACTATTTGATTTTCCATTCCTGGGTTACTTCACTTGTAATAACAGCCTCTAGCTCCATCCAAGTTACTTCAAAAAACATTATTTGCTCCTTTTTTATGGCTGAGTAGTATTTCACGATGTTTATATACCACATTTTCCTCATCCACTCATTAATTGTTGGGCACTTGGGTTAATTCCATATCTTTGCAATTGTGAATTGTGCTGTGATAAACATATGTGTGCAGGTGTGTTTTTGATATAATGACTTTTTTTTCCTCTGGGCAGATACCCAGTAGTGAGAAAGCTGGATCAAATGGAAGATCTGCTTTTGGTTCTTTGAGAAATCTCTATACTGTTTTCCATAGAGGTTGTACTAATGTATATAATATTGTTTGACTCTGTGTCACCATGCAGATTTTACCTTTAAATGTAATAATTCCCACGTGTTATGGGAGGGGCCAGGTGGAGATAATTAAACATGGGGCTATCTCCCCATATGGTTCTTGTAATAGTGAGTGAGTTCTCATGAGATCTGATGGTTTTATAAACATTTGGCATTTCCCCTGCTGGTACATTTTTTCTTTGCCTGCCACCATCCACTTAAGATGTAACTTGCTCCTCCTTGCCTTCCACCATACTTGTAAGACCTCCCCAGACACGTGAAACTGTAAGTCCAATTAAAACTCTTTCTTTTGTAAATTGCCCAGTCTCGGGTATGTATCTATTAGCAGTGTGAAAACAAACAAATACAGTAAATTGGTACCGGCAGTGGGGTGTAACTAAAAAAATTCCCAAAAATGTGAAAGAAACTTTGGAACTGGGTAAGAGGCAGAGGTTGAAACAGTTTGGAGAGCTCAGAAGAAGACAAGAAAATGTGGGAAAGTTAAAAACTTCCTAAAAACTTGTTACATGGCTTTGTCCAAAATGCTAATAGCAATATGAACAATAAAGTCCAACTGTGGTGGTCTCAGATAAACATAAGGAACTTGTTGGTAACTGAAGCAAAGGTAACTCTTGTTATGTTTTAGCAAAGAGACTGGCAGCATTTTGCCCCTGCTCTAGAAATTTTTGAAACTAAACTTAAAAAAGTAATTTATGGTATCAGGTGAAAAAATGTCTAAGCAGCAAAGCATTCAAGATGTGACTTGGGTGCTGCTAAAGGCATTCAGTTTTATAAGAAAAGCAAAGCATAAATGTTTGAAAATCTTGCAACCTAACAATGCAATGAAAAAAAAAAATCCCATTTTCTAAGGAAAAACTGAAGCAGGCTACAGAAATTTGCATAAGTTACAAGAAGTTAAATGTTAATCCCCAACACAATGGGGAAAGTGTCTTCAGGGCATGGCAAGCCCTCCTATCACAGGCATGGAGGTTTAGGAGGAAAAAATTGTTTCTTGGGCTGGGCCCAGGGTCCCTCTGCTGTATTCAATCTAGGGACTTGGTGCCCTGTGTCCCAGCTACTCCAGCCATAAATAAAAGGGGCCAAGGTACAGCTCAGGCTGTTGCTTCAGAGGATGCAAGGCCCAAGCCTTGGCAACTCCCATGTGGTGTTAAGCCTATGGATGCACAAAAGTCAAAAATTAAGGTTTAGAAACCTCTACCTAAATTTCAAAAAAAATGTATAAAAATGCCTGGATGCCCAGGCAAAAGTTTGCTGTGGGAGGGGGGATGCATAAAAAACCTCTGCTAGGTCAGTGTGAAAGGAAAATGTGGGGTCGAGCCCCCACACAGAGCCGCTACTGGGACACCACCCAGTGGAGCTGTGAGAAGAGGGCCACTGTCCTCCAAACCCCAAAATGGTAAATCCAGTAACAGCCTGCATCTTGTGCCTAAAAAAGCTGCAGACACTCAGTGCCAATCCGCGAAGGCAGTCAGGAGGGAGGCTGTTCCCTGCAAAGCCACAGGGGTGGAGCTGCCCAAAACCATAAAAACTCACCTCTTACATCAGTGTAACCTGAATGTAAAATATGAAGTTAAAGGAAATCATTTTAAAAATTCAAAATTTAATTGCTCCACTGGATTTGAAACTTGCATGGGGCCTGTAGCCCCTTTGTTCTGGCCAATTTCTCCCATTTAAAATGACTGTGTTTACTCAATACCTGTACCCCCACTGTATCTAGAAAGTAACTAGCTTGCTTTTAATTTTGCAGGCTCATAGGTGGAAGGGACTTGCCTTGCCTCAAATTTTAAAATGTAAACTTTTGGGTTAATGCTAAAATAAATTAAGGCTTTGGGGGACTGTTGGAAAGGCAAAATTGGTTTTAAAAAGTAAAAACATAAACTTTGGGAGGAACCAGGGGTGGAATAATATGGTTTAGCTCTGTATCCCCACCCAAATCTCACCTTAAATTGTAATAATCCCTCCTTGTCGAGGGCGGGGCCAGGTGGATATAATTAAATCATGGGCGTGGTTTCCTCCATACTGCTCTCATAATAGTGAGTGAGTTCTCACAAGATATGATGGTTTTATAAGTGCCTGGCATTTCCCCTGGTGGTACATTCTCTTTGCCTGCTGCTATCCACATACAATGTAACTTGCTCCTCCTTGCCTTCTGCCATAATTGTGAGGCTTCCCTAGGCATGTGAAACTGTAAACTGTAAGTCCAATTAAACCTCTTTCTTTTGCAAATTGCCCAGTCTCAGGTATGTCTTTATCAACAGCGTGAAAACAAACTAATACAGTACATTTCAACCAGCAGTATATAAGTGTTCCCTTTTCACCACATAAATGCCAACATCTATTGTTTGTAGACATTTTAATAATAGCTATTCTGGCTGAGTAAGGTTGTATCTCATTGCGGTTTTAGTTTGCATTTCCCTGATGATTAGTCACATTGAGCATTTTTTCATATATTTGTTGACCATTTGTATATCTTGTGAAAGTACTTTGAAAATATGAAATACCAAATGAATGTGAAGGATTATTATTACATTGAAATAGTAAAGGCTATCATTAATTGAGCCCTTGCTATATGAAAGACACTGTACCAAGTGCTTTAAATGAATATTATTCATTTAAATTAATATTTCATGCTCAAAACAATAGTACCAGTGACTGGATATTATCATTATTCCGGTTTCATAGGCAAGGCATGATGATCAATTTTATGTATCAACTTGGCTGAGCCACAGTGCCCAGATAATTGGTCGATTATTCTGGATATTTCTGTCAAGGTATTTTAATAGATGAGATTTACATTTAAATTGGTGGACTTTGAGTAAGCCAGAATACTCTGCATAATGTAGGTGGGCTTCATCCAATCAGCTGAAGAACTTTTTTTTTTTTTTTTTTGAGACAGAGTCTCATTCCATCATCCAGGCTAGAGTGCAGTGGCATGATCTCGACCCACTTCAACCTCTGCCTCCCAGGTTCAAGCGATTCTCATGCCTCAGCCTCCTGAGTAGCTGGAATTACAGGCATGAACCACCATGCCCGGCTAATTTTTGTATTTTGAGTAGATACAGGGTTTCACCATATTGGCCAGGCTGGTCTTTAAGTCCTGACCTCAAGTGATCCACCTGCCTCAGCCTCCCAAACTGCTGGGATTACAGTCATGAGTCACCATGTCTGACCTGAAGATCTTAATGGAATTAAAGACTGACCTTCCCTGAACAAGAAGGAATTCTGCCAGCAGACTGCCTTTGGACTCTGACTGCAACTCTTTCCTGGGTCTCCAGCCTGCCTACCTACCCTGCAGATTTTGGACTTGCACCACCAAAACTCTGTGAGTCAATTCCTTAAAATAAATCTCTCTTTCTCTATGTATGTACATAACTTATTGGTTCTGTTTCTCCGGAGAAACCTTACTAATAAATACGGAAACTGAAGCTTAAACAGGTTAAGTCACTTGCTCAAAATTACACAGCTGGTCTGTGGCAGAGCCAGAAAGCTAGGGGTCATCTTCCTTGTTACCTTTCTGTCTTATATGTCTCTGAATTAATTCACTAGCAAGTCCCATTGATTTTATTTCAAAAATGGATGTCGGTCTTCCCTCCTCTATCCAACTCGAATAGCTGAATGGATTTTTGCAGCAGCCACTCAATTGGGCTTACCATCTCTACTTTCACCGTCTCCTATCCATTCTCTACAGGGCCATATGCAAAAGTACTTTTCTTGTATCACAAAGCAGACCCTATCATTCCACTCCTTTGAACACTTCCTATTGTGTTTAAAATAAATAATGCTTGCCATGTGCCCAGTACTGCCATGCATACTGTGAGCATGTTAACTCACTTAATCCTCACAATAACAGTATGAATAGTGTCATTATTTTCCTCACTTTTCAGAGGGCATTACTGAGGCACAGAAAGATTGGGTAACATTCTCAAGGTCACATAGCTAAGAAGTGACACAGTCAGAATTTGAACCCAGGGAGTATGGTTTCAGAGTCTGTGCTATTGACCACTGAACCACACTGACTTTGAGTAGAGCCAATTCATACTTTCCTTGGGCTTACAAGGTTCTTTGTGAGCTGGTCTCTGCCTTACTCTCTACCCTCCTATCATGCCACTTGTCTCCTTCTCTCACTGTGTCAGTCACACTAGCCTTCTTTCTGTCTCTCAAATGTACCAAGTTGTTTCAACCTGAAGGCCTTTGCATGTGCTATTCCTGCTGCCTCCCCTCAACTTCCCATAAGCCGCACTGTTTCTTCCTTTTTAAAATTGTAATCCAAATGTGTCAGGATCTTTCCCCAAGTCTCTACACAACTGACTCAGCTGAAATGTCATTTCCCTTGTGTGCTAGGCTGACTCTTTGACAGTATATCTCCTCATGGTGATAGGATCTTTTAGAGATAGCTAAATGCATTTCTCTGTCCAGTTTCCTCCACTGTCCAGTTTCCATCATCTAGCAGCTTAATCACTTACAGAACTAACCACATTCTAACACACATACACACACACACACACACACAAATCAGCATCACATGAAAACTTTACAAAGCAATGATATCTTAAGAAGAAGCTCCTCACATTATGTCATAGGACTGTTTGGTGTTTTTCTCAGTCTTTTCTCCAGCACAGAATCCAGGAAGTCTTGGATTGGGGCAGGAGGGATTGTTCCTTGTGAATAAAATTCCTATTGGATTTCTTAGCACTCAGAGAAGGAGAAGGTATGATCTTCTAAGGTATGAATTCAGGGAAGTGGAAAAGACCATACTCTGCCCACCCAAGTGTGTGTCTCCTCTGTCCTGTCAGAAATAATAATTACTCCCCACATTGATACAGAGTAGCACAGTTCACACAGCACTTTCCCATCTATACCTACTCAATCATCTGATTCTCACAGCAGACTGGGAAGACAAGCGAGGGCTATGTGATAGCTAATTTTAATGTATCAACTGGGCTGAGCCACAGGGTGCCCAGATATTTGATCAAACATTACTCTGGGTGTGTCTGTGAAGACTTTTCCAGATGCAATTAACATTTGAATTAGTAGACAAAGTAAAGAAGATTGCCCTCCACAATGTGGATGAGCTCCCATCCAATCAGTTGAAGATATGAATAGAACAAAAAGGCCTAGTAAAAGGGAATTCCTCCTGCCTGACTGCTTGAGCTGGGACATTGGTTTTTTCTAGCCTTAAGACTTGGACTGAAACATCAATTTTTCTTGTGTCGCAAGCCTGACGGCTTTCAGACTGGCATTCACACTATCAGTTCTTCTGGTTCTCAGGCCTTCATACTAGGGCTACACCTACACATTGGCTCTCCTGGGACTTGAGCTTGCAGAATGCAGATCTTAGGACTTCTCAGACTCCATAATCATGAGCAAATCCATTATAATATCTATCTATCTATCTATCTATCTATCTATCTATCTATCTACTTATCCATTCACCCATCCATTCTATTGGTTTTATTTCTCTAAAGAACCTTTACTAATACAGGATATTATCCTCATTTAACTGATAAGGATCCTGAAGTTCAGAGAGGTTTAGCAATTTGGCCAAGGACATACAGTGATAGCTGCTGGTGGAGGCAGGACTCAAACCCAGGTCCATCTGACTTTTAATCATACTTTTTTCCCAAGAAATTTCTACAACAGACATTCATTTCAGTCAGAGTATTTGAGACTGCCTATCATAATATCTGTGTAATTTGCCTCTGGTTGTCAAATGCAACCCCTCTCCTTTTCCAATTCGTTCTGCTGGTGTCCTGTGTCGCCAAAGGAATCCTCCACTACTTTGTTTCATCATGTCATTATCCTTTCTACCAGGCAAAGCTTCTGAGCTCTTCTTGTTCTAGCCCCAGTACACATTTCCAGAATTACAGGCTCCAGCCACACCAGAACACTAATGTACTATTTCCAGAACTTATGATTCCTTTAATGCCTTGATTCTTTATCTTATGTTGTACCCTCTGCTTGAAACATCTCATGCTTCACCTACCATGCCTACTCCCCATCCCAAGCAACTGTGCTATGTGAAAGGCTGTAAAATGCAGTTTATAAAAACCCTAGAAGATAAGATAGAAAACACTATTCTGGACATAGGCCCTGGAAAAGATTTCATGACAAAGACACCAACAGCAATTGCAACAAAAACAAAAATTGACATATGCAACCTAATTAAACTAAAGAGCTTCTGCACAGCAAAAGAAACAGAGTAAACAGACAACCTACAGAATGGGAGAAAATGTTTACAAACTATGTATCTAACAAAGTTCTAATATCCAGAATCTACAAGGAACTCATACAAATCAACAAGCAAAAAAAATACAACCTCATTAAAAAATGAGCAAAGGACATGAACAGACATTTCTCAAAAGAAGACATACATGTGACCAACAAGCATATGAAAAAATATTCAACATAATTAATCACTAGAGAAATGCAAATCAAAACCACAATGAGATACCATCTCACACCAATCAGAATGCTTATTATTAAGAAGTCAAAAAATAACAAATACTGATGAGGTTGCAGAGAAAAGGCAACACTCATACACTGTTGGTGGGAATGTAAACTAGTTAAGCCACTGTGGAAAGC
This sequence comes from Rhinopithecus bieti, assembly GCF_001698545.2. Classification (NCBI taxonomy): domain Eukaryota; kingdom Metazoa; phylum Chordata; class Mammalia; order Primates; family Cercopithecidae; genus Rhinopithecus; species Rhinopithecus bieti. The sequence continues at coordinate 119,756 of NW_016808964.1, forward strand.
AGTTTGGGGATTTCTCAAAGAACTTAAAACAGAGATACTATTTAACCTAGCAATCCCATTACTGGGTATATAGCCAAAGGAAAATAAATCATTCTACCATAAAGATATATGCACATGTATGTTCATCACAGCACTATTCACGATAGCGAAGACATAAAATCAACCTAGATGCCCATTACAGTGGATTGGATAAAGAAAATATGGTACATATACACCACGGAATACTACACAGCCAAAAAAAGGCAAGAACATGTCCTTTGTGGCAACATGGATGGAGCTGGAGGTCATTATCCTAAGCGAATTAACACAGAAACAGAAAACCAAGTACTGCATGTTCTGACTTACAAGTGTGAGATAAACACTGAGTACACATGGACACAAAGAATGGAAAAATAGACACTGAGGCCTACTTGAGGGTGAAGGATGTGAGGAGGGTGAGGATTGAAAAACTACCTATCGAGTAATATGCTTATTACCTAAGTGAAGAAATAATCTATACATCAAACCCCATGACACAAAATTTGCCCATATAACAAACTGGTACACATAGTCCTTGAACCTGGAATAAAAATTAGAAGAAAAAAATAAAAATAAAAAATAAAATAAAAAGTATATTTGAACACTGTCTCTTGGAAGCCCTACTCAATACCCTGAACCCCTCACCCACCACATTCTTGCTCCCCTATTTCCTTACATTATCTTCTTTATACATTCTTAAAGCATTTAGTCCAGCCTGTCTTTATTTCCCCCCTACTCAATCCTAAGCTCCTTGAAGACATAAGCCACATCTTCCTTTGACTCTCCCACACCTCAGTCCAGTACAGTGCCTCAGAAATCTTAGCTTCTAGCTAAACATCCATTTTCAGCCTTGTTCACGATGTCTAATGACTGGAGACCACCCAATTCACCATCACCAGAGGACACAATGGAATCCTATGTAGCCATACAAAAGGAATGCTCTCTACTTGTACTGATATATAATAATCTCCAAGACATATTGTTAATTAAAAAATAGCTAACTATAACAACGTAAGAATATGCTACTATATGTATGAAGAAAGTGTGTGTGTGTTTCTGTGTACTTAGGTATATGCTCATGAAAGCTCAGAATATCCCAGCATGAACACCTAAGAGCCTGATATCTGGGGCTGCTTCTGGGGAAAAGGACCAGGTAACAGGATGAAGGGAAGAAGGGAGACTTATTTTTCACCGCATTACCTTCCCTACTCTGAGTTTTATACTCTACACATGTATTAACTATTCAGGATAAAGACATAATATTTGTCATGAATCTATTATATGGGAGAGGAAACATAATTGATTTCTTTAGTATTGACATAAATTTCTTTCCCAGATTAACTTGAAAGGACCCTGAGGAATGCAACATGATTAGTCAGTAATCAAATAAAGTTGTGTTTCTGAACCAACTGGAATGGGCTCTGACTCTGAAGGAGATGTAAAAATAATAACAACAAATATTTATATGACTTTTACTCTGTATCAGGCATTGTTCAAGGTGTTTTGCATGTATTCACTCACTTCATCCTTAAAACTATGCTATGAAATAGGTATGCACTACTATCTTCCCACCTTTAAAGATAAGGATACTAAGGAGTCAAGTGGGATGCCCAGGACCACACAAACAATAAGTGGCCAGAGTCAAGGCAGAAGAGTAAAAGCTAGTAATACTGGGACAGTATCCCCGGCACCCAGCAATTTGTAAATGATCAATAAATAAATTGGATAGATGAACAGATGGATAGATGGATGGATGGATAGGTAGAGGAATTGATGGGTAAATGAGAGGATGTGTGTATAGGTGAGTGTATCAGCGGGTGAATGAGAGGCACATAGAGGAACGGGGAGTAGATGGGTCATGGGTGGATAAGTGGGTTGTGCAAAGAGTAAGCCTTTTGCAAACAAATAGATTTGGATTTGAAATCTTATGTTGCCCTTTATTTAACCCTGAGACAGATGCCTAAGCTGTCTATTCCTGTTTCCAAGCTGGACTAGGCTATGAATTCTAGGAAGATAGAGACATTTTTCTGTTTTGGTCCCTGCCACATCCCCAGTGGATAGAAGAGTACCTGACACATAGTAGATGCTCAGTGAATATCTGTTGCATGGATTTATAAACTAACACATAAACACATGTAGACATTAAGGGGCTAATTTTGTAGGGGCTAATGTGAGGATTGATTGGGATAACATTTAATATAACTGGCACATACATAACAGGTGAGCTTCCCTTCCCTTGGCCCTACTAAATTTACCTCACAGAAGAAGCACACTCAATGGAGAATTCAGATCTGTGGGTTCTTATTCCAGTTACTGAGCAGCTGCATGGTCTTGGGTAAAGCACTTTCCTTTTCTGAACTTCAGTGTTCACAGTCTATAAAATGAGTAGTATTCAAACATTTTGTGTGGGGGATGGAGGGAATGCAGGATAAGAAAACCCCTTTTCCAAAATCTTAAGCAACAATCCAATGTATGAAGCAAAAGCCCAGGTGCTGTAGACCAGAGGTGAGAGATCCACACTCCTTCCTGCTCCTTTCTCCCCCTCCCCAAGGCACTGGCATGGTAACCCTAGGACTCGGAGCCAGGAGTCTGCAAACCTTTTCTGTAAAGGGCCAAATACTGAATTTTTTAAGCTTTGGGGGCATATGGTCTCTGTCACAACTATTCAACTCTGCTTTTGTATAACAAAGGCAGCCACACACAATAAGCAAATGAATGGGCATGGCTGTGTTCCAATGAAAGTTTATTTATGGATGCTGAAATTTGAATTTCATTATAATTTCATATACTTGTACCACCAAACACTATTCTTCATTTGATATTTTCCTAGCAATTTAAAAATGTAAAAATCATTCTTAGCTTGTTGGCTAGATTTGGTCAGCAGGCTATATAGTTTGTTGACCCCTGATCTAAGGAGTTGAGCTAGATTATCCCCAAAGTCATCCAACTTGGACATTATAGCTCAGGCACTCCAGAAGCAACACAAGTACTGCAGAGAGTAAAGCCTGAAACAATAGTGCTGACATGTAAATTTTAGAAAATAGATAACAGAGTGGACTGGGTCTGTTCTAGGTTAGGAGAATTAAAAAAGGAGGTTCAAGTTCTGCTCCTACCTCTCACTTTCCCAGGCTGTACAGCACTTTTAAATGCTAGGTAGTTCATCTACCCTCAGAACTTCAACTGTCATCAATGCCTCGCAATCCCTTCTGAGCTCAATATCTGATCACCAACTGCCTATTAGATATCTACAATGTAAGACTGTCCAAGCATCTGAAACTCATCAGGGCTGAGACTATACTACTGTACTAGTCATCTCCTTCCCCTAAATCATCCAGAAACACTGCTCTATTTTGCATCCCCTATCTCCATGAAGCATGTCATGTATTAGCCCATTCTCATACTGCTAATAAAGACATACCTGCAACTGGGCAATTTATAAATGAAAGAGGTGTAATTGACTCACAGTTTAGCATTGGCTGGGGAGGCCTCAGGAAACTTATGATCATGGCAGAAGGGGAAGCAAACACATCCTTCTTCACATGGAGGCAGCAAGGAGAAGTGTAGAGCAAAGAGAATGAAAAGCCCCTTATAAAACCATCAGATCTTGTGAGAACTCAGGCACTATCACAAGAACAGCATGAGGGTAACTGTCCCCATGATTCAATTACCTCCCCAGGTGCCTTCCATGACACATGGGGATTATGGGAACTACAATTAAAGATGAGATTTGGGTGGGGACACAGCCAAACCATAACATTCTACCACTGGCCCCTCCGAAATCTCATGTCCTCACATTTCAGAACACAACCATGCCCTTCCAACAGTCCCCCAAAGTCTTAATTCACTCCAGCATTAACTCAAAAGTCCAAGTCCAAAGTCTCATCTGAGAAAAGGCAAGTCCCTTCTGCCTATGAGCCTGGAAAATAAAAAGCAAGTTAGTTACTTCTTAGATACAATGAAATTATAGACATAAAGATGCCTAGATACAAAGACATTGGGTAAATACGCCTGTTCCAAATGGGATAAATTGGCCAAAATGAAGGAGTTACAGGTTCCATGCAAGTATGGAATCCAGTGAAGCAGTCAACTCTTAAAGCTCCAAAATAATCTCCTTTGACTCCATGTCTCACATCAGGTTCACTCTGTGGGTGGACTTCCACAGGCTGGGGCAACTCTACCCCTCTAGCTTTGCAGGGTACAGTCCCCTCCAGGCTGCCTTCATGGCTGGCATTGATTGTCTGTGGCTTTTCCAGGCACACAGTGCAAGCTGTCGAATCTATCATTCTGGGGTCTGGAGAACAGTGGCCCTTTTCTTACAACTCAACTAGGCAGTACCCCAGTGGGGACTCTGTGTGGGAGCTCCAACCCCACATTTCCCTTCCACACTGCCTGAGCAGAGGTTCTCCATGAGGGCTCTACTCCTGCCCTGAACTCCTTCCTGGACATCCAGGCATTTCCATACATCCTCTGAAATCTAGGCAGAGGTTCCCAAACCTCAATTCTTGACTCATGTGTACCCGCAGGCCCAACATCATGTACAACCTGCCAAGGCTTGGGGCTTGTACCCTCTGAAGCAATGGTCTGAGCTCTACATTGGCCCCATTTAGCCACAGCTGAGATGCAGGGCACCAAGTCCCAAGACCTTACAAAGCAGCAAGGCCCTGGGCTGGCCCATGAAACCATTTTTTCCTCCTAGACCTCCAGGCATTTGATGGGAAGGGCTGCTGTGAAGACCTCTGACATGCCCTGCAGACATTTTCCTCATTGTCTTGGCAATTAACATTTGGCTCCTTGTTACTTATGCAAATTTCTGCAGCCAGTTTCAATTTCTCCCCCAGAAAATGGGTTTTTCTTTTCTATTGCATTGCCAGGCTGCAAATTTTCCAAACTTTTATGCTCTGCTTCCCTTTTAAACATAAGTTCTAATTCCAAACCATATCTTTGTGAATTAATAAAACAGAATGCTTTTAAGGGCACCCAAGTCTTCTCTTGAATGCTTTGCTCCTTTGAAATTTCTTCCACCAGATATCCTAAATCATCTCTCTCAAGTTCAAAGTTCCACAGATCTCTATGGCAGGGGCAAAATGCTGCCAGTCTCTTTGCTAAAGCATAGCAAGAATCACCTTTGCTCCAGTTCTCAATAAGTTCCTCATCTCCATCTGAGACCACCTCAGCCTGGACTTTTTGGTCAAAACCCTTCAGTCGTTGATCAGTGTCAATTCATAGTAGATCCTCTACATTTGTGTTGAATAAATTAATAACCCGAAAGTACCTATAAAAAGGCACTGTATCCCCGTTTAATGTAAGAGAATACTGAGAACAAAGTAGGTTTGACAATTGGTAATAGTTTCAGGACTGAGAAATGTAAAAGCCAGGACCTAAACCTAAGCCCTAAACCATTCTCTAGGAAGCTCCAAACTTTCCCACATCTTCCTGTCTTCTTCTGAGCCCTGCAAGCTGTTCCAACCTCTGCCCATTACCCAGTTCCAAAGTTGCTTCCACATTTTGAGGTATCTTAATAGCAGTATCCCACTCTACTGGTACCAATTTACTGTATTAGATCATTTTCATATTGCTATGAAGAAATACTGGATACTGGGTAATTTATAAAGAAAAATAGGTTTAATGGACTCACAGTTCCACATGGGTGGGGAGGCCTCACGATCATGGCGGAAGGCGAAGGAGGAGCACGGGCACATCTTACATGGTGGCAGACAAGAGAGCCTGTGTAGGGGAACTGCCCTTTATAAAACCATCAGATCTTTTGAGAACTCACTTGCTATCATGAGAACAGCATGAGGGTAACTGACCCCATGATTTGATTACCTTCCACCAGGTCCTTCCCATGACACATGAGGATTATGGGAACTACAATTCAAGATGCGATTGGGGTGGGGACACAGCAAAACCATATAACCATCCATCTAGTTTCACAAAAAGACTGTCACTAGTAGGAAGCATAGGAGGACTAGGATATGTCAAGTCTTTATTGATCCTTCACAAGATTGATGGCAGCATTTTTACTATTAGCAACAGCTATCAGGCTTTGGGCCCACAGTCCAAAGCTGAGTACAAGACCTTAGATTCTGTGTTTCTACAATCACAGGCATACAGTTCAACTAATCATGACAATGACTGCCAGTTATCTCCCAAAAACATCATTCTTCCCTTCTTCCTCTGTATTAGAAACCCCACTCCCAAATTTTAGGTGTACACTTGCCACCTAGTTTATATAACTGCATTTCCTAGCTTCCCTTGCAGCTAGCAGCAGCCATGTGACACAGTTCTTCAATGAGACATAAGTAGAAGTATTAAATAGGACTTCTAGGAAGAATTCTTAAAAAGGAGGGGTCAAGAACTTTTCCTTCCTTTTTGCCTTCTGAAATTATGGATGTTAATAGATTTTCTTGAGCTTTAGCACTCATCTTGGACTATGAATAATGGAAGCCAAGTGCTATGGATGATAGAGGAGAAAAGTCTCTAAAAACTTCCTGAAGCTGCCATAGTGGCCCAGGTAGGTACGCCTGTTTCCTGATTTTTTTATGTGAAAAAATAAAACCTGTGTGTTTTAAGTCAGTATAGATATTCTTCTGTTATTCATAGCTGAATAAAGTAAAATCAGCTGTTAAACCTTGCAGTTGGTCCTTCCATCTGGAGAGATTGCCACAGAGTCATATATGACTCTTACACAGTTCATATGGCATTTGGCATGGAATTGGTCCACAATTCCATATTCTTATCCAGAGTGGTGGCACACCAAAGATGTGGCAATGGGAGCAGACAATCCAGGGTGCAGGCAATAAGAGTACACTAGCTACAGAAAATTTTTTTTAAGACTAAAAGTCAAAGTGTTTTCTATCACCATGCACCAGCAATTTTAAACAACATTAGAAATAAAACATTCCTTCCTTAAAACAAGAAACAAACAACAACAACAACAACAACAACAACAAAAACAAAACAAAAAAAATTTGGTTGGTCAAAGTTTTAAACAATTGTTGTGGTTACTATTGACTTTTAATAATATATATGAAACTTGAAATTAGCACCTTTTTATTTATCCTTTAATTGACACTTTATTCTACATGGAAGTTGACTCAGAGAACTCCCAGTTACATCATTGGTCCCTGACGCACACAGTTGTAACTACAAGTGTTCGTTCAGCTTATTTCAGTTTGTAAAGGTTCAAAAACATTCAAGAGAGCTTTAGGTCAGTTTTGTGTCTGTAATCCCTCTGGTACTATATGTTCCAGCATGTACATAGTAGGTTGAAAGTAAACAATAATAACATAGTGATTATAAAGACAAAGAAACAGAATGTGGGTCACTTCAATTCTGTCATTCTGTGCGACCAATTGTAGTTTTATGTGTGCTTAAAATCCAAAACAGTGAAACAATGAAAACTGAAAGGTGTAATACTTCTGTTTAGAGAGTGCACATTGTAGTTTATACATGAGATAAATTTTGAATTTGAATATGTTTACCATTAAAATGTATTGTTTTCCTTGGTAATTGAAAATTAAAGAACAAATCAAAAAATAATAAATAGTACTGATGATTACTGAAAATAATTTTTTCATATAGAAGACTATCAAAAATTATCCATTCCAGATATTACAGATAAACAGTAGGTATACCACAACCTCGAAGTGCTAATAATACACTTAAACTTCTTCTCTAGAATCCCAGAAAGCAAGGTATTAATTTATTGGTAATCCACATAGAACCAAGTCTCAGTTAGCCCTACTATGGTCAGAAGACCAAAAACAGATCACTTGAACATTGACTTAGATATGAAATGTCCCTCCATGTATACACTCACTCTATGTTCTTTCAGGCCCCACTCTTAGCAATCTGAGGGTCCAAGCAGGTGATCAGAAAGGAGAAAGACACGTTATCATCTATAAACAATGATGTCAGTCATTTCGTATAGATCTCATCTCTACCATTATCACCCTGATCCAAGCAACCATCAGTTCTAACCTGGGCCTCCTCACAGTTCTCATCCTTGTACCACTACAATTTAGTCTCCTGTTAAAATTTAAGTCAGATCATGTCCTTCATCTCTTCTAAACCTTTCAACGGCTCCCAACTTCAGTCAGAATAATGCCCTATAAAAGTGGCTGTTTTCTCTCTAACTTCATCTATCCTTCTTTCACATAGTAATTATTTATCCCAAGGACACTGGTCTCTTTGCTGTTCTTTAAACAAACCAGTTGTGTTCTTTCTGGATGTTCTTTATGCCTAAAATCCTCTTCTCCTAAATATATACACAGAGTTTGTTCCTGCACTTCCTTCACGTCTTTGCTCAAATGTTCCTTAACTAGTGAGGTTTTGATGGATCTAATATACCATCCAACTTCCCATGTCTCTCTATTCTCTTAACAAGTTTTATTTTTATTCCTAGTGATTACCATCTCCTGACATAGTGTATATTCATTTCCGTTACGGTTTAATGAACCTCCCAAACACTAGAATGTAAGCTCCATGAAAGTGAAGAATTTTTTTTTTCATTGTGATCTCCCCTGAACTTAGATCAGTGTCAATTCATAGTAGATCCTCTACATTTGTGTTGAATAAATTAATGACCCAATAGTACCTATAAAAAGGCACTTTATCCCCATTTTATGTAAGAGAATACTGAGAATAACGTAGGTTTGACAATTGGTAATAGCTTCAGGACTGAGAAATGTAAAAGCCAGGTCCTAAACCTCAGATATGTTACTCTGAGAACAATGTTCTTTCCACTTTAGGCATACTGGCTAATCCAGCACAAACTGGCATTGGAGGAAGAAGCCATGAATAAATAACAATTTACCATCCAGTGTGAACTCACAGTTTAACATCCTCTATCTATGAGACAGATTTTATTCTGTAAAATCTTGAACAATGTTTTATGTTCAAGGGCCATGATTTACATGTAACACTTGAAATAAGTTATTACAGTCAAATGTTCTAAAAAGAAATCTCACTGTTATAAAAAGCTCAGTTGTACTTCGGGCACCTTGCAAATTAAAGAACAAGGAGCAAAGATCTTTCAACTAGCCACGTTATAAAATGGTGGCTAGATACACAATCCCTATTTGTTTGTAATGAGCCACTAGTTAAATTTTATCCAATACATACTTCTAGCAATCTGAGAATCTAAGACCTGGAAGGAATTTTGGTGATTATTAACATCCGCATTTAATAGGTAAGAAATCTGAGGCCCAAAGGATTTCTATTAGTGGCAAGGCCAAAATTTAGAGGTTCCCTGCCTCTCAGGCAAGAATAGAGTTTACTACTCCCATCTCTTGCATTCTGGTAAACAGCTAAATAAATGCTTTCATCATATAATATTCACTGCCTCAGTCCTCTAAGAATATTATGAGATTTTTCCCCATCAACCAATCCTTAATTACATAGTCTCCATAAGATGTCTGTGACCCTTTTCTCTCTCATACACAGTTGGCAAAACTTCAGATTTCTCCATTAATTTAACCTGCTGTTGATGAGTGGCTCTGGGTCCCTATACTTCAATATATTTGGAAGAGGAAGGAAGTCTCACCCTGACCCAGTTCCCAGTTGCCAGAAATGCCAGGACTGGCATGGGTTTTTTTCAGGTAATTTTTTTTTTTTTTTTTTTTTTTTTTTTTTTTCAAGATGGAGTTTCGCTCTTGTTGCTCAGGCTGGAGTGCAATGGCACAATCTCGGCTCACTGCAACCTCCATCTCCGGGGTTCAAGTGGTTCTTCCGCCTCAGCCTCAGGCATGCGCCACTACACCTAGCTAATTTTCTCTTTTTAGTAGAGACAAGGTTTCTCCATGTTAGTCAGGCTCATCTTGAGCTCCCGACCTCAGGTGATCCACCCGCCTCGCCCACCCAAAGTGCTGGGATTACAGGCGTGGGCCACCGTGCCCAGCTTTCAGGAAAATTTAATGGCACTAGATCATCCTGAAGAAAGTCCTTTCCCAAGATCATGACCCTGTTCCTTTCTGTCTCTTTCAGCACCATTCGAACAGATGATTGGTGGAGCAGTGGGGAAGGACTGACAGTGAGGAGACTCAAGTGCTAGACTCAGCTTTGCCTCCAAGGAGTTTGTGGCCCTGAGCAAGTCTCTCCCACTCTCTGGATCCCAGCTTTCCTGGTTAGACAACAAGGACTCTAAGGTCTTTACCTGCTCTAATCTTTTCTGGTTCTACAAACATTTGATGTAGCTTTAATGGGACCTCAGGGAAGTAGGGAGGTCTGAAAGGAAGGGTCTCTTGAAACCCTGGTACATAGGCATATGAACTGGATGCCCTTAAGAGCCACTGAAACAGAGATCTAACAAAACTCTGAGGAAGGGAAGAGGACAGCTGCTCTGAATATAGTCCTAGCCCACACCAGATTCCCTCTTCCTTTCCACCATGAAAGCAAAAAAGGAGTTAAATATCAGTTTTTGCCTAACCACTTCAGGCTACTTTCCTTCATCTGCGTGTTATTGGTGGCAGTGTAGAAGTGTGGGCTGTATTTCCATCAGTGCCTGCTGACCCAACCTAACTGCCCTCTAAGGCCCTTTTGCTTATGCCTCCCAGCTGAGGACAAAGTCATGGTGGCCTCCCACTCCCCAGAGGCCCTAACCAGGCTTAAGCTGCTCCTGGCTAAGTCAGAGAGGCATCAAAATGCAGCCACCACTTCCTCTCTGCAAAAGGAAGTCATTCCAAGGTCTCCAGGTGGAGAAGGGAACACCATGGCATAAAATGAACTGTTGGAGGATTATACTAAACAAACACACAAGCACACACTCCTTGAGAGGGAGAGAAGAGCTCTGTTAACTGACTGTGGCCCAAACCCATTTCCAGAATGTGGGTTTCTGCAGCTGTCTCTCCTTGACAAAGCCCCAAGTGTGGACAGGGTGACCCCAGCCCAGACAAGGAAGGGCTTCAGGGCCCCCTCAGGCAGCTTCCTGAGAGAGAGAGTGTCTCTCTGGCCCTCATGCCCTGGGGCTGACCAGGGGAAGGAGTTGCAGGAAATCTAG
>NW_016808964.1:131080-146891 GCF_001698545.2 Rhinopithecus bieti
AGCTTGTCAGCCTCCTGCGAGCTTCACTGCTTCCAGAGAAGCCCTCTGCCATCCCCTTCCCTCTCTGGCCTCCCAAGTGACCCCTGGGATGTTCCTGGGAACATCATCTGGCCCCCACCCCTATTCTCCCTTAATCTCAGAGGGAGGTAGAAAAGTGGAGGGGGATGGGAGGGGGGTTTCCTGGGCAGGCGGGAGAGCAGGGACTCCTAAAATGGCCACAGCAAGCTCACTAGTGTCTCAAGGACGGCGGCTAGGGCGGTGGGCAGAGGCCAGGGTGCTCACTGCATTGTGGCTCCTTGGGGGAACTGGAGGTGGGGCTGGGAGGCTCAAGCAAGGGAAGCCAAGGCTACATGCACTCACCATTCCCGATCCTCCCCTTATCCACTGCATGGTGCTTGCGAAGTCCGGCTTCTCTGAGGCCCCGGAGCTGGCGCGAGTTGTCGCGGGCTGACTAGGAGGGCTGGGCTGAAGCAAGCGAGAGCCCCAGCGCCCCCTCTGCCTCCCCTCCTCCACAACCCTACAGCCCAATCCCCTCCGCTCCGGACCTCGCCTTCAGTCAGGTTGTTCCATGCCAACCGGCAGGCTCTGTCTCTCCGCCCTGCTGCTCCTAGAGGTCTTGGCAGGGAGAGGTGCGAGTGTGGGGGTTCCCAATGGGCTGCCTTTGTCCCCCACCAAGGCTTGAGAACTGTGGGGTGGGATGCAGAGAGAGGATGGGGCGAATAGCCTCCGCCCGCCCAGAAGAAGGCAGCTGCTACCTCTGCCTGCCTCCCGCTGCGCTGGAGTTAGATGCTGTTTATTGTGGGGCTTCCCAATTGTGTCGAGTCAGCGGAAAGTCCTTTCCAAAGTTACCAGAGGTGTTGGGCCAATCTCCAGAATAATAAGATCCTGCCCCAATGGAGCCATACCAGCACTCTCATGCCTCCCTCCCCCGCCCTCCCTCTGCATACTCCCCTAGGGTCTTCTCTCTTTGTGTACTCTCTTAGAGCTTTCATCTGCATTACTTTCACTTCTCAGAACAACCCTGTAGAGGCAGGCATTAGTATCTCCATTTTACAGATAAATAAATGGAGGTTTGGAGGAGGGATGGGGCATAAGGTCACATTAAAAATAATAATAATAATAATAATAAAAAGATAAACCCTCGACTTTACCTTCTGCAGCTTTCCAAGTGTCTTTCGACTATCTCTCCCTCTCTCTCACACACACACCACTCCAGGCTTCTCCTTCATACCTTTGGGAACATGAAAGGTAGCTTGTTGATGGACAAATTTTCCATCTGCTTATTTTGCTGAGAATGAGTTGAATGTACATCAGCAAAACAGACAAATGGAGAAACCGCCCGCCTCTTCATGATTCCCCCAACTCTGGGGAACACAACACAGGCTGGTACCTTTACTTAGGCTAAAAATTGACTTTGTCAGTCACACTGACATCTGTTATTATCCCTTATAATCCTCACAGTAACTCTGAGATGAATGCAACAGGGATTCTTAATTGGCCACTGTTACAGACTTGAACACTGAAGCCCAGAGATTGAAAGACATCTGCTCAAAGTAGCACAGCCTAACAAGACAAGAATCTAAGGCTCCTGACTAGAAGAGCAGGTCAGGCAAAGACAGAATTACGAAAACAGAGGTTGCACCCAAAATATGATATTAGAAAGAAGTTCCTGGAGGTAATTGGCATGAAGACATCACTGGCTTGTTACACATACAACTTCATTTGTCCTCTTCTTTTTAGCACAACTTCTGCACTTCATCTAACCTGTTGTTTTGTCCAGGCAGAGCTGGCTAAAGATAGAAGCAGTACCTTAATGAGCACCCCATCATGGGAGGTATACAAGCAGAAGCTGAATGACCCTTTGGCAAGGGATTCCTGAATTAAATGGGAGGTTGCCCTGGATGACCTTTCAACTTCCCTCCCAAGTCTCGTAACCCAAGCATCAGTGATTCCACAATTTTCTCTCACTTTCCCATCTCTGGGACTTCTCTCATGCTGAGTATCTTGGATGCACCTCCCCTGCCAACCAGCCCATTCAAATTGTCATGACTGTTTAAGATCTGGCACCAGGCACACCACCTTTAGAAAGCTTTCCAGGAATATGTCCAGGCCCTGATTTTGTCATCTTTCATTTGATTCCTATAGCACTATGATTTTGCTCTTTCAATTAAAATGATCTTTTATTTCCTGGTTGTTACGGCTGAACTGTTTTCCCCCAAAATTTATGCGTTGAAGTCTTTCCCAGTACCTCAGAATCTGAGGACTCGTAGAAGACAGTCATCTACAAATCAAGCCAAGGAGAGAGGCCTCAGAAGACCCAACCCCACTGATACCTTGTTCTCAGACTTCTGGCCTCCAGGACTATAAGAAAATCAATTTCTGTTGTTTAAGCCACCCAGTCTGTGGTATTTTGTTATGGCACAGCCCTAGCGAACTAACACAATGGTCATATGAACATTTTACTATCCCCTTTCACATAAATGGCATTTTGGTTTTTTGAAGCAGTGGCAATGAATTGCTCATTTCTGTATCTTCTACAACGGTGACTGGCACATAGTAAATACCCAATAAAAACTTGGAATTTTTTGATGGATGCATTCATTCGACATTATCATTTAGCCCCTATGTGCCAGGCATTCGGACAGATGCTCAGGATATAAGACAAAGTTCCTCATGGACCTTACAATCTACTTGGAGAAGAGAGAGACAATAAATACGTAAACAAGCAAAATATTTAGACATTGTAATATGTGCTCTGAAGTATATAAACCAATTTATGTGATGTGAGTAGCCCTGGAATTGTAGAAAGTATCTGTATCAGTCATGGTCCAATCAGGAAAACAAAAACCACCCTAGGTCTTTTAAACTGTGAGCATTTAATGCATTACACTTGCAGAGCTAAGAAGTTAAACAGAGGATGGTGCAGCAACCTAGCATTTAACAAACATAGAAAGCTGCTACCACTGGTAGGGATGGATGGATAACAGATGACGTCATGCAGAAGCTAAAATCATGAGTTGGAAAGCCTATTGGAAGCAGGTACCATGAATGGAGGAGTTGTTCAAGAGGAGCTGGAGCCATGGAGGAAAACAGCTACCACCAGAAAACATTTCTCTGATACAGGAGGTGGGAGAAATACTCTGGGTTCTCCCTTCCTCCTAGCCACCAATCTCCTTTACATGTCTCTGACTGAAGAAAATAAGTGAGAAAGCAAGGAAATCTAAGAAATGTAATTTTCAGGAGAAGAGAGAGAATGGATCTGGATGCAAACAGGCTAGTGTTAATATAGAGCCTAGGGACTCCTGCAAAAACAAGTGCCTAGAGACTCCTGCAGAAAAAAAAAAAAAAAAAAAAAAAAAACCAAAAAAAAAAACAGGTGTTGATCCCAGAAGTGTAAACAGATGCTGTTGAATCTGGTCATTATTTCTTGAGCACCTATTTGCCTGGAACAATATGAGTAGTTAGAGGAGATATAATATAGTTGGTAGGACATAATCTCTGAGGTCAGAACAACTTGGATTGTATTCAGTTATTGGCTTTGCCACTTACTTGGGCAGATTATTCAATGTTCTGTGCCCTGACAGTTTTTTTATCTGTGAATAGGGCTGACAAGGTTGTTACAAAGATGTGATAAATTTGTCTAAGGAAACTACTTAGCACAGGGCCTGGAAGCCAGTAAGAATTCAGGACAGGACGATATAAATCTGGAAAAGGGGTTTCCACAATCTCTGTGTTCACTATCTTGAAGTCCTGTGATCTCCCAGAAGCCTATCTGGTACCTAGCCAGGCGCCAGCTCTCCACTTTGGTAGAGAGCCATGAGCAAAATGAAGAGAAAGTCATGTCCCAGCTTATCTGTTACTCAGGTTCTCCAGTCATACAATGAACATACTAATTGTGTACCTAAGAGTTTAAAAAAAATCACTGATCCATAGATATCAGAGTTGGTCTTAATAATGGTAAGGATTATTTCCTCCAACAGTCTCATTTTACTGATGAGAAGATATAGCCCCAGGGAATGGAAGGAACTCCCAAAATCACAAAGTTAGTGGCTGAGCTGGGATAAAAATTCAAACCCTTGATTCTCCAGTGAGTGGAGTGCAGTAGTGAAAAAGGATAAATACCGAAAGGACACAACTACTATAATTCTAAATATTGAAGGCCTAAGACTAATGTGTATATTATAAACTCTTATCTTTACAAAGCAATATTTGGTACATACATTACTATCTATTTTTATTTATTCATAAAATCAATAAATATGTGTGCCTACAATGTGCCAGGTATAGTATGTTAAGCACTGATGCCATAGCACTGAACAAGATGGACAGATTTCATGCCCTCATTTCTATTCAATGAACAAATAAATCTGGTAAGTAAATGTGCTAATACAGATGGTGATAAGTGCTATAAAAGAAAGAAAGTGAAGGGATAGAGTAACTCTGGGGGAGGAATGGGAGTTTAGATAAGGAAGGCTTCTCCAAGGAGAAGGTATTTAAATTAAGGCCTAAAGGCTTAAAGAGAGCCAGCCATGTAAGAGGTAGGGGGAAAGTATTCCAGGCACAGAAAACAGAAAGTACAGAAGTCCAAAGGATTTAACTGGCATGTAGTGTCACAGGAACTAGAAGCGCAATGAGGCTGAAACCTAGAGAGAAAGAGGGAGAGTGATAGGAGACAAATTTGACAGAAGCCAGGTCACATAAAGCCTTGAAGGCCATAGTAAGACAATCTGGATTTGTTCTATGAACTACAGGGAGAGAGGGGTGGGAATTGAGGGATTTTTAAGCAGGAGAATTAACTGATCTGATTTACCTTTTTAAAAGACAACTCAGCCTGCTATGTGGTAAATAGATTGAAAGGGGACAAAAGGTAAAAACTGTTGTAGTAAGACAGAGGAAAGATGATGGTGACTTGGACTGGAAGAACAGTAAAAGAACAGTAAAGATGATGGACAGAGGTAAAAAGATTTGAGATATATTTTAAAGATAGAAATAACAGAGCTTGATGATGGATTGGATGTGGAGTATGAGGGGGAAAAATGAATAAATTCCATATAACTTTAGGTTTTTGGTTTGCAATACTGGGTAGATGGTGGCACTTTGGCTAAGGTGGGGAGACTGGCATAAGCTCAGGTTTGAAGAGGGAAAAAATCAAGACTTCCATTTGGATATATTGAGAGTGAGCTGCCCAATAGATATATTATTAGAGGGGATGCCAGGAAGACAACTAGATATGAAAGCCTGGAGCTCAGGAGAGAATATCTGGTTGGACATATAAATTTTGGAGTCTTCTTCATACTTATGATATTTAAAGTCCCAAGACAGGTTGTAATCATCTAGGAGAGAACACAGATTTTTAAAAGGGCCCTGGACAAATTCTGAGGTTCTTAACAATTAGATAAAAGTTCCATAGAGAAGGAGAGATTTATCTATAGAGACTGAGAAGCAGTGGCCAATAAGGTAATAATAAAACAAGGGTAAATCATATTCAGGTGAATGTTGCAAGACTAGCTGTGTGAAATGTTGAAAAGTTAAATGATATGCCCATTGTACTGGCAACAAGGTTGGTGATTTTGACAAAAGTAGCTTCACTGGCATGAGAGTAAGAAAGATCATATTGGAGGGGTAGAGGAGTGAATGAAGGGAATAAAGAGTGAGCAAAGGTAAACAAGTAGAGA
Source organism: Rhinopithecus bieti (assembly GCF_001698545.2). Lineage (NCBI taxonomy): Eukaryota > Metazoa > Chordata > Mammalia > Primates > Cercopithecidae > Rhinopithecus > Rhinopithecus bieti. The sequence goes on from NW_016808964.1 coordinate 136,756, forward strand.
CAATGAGTGTAGACAACTCTTTGAGAAGTTCTCCTGTGAAGGGAATAAGACAAGGCAATATTTGGAAGGGGATGTGAGGTCAAGGAAGTCTTTTTTATTCTTTTAACATGCAAATAAGGACATAGTGATATAATGATTGGAATGAGAGGGAAGGCTTATCACATAAGACCTTGCTAGTTGAAGCATGGTCAACAAACCAACAACATTATCATCACCTGGGTGCTTGTTAGAAATGCAGAACCTCAGGCCCCATCCCACATCTACTTAATAATAATCTACATTTCAACTAGGTCCTCAGATTATCTGCATGTACTTTAAAATTTGAGAAGCACTGGTTCAAGAGCGGGAATACCTGCAGGAGGAAAGTCCTTCAGAAAGTGAGAGGGGATGGGTTCCAGAGCAAAAAGATTTGCCTTGACAGGAGCAGAATCACTTCCTGAACTCCAGCAGAAAAGAAGAGAAAATGGGTAAATGTGCAGGTGATGGTGAGCCTATAGATTTGGTGAATAAAAGGGAAGGAAATGCCCCTATAACATTTTTAAATTTTTTCTCCATGAAGCTGAGAGAGGATTATGGAGGGAGGTGTCAGTGGAGGTTACAGAAAGGAGGAGCAAGTGTGAAATAGTTCTTTCAGCACAGTGGCTCTCAACTTTGGCTGCATATTGGAATTATGTGGGAAGCTTTAAAAACCATAGATGTCTAAATCCCACCTTCAGGGATTATTATTTCATTGGAATGGGATACAGCCTGGGCATCAGGATTTTAAAAAGCTCCCCAGATGATTCTAATGTGTAACTAAGGTTGAGAGACACTGTCTGAGAGGGAGTTGAAAAGTAAGCACATCAGGGATATATGGTAGGGTTTGCAGGAAATGTTAAGTATCTACAAAATAAATAAATAAATAAAAATCAGTATCTCTTAGGAACAGGGGCACACAGCAAAATAAATGTTGACTGCCTAATTCAGACTTGTGGTAAAGAAAAATAAATCATCTCAACTGTAGCAATTGTCTCCAGTCTATTTTGCTCTTCAGGCACAGGCATAGAAATGACAGGTGGTTGGGTGAAATCTGGAGGAGATTTGCCATGCAAATACCATGGGAAAATAAATGGATAATAGAGTTGCAAGCATTTGCAAGGAAGTGATCATAATAGTGGACCAAGGAATCTAAGCCAGACACAAGGAAAAAGAGGGTATGAAGAAAGGTGTTGGGTAATGGGGTAAGGTCAATTAAATGGTAGGGACAATGAATTGGAGATCCTGATGATGTGGAAGAATTGTTGGAAATGTATCAAAGTGAACTGGAATAAGAGGACACAGTAGTCAGAGAGAAGACGCTTGAAATCAGTCAACATTGTGGAAGTAATCCAGTTAGTTACTGGTTATGACAAGATCTAGAATGTTATCACAGAAGTATTCTGGCTGAGTGAAGTGAATAAAAAAGTTGTTAAAGGTGGGGTCAATGTTGAATAGGCCACCTACAGGAATGTTGAGGTCATACAGACAGAAGAAAGGATTAAGACAAGTGATGATCTGGAAGCTAAAGTCTTCAATGAATGAGAAAGAACATCCAGAAAGACAGTCTATCAACCAAGAATTATGTATCAAGTATCTACTATATGCCAAAGTCTGTTCTAAGTGCTGGGTATACAGCAGTGAATAAGACATACTAGGTCTCTATCTTCAAGGAGCTTATGTTCTAATGGACAGATTTAGACATTGAACACAAAAACCAAAAATAAGGTAACATAGGTACTAAATAATTATTATAAAAGTAATAGTGTAATAGCAGGTGACTAGTAGAGGGAGATACTGCTTTACCTAGGCACACAAAGAAGGCCCCTCTAAAGAAGTGACATCTGAGTTGACACTGGAATGATTAGAAGAAAACAGTCATTCAAAGGTCTGAGGAAATAGCATTCCAAACAAGAAGGAACAACAAAGGCAAAGGCCCAGAGATGGAAATGAGGTTGAGATGCACAAGGGATAGGAGGAGACGAATGTGGCAGAGTTTGGGTAACTATAATTATTGATAGAAAATGATATCAGGGACTCAGGCAGGGCCAGAACATCAGGAAATGAAAGCAAAAGGAAGAAATAGTGGGTGGCAGAGGCAGATGGCATATGCTGCAAAGAAGCTGGGGTTCTGAAGGCAGAGGGGAAGAAATGGGAAACATGATAGATGTTATCCTCAAATAAGCTAATACAAAATAATTTAAAGCAAGATGTTAGTGCAATGGGAAAAGTACATATAGGTACATACGTAAATATAATCTTAGACTTTAAGAAGAAAAATCCAGCTAAATGAATTATCAAGGTAATCTAGCCCCTTGATACTACTCAAAGTATGGGGCTTGGAATAACAGCATCAACATCATCTGGGAGCTTACTAGAAATGCAGAATCCTAGATGCACCCCAGACCTACTGACTCAGCATGAACATTTTCATAAGTTCGCCAGTGACTCGTGTGCCCATTAAAGTATGAGAAGCTCAGCTCTAGACCAAACTCCTGTCATTGTGTTGGAGTCATTAGGGTAATTTTATTTGTCCTGCCCCTCTCAAAAGGAAACATCTTTATCAGTATTTGGAAGCACGATAGTCAGAGATGCTGAGGACAAGCAGAATTCCTGATTTTAAAAAAAGGTTTACTGAGCATGTGGGCTCCCATCTCCTCTGTGGGAACATCAGCTAGGTAGTTATCCCCCTCAGAACACAATTCTTCATCCCCATGCTTTCCAAACATGTCCCTGACACTGCACACCCATGGTCCCCAGGGAAGCTTGAAGCAAGCTATTGAAGCAGCTCCAAGCAGATCAGGGAAGAGTAAAAAGTGGTCACACTTGTCTTCCTTCAGACAACAACAGTCAAAGGCTAGAGACAGGATCAGATGCTGCTCAATAAGCTGCTGCAGAAAGCATCACCCTGGAAAGTAGGGGTCTTGACCCAACAGTCTCCCCAGGCCACTTCAGCTTGATCACCCAGTCAAATGAAAGACCTGTTCTTTCCAACAAGGTATAGAACCATTAGTTAGTCTCATTCTGTAAGCTCTCCATGGGCTCTCTACTGTCAAATCTGTATAAGTGAAGTGACTTTAAGTTCACTTCTTCCTAACAACTGTCTCTTTCCTCTTTACCTCCCTCTTATCTTCCTCCCATGCCATGCCTTCAGCCTCAAACAGCTTCCTGTCTACCAAATAATTTGCTCTCCAGTTCACTATTAATTTTCAGGACAAAGGCAGGAGCTGAAATAATGGCATGAGAAGTTTCAGTTAGATGAGCAGATTTAACCTCCATCCAGACATGGTGTTGATTAAATCACTTGGGTGGATTCAGGACCTGCAAGTCTCACATATATTACGTATCACTTCAAAGATTCTCTGAAAAGCTAAATTCACATATTAATGTCCAATCTTATGAAACCCCATTACTGAAGGTATCCAAGCAGAGTCTAGAAAAGTACCTGCCAGAGATGCTGTAGAATGACTCTTCCATTGATAGAAGGCTGCACTAGGGAACCATGCAAAGAAGTTAGTGAGCCAAGGGGAGAAGGGCACTGGACTAGGAGTTGGGTGACTGCCAACTTCCTATGTAACCTTGGATAAGCTATTCAGTCTCCTCATCTGTCAAATGATGCGTGTGATTAGAACCTCTCAATACTTTTTGACCTCTGCTTTTGTAGAGTGTAGGAAGGGTCCTTCAGAGGCTACTTCTTGTCCTGGGGGACATGTGGGAGACTGAGTGGGAGGAGCTCTAGGCTCCACTTTAACCAAAGTGATTCTCCTTTCACCTGTTTTATACATTAAACTTCCAGGTAAGATTATGATTGAACATAGTTCCTGCTTCTAAAAAACAAACCGAAACTACATCAAAGGCTATAAATGGAAAGTCTGGACAACTGACCTCCTGTTTTATTTGCCCACCACAGTGTCTTAAATGCCTGTTGGATGCTAAACAATATGTTTTTCAAAATACTCAATATATTTTACATTAAAATCTGGGCTTCACATAAAAATACAGCTTCTCTTGAAACACTGGAAAGTCTGGCAGCCCTGGGCTTGTATTCCTACCTTGCAATAATGAGCTTGAGCTTGACAGCAGCTACGTTCCTTAGAGCCAGAGACCCTGCCCACTGGCCCCTGCCCACCTTCTGCAGGCATCTGTGTGGTGACCAGATGCCTGGTCACCAGAAACCACTGCCCTCCAGGTTTCTCTGATTTTCAGCTTCTTTACCCCTCCACAGGTCTAGGAGACCAAACCCAGAATGGGTTGTTCTAGAAATGGCCATGTCCATGCATGAGGAGTGAGGTCTATGTAGAGCAGTGCTTCTTAAACTTTAATGTTCATGGATGTTTTTGTTAAAGTGAAAATTCTGATTCAATAGGTCTGGGGTGGTGCTTAAGGGTCTGCATTTCTAACAGGCTTGCAGGTAATGCGGATACGGCTCATCCATGGACCACACTTTAGATGTTAGGGGCCCGTAGAAAGAAGAAACAAGTGAGGAAACAAGAGTGTTGGCCTTCGGTCCCTATTCTTACTAACCTTCAGTGATCTGGGGAAACCACTAAACCTACTGTTTGGTGGGCCTGCTAAGCCTTTCTCCAGGGAGGTGGTGAGAAAACAAAAAGAGAATCTTCCAGTCAGAGGAGTGCTTGAAGAGAAAAAGAATTACAAAGAAAGCCAGCATGGTGTCTGTTTAGAGGGAGGTGAGGCTTCTTCTAGGGGATCTGACCCCCTTCCCTGACCTCAGATGTCTTAGGCCACCTCTCAGGTTTGAGGAGTTGATTTCTGAGCTCCAAGGGAAACTTGTTTTATTGGCAAAAGTTTTGAGAGGGTGAAAGAAGGAGAAGAAAATGAGGAAAAGGAGGAGGAAGATAAAGAGGAGGTTGAGGAAGAGAGCGAGGGGAGGAAAAGGAGAGACAAGAAAAATGGAAAAGAAGGAGGATGAAGACATTTTGATGAATGAGGAGGAAAGAAGAGGAGGAGGAGGAGGAAGGAGAGAGGATAAGGGAAAGAAGGAGGGATGAGGAAGAGGGAGCCTTAAGAGATCAAGGCTGAAGTTTTTCCTAAAGTCCCTGTATTAGTTCATTCACATACTGCTATGAAGAAATACCTGAAACTGAGTAATTTATAAAGAAAAGAGGTTTAATTGACTCAAAGTTCTGAATGACTTGGTGGGGGGTGGCTCAGGAAACTTACATTCATGGCATAAATCACCTCTTCAAATGACAGCAGGAGAGAGAATGTACAATGAGCAAAGGGGGAAGCCACTCCTTATAAAACCATCCGATCTCATGAGAACTCACTGTCATGAGAACAGCATAGGGGAAACCACCCCCATGATTCAATTACCTCCCACCAGGTCCCTGACTTGACACATGGGGATTTTTATAATTCAAGGTGAGATTTGGGTGGGGACACATAGAAAAAACACATAAGGCTTCTCACTTACTAGACTCCTCTATCCTCATTGGGCCCCTCCTCACAGTAAGGCATTCTCATAGGAGGATCCTAAGGTCCACTTTCCAGCTCTAAAATTCAGTGTTCTTCTGAAGTGCTATGACAACAGGATGAGCTGGCTCCATCCAGCCTGCCTATGGTGAACTGTCTCCTCTTTCTCTCCTGTGTCACACCAGGAGCCACCCAACAAAGCCAATGCTTCCTCTTTCTGATATGATAGATTCACAGAGATCATATAGGCTGCTGTGGAATCCCTAATGGGGTAAACTGGGAAGGAGAAGAGAAGGCATTGCCTCTACACATATACATATTAGTTGCCAAGGCCTGTTACCTCTAATCCTATGGCATTTCTTCTGTGTGCCCCCTCCTCTCCACACCCGTAACCACTACCCTGGGTCATACTCTTGCTTATTATGTCTCTCCTGGACCATCCCAATGGCCTCCTATGTGTCCCCTCACCTAAATTTTTACTGCCTTCCAATAAATTTTCACAATGCTGCTGAAGTTATATTCCAAAATATAATCAGATCCTCCCCTGATCAAACACTTTTAATGACTCCCAATTGCATACAAGATTAACTTCAAATTCCTTAGCAAGATATTAACAAGTATCTACAACCTGTCCCTAAGTATTCTTCTACCTACTTTTTAGTATCTTTGTATATTCTCTCAGAATTTATTTTCCCCTACTTCTGGCTGTCTACATCCTAGCCATCCTTCCAGGTCTGGATCAAATGCCATCTATTTATTGAAGCCTGGACTCAAGTTGAAATCCACCTCTCTTTCTGTAAATGCAAATGACATTTTGCTGGTGCACTTTTTCAGCCACTTGCCACCACTTCGTTTATGTAGTTAGCCATTTATGAACTTATCTCCTACACATAATTTTGCTTGCTCATAGCCTGTCAGAGCCCTAGTGTTGAGAGGCTCTCAGAAAATGCTTGTTGAGTGAATTGGTGTTCAGAGAAAGGAGAAAAAAAGGCCAGAGCTTGGGTTCTGACAAAGGCAGAGCAAACTCTGAGAGGGCCAGAGAAAGCCATGCAGGGTCCAACTTTCACCACTCTGAGGCTTGCTAAGGATGCCTCCATCTCCTCCCATGTCTCTCTTGATGACTGAAATTCCTCAGAGTGACACCCTTTCGGGTTGGAAACATTTTGGATGTCTCTGAGAAATGCAAACAGCCTTGAAAGAGGGAAAATACCTAAGGCAGTGATTCTCAAAGGGTGGTTTGCAGACTTTCAGTGAATGGTGAAGTGGATTCATATGTGTCGTAAAATCAATTAGGTATATCCTGATGAGATTTTTTTTAACAGAAAATATCAGAGTACAGGTAAGGTTACACCAACATCAGCTGGAAGCAACATAGGACTTTAGCTAGTTTGCCTCTCTGTACCTCAGTTTCCTCATCTGGAAAACAGGAATAACAATAATACCTATATCAAAAAGTTGCTATGAGGAGTAAACAAGTGAGTACGTGTAAAACTTGTAGCACAATGCCTGGCATATGTTAGCTCTGATAATAGTGATTAGCTGTTGGGTGGAAGTAGAGGTAGGGTTGAGGGGATTACAGAAAGGACCACTAAGGATGGTGAAGGACTTTACCAAACCTGATGCAGACCATGTGGACTGATACCCATACACGATAGGTGCAGACTATAAAAACACTTGTGTGGGCAGCTGGCAAGATGGCCAAATAGGAAAAGCTCAGGTCTGCAGTTCCCAGCGAGATCAACACAGAAGGCAGATGATTTCTGCATTTCCAACTGAGGTACAAGACTCATCTCATTGGGACTGGTTAGACAGTGGGTGCAGCCCACAGAGGGTGAGCAGAAGCAGGATGGGGCTTCTCCTCACCTGTGAAGCTCAAGGGGTTGGGGAATTCCCTCCCCTAGCCAAGGGAAGCCATGAGGGACTGTGCTATGAGGAATGATGCATTCCAAACTAGATACTACACTTTTCCTATGGTCTTCACAAGATGCAGACCATGCAATTCCTTCCGGTACCTACGCCACAAGGGCCCTGGGTTTCAAGCATAAAACTGGGTGGCTGTTTGGGCAGACACTGAGCTAGCTGCAGGAGTTTCTTTTCATATCACAGTGGTGCCTAGAATGTCAGCAAGACAGAACCATTGACTTCCCTGGAAAGGGGGCTGAAGCCAGGCAGCCAAGGGATCCCACCCCCACAGAGCCCAGCAAACTAATATCCACTGGCTTGAAACTCTTGCTGGCAGCACAGCAGTCTGAAGTCAACCTGGGATGCTCTACCTTGGTGGGGATAGGGGTATCCACCATTACTGAGGCATGAGTAGGTGGTTTTCCCCTCACAGCATAAACAAAACCACTGGGAAGTTCAAACAGGGCTTGAACCCACTGCAGCTTGGCAAAACTGCTGTAGCCAGGCCACCTCTCTAGATTCCTGGGCAGGACACCTCTGCAAAAAGGCAGCAGCCCCAGTCAGGGGATTTTAGATAAAACTCCCATCTCCCTGGGACAGAACATCTGGGGGCAAGAATGGCTGTGGGTGCAGCTTCAGCAGACTTAACCTTTCCTGCCTACCAGCTCTGAAGGAAGCAGTGGTTCTCCCAGCACAGCACTCGAGCTCTGCTAAGGGACAGACTGCCTCCTCAAATGGGTCCCTTACCCACATGTCTCCTGACTGGGAGACACCTCCCAGCAGGGGTTGACACCTCATATAGGAGAGCTCTGACTGGCATCTGGCAGGTACCCCTCCGGAATGAAGCTTCCAGAGGAAGGAACAGGCAGCAATCTTTGCTTTTCTGCACACTCTGCTGGTGATACCCAGGCAAACAGGGTCTGGAGTGGACGTCCAGCAAACTCCAGCAGACCTGCAGCAGACGGGCCTGTTAGAAGAAAAACTAATAAACAGAAAGGAATAGAATCAACATCAACAAAAAGGATGTCCACACCAAAACCGCATCTGAAGATCACCAACATCAAAGACCAAAGGTAGATAAATCCACAAAGATGGGGAGAAACCAGCGCAAAAGGCTGAAAATTGCAAAACCAGAACGCCTCTTCTTCTCCAAAGGATCACAACTCCTCACCAGCAAGGGAAGAAAACTGGACAGAGAATGAATTTGACAAATTGACAGAAGTAGGGTTCTGAAGGTGGGGAATAACAAACTCCTCCGAGCTAAAGGAGCATGTTCTATCCCAAAGCAAAGAAGCTAAGAACCTTGAAAAAAGGTTAAGCGAATTGCTAACTAGAATAACCAATTTAGAGAAGAACATAAATGACTTGATGGGGCTAGAAAACACAGCATGAGAACTTCGTGAAGCATACACGAGTATCAATAGCTGAATTGATCAAGCAGAAGAAAGGGTATCAGAGATTGAAAATTCACTTAATGAAATAAAGTGAGAAGACAAGATGAGAGAAAAAAGAATGAAAAGGAACGAACAAAGCCTCCAAGAAATATGGGATGATGCGAAAAGACCAAACCTACATTTGATTAGTGTACCTGAAAGTGATGGGGAGAATGGAACCAAGTTGGAATACACTCTTCAGGATATTATCCAGGAGCACTTCCCCAAAATAGCAAGACAGGACAACATTCAATTTCAGGAAATACAGAGAACACCACAAAGATACTCCTCAAGAAGAGCAACCCCAAGACACATAATCATCAGATTCGCCAAGGTTGAAATGAAGGAAAACACGTTAAGGGGGGGCCAGAGAGAGAGGTCGGGTTACCCACAAAGGGAAGCCCATCAGACTAACAGCGGATCTCTCTGCAGAAACCCTACAGAAGAAAAGCCAGAAGAGAGTGGGGGCCAATATTCAACATTCATAAAGAGANGCATTACATAGTGATAAAGGGATCAATGCAACAAGAAGTGCTAACTATCCTAAATATATATGCTCCCAATACAGGAGCACCCAGATTCAGAAAGCAAGTTCTTAGAGACCAATAAAGAGACTTAGACTCCCACACAAAAATAATGGGAGACTTTAAAACGCCACTGTCAATATTAGACAGATCAACGAGACAGAAAATTAACAAGGATATTCAGGACTTGAACTCAGCTCTGGACCAAGCGGACCTAATAGACATCTAAAGAACTCTCCAATGCAAATCAACAGAATATACATTCTTCTCAGCACCACATCAGACGTATTCAAATATTGACCACGTAATTGGAAGTAAAACACTCCACAGCAAATGCGAAAGAACAGAAATCATAACAGTCTCTCAGACCACAGTGCAATTAAATGAGAACTTAGGACTAAGAACCTCACTCAAAATCGCACAACTACATGGACACTGAGCAACTTGCTCCTGAATGACTAATGGGTAAATAACGAAATTAAGGCAGATATAAAGATGCTCTTTGAAACCAATCAGAACAAAGATACAATGTACCAGACTCTCTGGAACACAGATAAGCAGCATTTAGAGGGAAAATTATAGCACCAAATGCCCACAAGAGAAAGCAGGAAAGATCTGAAATCGACACCCTAACATCACAATTAAAAGAACTAGAGAAGCAAGAACAAACAAATTCAAAAGCTAGCAGAAGAAAAGAAATAACTAAGATCAGAGTAGAACTGATAAAGGTAGAGACACGAAAAACCCTTAAAAAAAAAATGAAACCAGGCGCTGGTTTTCTGAAAAGATCGACAGAATAGATAGGCCACTAGCCAGACTAATAAAGAAG
>NW_016808965.1:0-4366 GCF_001698545.2 Rhinopithecus bieti
TTGTTTCAATAAAATTAAAAGAATGAGATACAATTTCTCATCTAATTGGCAAAGTGTTTTAACAATCAGTACTAGTGAGGCTGTACTGATAGCCTCACTTTCAAACATTGTTAGGAAGTATGAAAATTGATACAGATGCTTTTGGCAGCAGTGTGGCAATGTGTATGAAAAGACTTTAAAATGTTTACTCTTTCATTCCCTATGACCTGAAGTCATGTCAGGAATCTAATCTGAAGAAATATATAATATTTGGACAAAGATTCACAGATGTTGTATATAAAAAACACCATGTTAGTAAAATAAAGATTTTATATATAAAGATTTTCATCACGGTGTTATAGTAAAATTAGAAATGGCATAAATATTTAACAGTAAGAGGTTATTAAACAAATGAAGGTTTTTTCATAAAATACTATAAAACCATTAAATTTTATTTCAAAAAAAAGGTTGAATGAAGAACTAAAAATAGAACTACAATACAATCTAGCAATCCCACTACTGGGTATCTGCCCAAAGGAAAAGAAATCATTATCTCAGAAAGATAACTGCACTCATATGTTTATCGCAGCTCTATTAAGAATAGCAGTGATATGGAATCAACCTAAGTGTCCATCCATGGAAGACTGGATAAAGAAGATGTGTTATACAACCCACTCACTTTGTTTAAAAGCCTTAGCCACCCCTCCCTTCCTGTTTGCAGATTTCATTGCAGTGGCACTCTCTTCACTTCATGCCTGTCATATTTCTAAGCATTAGGCACACCTGCTAGCCTGAATTAGGAGTCTGAGCCGCCCCTCCCTTCAGGTGCAGACATCTTGGTGCCGCAGCATCCTTTCCACTTCATGCCAGGACATATCTCCAGGCATTTGGAGCATCCACTCTTCTAGGTCCTCCAAATGAGGAGCTTAGCCTGCCCTAAGGATAAGGATGAGGAGTTTAGGCTGCCCCTCCTTTCCCAGGCAGAGAACTTGGGGCAGCAGACGTTTCTCCACTCCATGCCCTGGCACATGTGTGGGTACTTGGTGACCATGCCCAGATCCCCTTTTGGAGCTGGTGCTGGTGCCTGCCATTGGAAGACATGTAGGTGGGTCGGCCCAGTTAGGCCTCACTCAGCTTGGTCTCCTCTCCAGGGCTGAGGGGGAAACTCAGACCACTGTGCCTTCCACCTGACAGCCCATTGCCTGAGGCAACATAGAGCTTCTCATGATAAACAAAGATCAAGCATATACTCATCTGCGTTGGCTGCAGCCAGCCCTTATCTGCAAGTACCGCCTGTTGGCTCAGAGGTTGAACTGCAATACCCAATAGAAATAGATTTTTTTTTTCATTTTATTTTATTTATTTATTTATTTTTTTTTTTTTTTTTTTTTTTTTTAAATTATACTTTAAGTTCTGGGATACATGTGCAGAACGTGCACATTTGTTACATAGGTATACATGTGCCATGGTGGTTTGCTGCAACCATCAACCCGTCATCTACATTAGGTATTTCTCCTAAAGCTATCCCTCCCATAGTCCCCTACCCCCCAACAGGCTCTGTTGTGTGATGTTCCCCTCCCTGTGTCCATGTGTTCTCATAGTTCAACTCCCACTTATGAGCGAGAACATGTGGTGTTTGGTTTTCTGTTCCTGTGTTAGTTTGCTGAGAATGATGGTTTCCAGCTTCATCCATGTCCCTGCAAAGGACATGAACTCATCCTTTTTTATGGCTGCATAGTATTCCACGGTGTATATGTGCCACATTTTCTTTATCCAGTCTATCATTGATGGGCATTTGGGTTGGTTGCAAGTATTGTGTTGTGGTATTGTGAATAGTGCCACAATAAACATACATGTGCATATGTCTTTATAGTAAAATGATTAATAATCTTTGGGGTATATACCCAGTAATGGGATTGCCGGGTCAAATGGTATTTCTAGCTCTAGATCCTTGAGGAATTGCCACACTGTCTTCCACAATGGTTGAACTAATTTACACTCCCACCAACAATGTAAAAGTATTCCTATTTCTCCACATTCTCTCCAGCATCTGTTGTTTCCTGACTTTCTAATGATCGCCATTCTAACTGGAGTAAGATGGTATCTCATTGTGGTTTTGATTTGCATTTCTCTAATGACCAGTGATGACGAGCTTTTTTTCATATGTTTGTTGGCCACATATAAATATCTTCTTTTGAGAAGTGTCTGTTCATATCCTTTGCCCACTTTTTGATGTGGTTGTTTGTTTTTTGTCTTATAAATTTGTTTAAGTTTCTTGTAGATTCTGGATATTAGCCCTTTGTCAGATGGATAGATTGCAAAAATTTTCTCCCATTCTGTAGCTTGCCTGTTCACTCTGATGGTAGTTTCTTTTGCTGTGCAGAAGCTCTTTAATTTAATTAGATCCTATTTGTCAATTTTGTCTATTGTTGCAATTGCTTTTGGTGTTTTTGTCATGAAGTCTTTGCACATGCCTATGTCCTGAATGGTATTACTTAGGTTTTCTTCTAGAGTTTTTATGGTTTTAGGTCTTATGTTTAAGTCTTTAATTCATCCTGAGTTAATTTCTGTGTAAGGGGAAAGGAGGGGGTTCAGTTTCAGTTTTCTGCATATGGCTCACCAGTTTTCCCAATAGCATTTATTAAACAGGGAATCCTTTCCCCATTGCTTGTTTTTGTCAGGTTTGTCAAAGATCAGATGGTTGTAGATGTGTGGTGTTATTTCTGAGGGCTCTGTTCTGTTCCATTGGTCTATATATCTGTTTTGGTACCAGTATCACTCTGTTTTGGTTACTGTAGTCTTGTAGTATAGTTTGAGGTCAGGAAATGTGATGCCTCTAGCTTGGTTCTTATTGCTTAGGATTGTCTTGGCTATACGAGCTCTTTTTTGGTTCCATATGTAATTTAATGTAGTTTTTTCTAATCCTGTGAAGAATGTCAATGGTAGCTTGATGAGGATAGATTGAATCTATAAATTACTTTGGGCAGTATGGCCATTTTCACAATTTGATTCTTCCTATCCATGAGCATGGAACGTTTTTCCATTTGTTTGTGTCCTCTCTTATTTCCTTGAACAGTGGTTTGTAGTTCTCCTTGAAGAGGTCCTTCACATCCCTCATAAGTTGTATTCCTAGGTATTTTATGCTCTTTGTAGCAATTGTAAATGAGAGTTAACTCATGATTTGGCTTTCTGTTTTTCTATTATTGGTGCATAGGAATGCTTGCAACTTTTGCACAATGATTTTGTATCCTGACACTTTGCTGAATTTGCTTATCAGCCTAAGAAGATTTTGGGCTGAGATGATGGGGTCTTCTAAATATACAGTCATGTCACCTGCAAAGAGAGAAAATTTGACTTCCTCTCCTCCTATTTGAATACCATTTATTTCTTTCCCTTGCCTGATTGTCCTGGCCAGAACTTCTAATACTATGCTGAATAGGAGTGTTGAGAGAGGGCATCCTTGTCTTGTGCCAGTTTTGAAAGGGAATGCTTCCAGCTTTTGCCCATTTGGTATGATATTGGCTATGAGTTTGATATAAATAGCTTTTATTATTTTGAGATATGTCCTATCAATACCTAGTTTATTGAGAGTTTTTAGCATGACAGGGTGTTGAATTTTATCAAAGGCCTTTTCTGCATCTATTAAGATAATCATATGGTTTTTGTCTTTGGTTCTGTTTATGTGATGAATTATGTTTATTGATTTGCATTTGTTGAACCAGCCTTGCATACCAGGGATGAAGCCAACTTGATCGTGGTGGATAAGCTTTTTGATGTGCTGCTGGATTTGGTTTGCCAGTATTTTATTGAGGATTTTTGCATAAATGTTCATCAGAGATATTGGCCTGAAATTTTATTGTTGTTGTTTCATCCCTGCCAGGTTTTGGTATCAGGATGATGCTGGCCTAGTAAAATGAGTTACGAAGGAGTCTCTCTTTTTCTATTATTTGGAATAGTTTCAGAAGGAATGGTACCAGCTCCTCTTTGTACCCCTGGTATAATTCAGCTGTGAATCCTTCTGGTCCTTGACTTTTTTTGGTTGGTAGGCTATTAATTACTGCCTCAATTTCAGAACTTGTTATTTGTCTATTCAGGGACTTGACTTTTCCTGGTTTAGATTTTAAAGAAACTCAATGCAATCCAAAAGAATGTTGAAAACATACACAAAGAAATCAGAAAAACAATTTAGGATTTGAAAGATGAGATAGATTTTTCTAAATTGTAGAAATGAAAAATTTATTGAAGGAATTGCGAAATACAGTTGAAAGCTTTAACAATAGCCCAGCACAAGCAGAAGAAACAATCTCAGAGCTGCAAGACAGGGCTTCTGAATTAACCTAGTTAGACCAAAAAAAAAAAAAAAAAAAAAAAAAAAAAAAAAAAAAAA
>NW_016808965.1:6205-8106 GCF_001698545.2 Rhinopithecus bieti
GGGCGTGGTGGCTCAAGCCTGTAATCCCAGCACTTTGGGAGGCTGAGACGGGCGGATCACGAGGTCAGGAGATCGAGACCATCCTGGCGAACATGGTGAAACCCCGTCTCTACTAAAAAAAATACAAAAAACTAGCTGGGCGAGGTGGCGGGTGCCTGTAGTCCCAGCTACTTGGGAGGCTGAGGCAGGAGAACGGCGTAAACCCGGGAGGCGGAGTTTGCAGTGAGCTGAGATCCAGCCACTGCACTCCAGCCTGGGTGACAGAGCAAGACTCTGTCTCAAAAAAAAAAAAACAAAACAAAACAAAATATACAACCTCCCAAGATGAACTAGAAGAAATAGAAAACCTGAACAGACCAATAAGGAGTAGTGGAATTGAATCAGTAATTTAAAATCTCTCAATAACAACAACAAAAAAGCCCAGGGCCAGATGGTTTTACAGCCAAATTCTGCTAGATGTAAAAGGAAGAACTGCTACCAATTCGACTAAAACTGTTCCAAAACATCAAGGAGGAAGGAATCCTCCCTAACTCATTCTATGAAGCTAGCATCACTCTGATACCAAAGCCAGACAAAAATACAACAAAAAAAGAAAGCTGTAGACCATTATTCCTGATGAACATAGATGCAGCTGTCCTCAATAAAATACTAGCAAACCAGATTCAGGAACATATACACAAAGAAAATCCAGCATAATCAAGTGGGTTTTATTCCAGGGATGCAAGGTTGGTTCAACATACACAAATCAATTAATGTGATTCACCACAAAAACAGAATTAAAAAGAAAAAAAACTATGTGATAACATCAATAGGTGCAGGAAGAACATTCAATAAATTCCAGCATCACTTCATAATAAAAACCCTTACCAAACTAGGCATAGAAGGAACATACCTCAAAATAATAAAAGCCATATATAACAAACCCACTGCCAACATTATACTGAATGAGGAAAAGTTAAAAGCATTCCCCCTAATAACTGGAACAAGACAAAGATATCCAGTTTCACCACTGCTGTTCAGCATAGTCCTAGAAATCCTAGCTATAGCAATCAGGTAAGAGAATGAAATAAAAGGCATCCAAATTGGAAAAGAGGAACTCAAATAATCTCTACTGATTATATGTTTCTATACCCAGAAAACCCTAAAGACTCCTTCAAAAGACTCCTAGATTTTATAAATGACTTCAGTAAAGTTTCAGGATACAAAATCAACATACAAAAATTAGCATTTCTTTACACCAATAACAATCAACCTGAGAACCAAATCAAGAACTCAATCCCATTTATAATGGCTATGAAAATAATAAACTACCCAGGAATACATTTAACCAAGGAGGTGAAAGATCTCTACAAGGAGAACTACAAAATACTGATGAAAGAAACCATATATAACACAAATAAATGGAAAACATACCATGTTCATGGATCAGAGGAATAAATATTGTTGAAATGAATATACCTCCCAAAGCAATCTACAGATTTAAGGCAATTCCTATAAAATTACCAATGTCATTCTTCACAGAATTAGAAAAAAAAAAAATGAAATTCATACAGAACAATAGAAAGAGCCCAATAGCCAAAGTAAGCTTAAGCAAAAAGAATAAAGCTGGAGAAACCACATTGCCAGACTTCAAATTATACTACAAGGCTATAGTAACCAAAACAGCATGGTACTGGTATTTTAAAAACACACTTAGATCAATAGAAAAGAATAGAGAACCAAGAACTAAAGCCACATACCTACAACCAAGTGATCTTTGACAAAGTCAACTAGCATATACACTGTGGAAAGGACACTGTTCAATAAATGGTACGGGGAAAATTGGAGAGTCATATGCAGAATAATGAAACTGGATCCCTATCTCTCACCAGATGCAAAATTAAGATGGGTTAAAACTTAAA
>NW_016808966.1:0-643 GCF_001698545.2 Rhinopithecus bieti
CACAGGAAATATTCTCAGATAAAAACTAGAAAGAAACATTCTGAAAATGTTTTTTTGTGATGTGTGAATTCATCTCAGAGAGTTACACTATTCTTTTCATGGAGCCGCTTGCTAACACTGTTTTCATGTTATCTGCAAAGGGATATTTGGGAGTGCCTTGAGGTCTATGGTGAAAAACAAAATATCATCAGATTAAAACTAGAAAGAAACTTTCTGAGAAACTGCTTTGTGATGTGTGAATTCATGTCACAGAGTTACACTGTTCTTTTCATTAAGAAGTTAGCTAACACTGTTTTCATGGAATCTGCAAAGGGATATTTGAGAGCGCATTGAGGTCTATAGTGAAAAAGGATATATCCTCAGATAAAAACTAGAAAGAAGCTTTCTGAGAAACTGCTTTGTGATGTGTGAATTCATCTCACAGAGTTACACCATTCTTTTCATTGAGCTGTTTGATAACGCTATTTTTGGGGAAAGCACAATAGGATATTTGGGAGGGCATTGAAGCCTACTGTGAAAAGGAAACATCCTCAGAGAAAACCAAGAAGAAGCTTTTGTGAAACGTCTTTGTGATGTTTGAATTCATCTCACAGAGTTGCACTGTTCTTTTCATTTAGCAGTTTGGTAACACTGTTTTCTTGGA
>NW_016808967.1:0-763 GCF_001698545.2 Rhinopithecus bieti
GAGATGGGCAGTGGCCCATGCCGACCACCTTCCTGCCTTCCTGATCCCCTGGCCTCACCTCCACATTGGGTGGGTCTTCAGGCTCCAGAAGGCAGGAATGAAGACTATGACAAGCAGGAGGAGAAGCAGTAGGTGAGGGTTCCAGCCTTCCTTTAACTCTGGGAAGGAAGCAAAGAAAGGGTGAAATGGCACCAACTCTACCAGAGGCCACATGGGGTAGGCATGGTGGGAAATGGGTCTGGGGTAGAGTAGAAGGGGGTGGGAGAGGCTGCTACTTCTAGTGTCTTGAAGTGAGATGGATCTGTGTTCAAATCTTTTCTCATTCCTCACCCCAGGCAAGTAGCTTCATTTATCTGAGCCTCAGTTATCTCATCTGATAAACAGGGCTGATTCCCACTTCAGAGTTAGGGGGATCAAATGCCTAACAAAAGAAGCAGCTGGCACCCAACACAGGGCCTGGCCAGCAGGGGCTCTAGAAATGTCATTGAAGGGCTACATCTGAGAATGAACAACTGAATACCTCCCAGCTGTGCCAGGAAGCTCAGGGCTTAGGGTGGCTAGACCAGGACAAGATTTCGTACCAGGAGTGGGGTGTCCATCCCAGCTTCACACCTACCCTCTGACTGGGTCTGAAAGATGACCGGGTCACTCCACTCACTCCAGGTCCCCTGGTAGGAAGAGCCAGGCATGGGCCCTGCCCGCACCTGCAGCTCATAGCTTGAGTCTTTGCGGAACTCCAGGGGGAGGAGGGAGACACTTCTTG
>NW_016808968.1:0-2311 GCF_001698545.2 Rhinopithecus bieti
GCAAGAGAATTGCTTGAACCTGGAAGGCAGAGGTTGCAATGAGCCGAGATTGTGCCACTCCACTCCAGCCTGAGTGACAGAGCAAGACTCTGTCTCAAAAAAAAAAAAAAGAAAAGAAAAAAAAGAAAAAGAAAATATGGTCACTTTGAAGGGGATAGAAAGGACAGTGGTTTGGGAGCAGCTGCAGTCCCTGCTCAGTCCCTAAATGGCAGTGTGGCCTTGGATGAGTCACGGCCTCTTAGTGAGCGGGGCCTCAGTTTCCCCATTTATAAAATGATGTGGCTGAATGAGTTGATCGGAAAGGCTCCTTTGCCCTCTACTTCTAGGTCTGCATCAAATACAAATCAAAACAGTTGTTAGTGTGAGTGCTGACATAAATACCCCTTTTCCAAGGTTCTGAATCCACCGGGTCAGATTGTGTGTGCACCTGCCCCACACAGATTTAGTCTGCCTGCTGGGATGAAGCCTTTGTACACAGAGTCTTGAAGGATAATAAGTCCTTTGCTTAGGGAGCAGTGCATTAGGGATAAGATGACTATAATTTCTTGTCTGCAAAGATACGGCTTCAAAAGGAGAATTCCTGCTTGCAGAAGTACAGGGACAGCAACGACAACAACAAAAATGCATGTGAAATTAGAGGGAAGAAAGGAAGACTCAGGCATAGCTATTTTGGAGATTTTCCATCATTCAGATTGTTTGGGAAATAGGAAAAGCACATTGTCTGCTTCAAAAACCCTTCAGGAAATGATTAAAAACACTGAATTCCTGTATAATCACCAAATCTCCTGAAGTGCACAAATTATACACATTGTGAATGAGAATAAATTTATGACTAGGAACTCATTTGAAATGAACTAAAAGTTGGACACTCTTTGTTGTAGTGCTAAATGAGATTTTAAAAGAGAAATCTTTTAAATAGACACATCTATATTATACTCAAAGGGGAAAAAACCTATCAATAGATTGTGGGGACGTTTCTTTTTCATTTGTATTGAGAAAACAATGTGACAGCAACATTAAAGAGAATTGTGAAAAACATCTCTTTGGCTTACTATACAAATCTTCCAACAATTATTTTCATTTTTCTATGTTTTATAGTCTATGAGCATACATATTTTGTAATACTCAAAACAGAGTATAAATACTTTGTTATATCTTGATCTTTTTCTCTCAACAGTACTTCCTAAGTAAGCATCTTTCCGGGTAGTACAGTTTTTTTTTTTTTTTTTTTTTTTTTTTTTTATCATCACAGTTGTTCAAAGCTGTGTAGTGTTCCCACCAGCAGGAATATACCAGTCGAAGTGTTCATTCCCTGAGACACAAACATTGGCTTCAGCTCCCCTCTGTTTTTGTTGTTGCTGATCAAGGTTCAGGTAATATGTTTTTCTCCCATCTTGTCATCTCTTGAATTAGTCCCAGGAGTGGAAATTGTTGGTTCAAGGGCATTTTTAAGGCTTTTGATAGTTCTTATCTTTCACCATCCTAAAGCAGTCCATTGTAACAATGCACTATTTTATCAGGCCTGCAACTCCATCTCACAAGCATTGCCCAGGTCTATTTAAAATAGTGGCCCCCAATTAATTGTTATAATACGGTATTTCAAGGGTCCTGTAAAGTGAATTTCTTTGCTTCATAGCCAGAAATAGTATTTTTCCTTGGGTTTACTATTTGTACAGTTTCTTCAAATAGTACACAAAAGTGTTCTATTTGTACACTTACTATTGTACGGTGTGATTTTATACCTGTTCTTTGTTCTTCCTCAACTGGCAATAGCAGCAGTGATCGCAGTAGAGGTAATAATAACAATAGTAGCAGGAGTGGTCATAGCAGCAGCGAGCAGTGGAAGTGGTCTCAGCAGTGGTGGCAATGCCGGTGGCACTAGCAGTAGTGGCAGTGGTGGCAGTAGCAGCAGCAGCTGTATTAATAGCAGTAGAACTGGCAGTCGTAGCAATTGTAATGGTAGTAGCAGTGATTGTGGTAGCATCAGCACAGTGCTAACAGTAGCAGCAGCAGCAGTGCTAGTGAAGGTGCTATTAGTGATAGTAGTAGTTGTTGTTTTGGTAATAGTGGTAATAGCAGTGGCAGTAATGGTGGTCATGGTGGTGGGAGCAGCAGCAGTGTTGGTCATGGTGGGAGTAGCAACAGCTGTGGTCATGGCAGTAAAACCAGTGGTAGCAATGGTGGTACTGGTGACAGTAGCAACAGCGGTGGTAATGGTAGCAATAGCAGTGGTAGCAGTGGTGGCAGTGGTGGTGACAGGATTAGCAGCAGTGGTGGTATTGGTGGTGGGATTAGCAGCAGTGGTGGCAGT
>NW_016808969.1:0-2923 GCF_001698545.2 Rhinopithecus bieti
CCTTCCTTCCTTCCTTCCTTCCTTCCTCCCTTCCTTCCTTCCTTCCTTCCCTCTTTCCTTCCTCACTCTTTTTTCTCTTGCCTGATTGCCCTGGCCAGAACTTCCAACACTATGTTGAATAAGAGTGGTGACACAGGGCATCCTTGTTTCATGCCAGTCTTCAAAGGGAATGCTTCCAGCTTTTGCCCATTCAGTATGATATTGGCTGTGGGTTTGTCTTAAATAGCTCTTATTATTTTGAAATATGTTCCATCATTACTTACTTTGTTGACAGATTTTAGCATGAAGGGGTGTTGAATTTTATCCAAGGCCTTTTCTGCATCTATTGAGATAATCGTGTGATTTTAGTCATTGGTTCTGTGTAGGGAAAAGAGAGATCAGACTGTTACTGTGCCTATGTAGAAAGGGAAGACATAAGAAACTCCATTTTCACCTGTACCTTGAACATTTGCTTTGCCCTGAGATGCTGTTAATCTGTAACTTTGCCCCAACCTTGAGCTCACAGAAATGTATTTTGTATGGAATCAAGGTTTAAGGGATCTAGGGCTGTGCCTTCTTAACAAAATGTTTACAGGCAGTGTGCTTGGTAAAAGTCATCGCCATTCTCCAGTCTCGATAAACCAGGGGCACAATGCACAAAGCGGCAGGGACCTCTGCCCTGGCAAGCCGGGTATTTCCCAAGGTTTCTCCCCATGTGATAGTCTGAAATATGGCCTCGTGGGATGGGAAAGACCTGACTGTGCCCCAGCCTGACACCCGTGAAGGGTCTGTGCTCAGGAGGATTAGTAAAAGAGGAAAGCCTCCTCTTGCAGTAGAGATAGAAGGAGGCCACTGTCTCCTGCCTGCCTCTGGGAACTGAATGTCTCGGTATAAAACCCGATTGTACATGTGTTCAATTCTGAGCTAGGACACAAAACCGCCCTGTGGTGGGAGGCGAGACATGTTGGCAGCAATGCTGCTTTATTATTCTTTACTCCAGTGAGATGTTTGGGTGGAGAGATAAATAAATCTGGCCTACGTGCACATCCAGGCATAGTACCTCCCCTTGAACTTACTTGTGACACAGATTCCTTTGCTCACATGTTTTCTTGCTCACCTTCTCCCCACTATCACCCTGCTCTCCTACCTCATTCCTCTTGCTGAGATAGTGAAAATGGTAATCAAGAAATAATGAGGGAACTCAGAGACCGGTGCCAGTGCGAGTCCTCTGTATGCTGAGTGCCGGTCCCCTTGGCCTACTTTTCTTTCTCTATATTTTGTCTCTGTGTCATTTCTTTTCTCAGTCTCTCATCCCACCTGATGAGAAATACCCACAGGTATGGAGGGGCTGGCCCCTTCTGTTTATGTGATGGATTACATTTATTGATTTGCGTATGTTGAACCAGCCTTGCATCTCAGGGATAAAGCTGACTTGATCATGGTGGACAAGCTTTTGATGTGCTGCTGGATCCGGTTTGCCAGTATGTTATTGAGGATTTTCGCATTGATGTTCATCAGGGATATTGGCCTGAAATTTTCTTTTATTGTTGTGTCTCTGCCGGGTTTTGGTATCAGGATGATGCTGGCCTCATAAAATGAGTTAGGAAGGAGTCCCTCTTTTCTATTGTTTGGAATATTTTCAGAAGAAATGATGCAGCTCCTCTTTGTACCTCTGGTAGAATTCAGCTGTGAATCCGTCTGGTCCTGGGCTTTCTTGGTTGGTAGGCTATTAATCAATGCCATAATTTCAGAACTTGTTATTGGTCTATTTAGGGATTCAACTTCTTCGTGGGTTAGTCTTGGGAGGATGTATGTGTCCAGGAATTTATCCATTTCTTCTAAATTTTCCAGTTTATTTGCATAGATCTGTTTATAGTATTCTCTGATGGGAGTTTGTATTTCTGTGGGATCAGTGGTGATTTCCCCTTTATTATTTTTTATTGTGTCTATTTGATTCTTCTCTATTTTTTTCTTAATTAGTCTGGCTAGAAGTATATCTACATTGTTAATCTTGAAAAAAAAAAAAACAGCTCCTGGATTCATCAATTTTTTTGAAGGGTTTTTCACGTCTCCATCTCCTTCAGTTCTGCTCTGATTTAGTTATTTCTTGTCTTCTGCTAGCTTTTGAATGTGTTTGCTCTTGCTTCTCTGATTCTTTTAATTGTGATGTTAGGTTCTCAATTTTAGATCTTTCGTGTTTTCTCCTGTGGGCATTTAGTGCTATAAATCTCCTTCTAAACAATGCTTTAGTTGTGTCCCAGAGATTCTGGTACATTGTGTCTTCATTCTCCTTGGTTTGAAGAACTTCATTATTTCTACCTTAATTTCACTATTTACCCAGTAGTCATTCAGGAGAGGGTTGTTCAGTTTCCATGTAGTTGTGAGGTTTTGAGTGAGTTTCTTAATCCTGACTTCTAATTTGATTGCACTGTGGTCTGAAAGACTGTTATAATTTCAGTTCTTTTGCATTTGCTGAAGAGTGTTTTACTTCAAATTATTTGGTCAATTTTAGAATAAGTGTGATGTGGTGCTGAGAAGAATGTATATTCTGTTGATATGGAGTGGAGAGTTCTGTAGATATCTATTAGGTCCACTTGGTATGGAACTGAGTTCAATTCCTGAATATCCTTGTTAATTTTCTGTCTTGTTTATCTTTCTAATATTGACAGTGGGATGTTAAAGTCTCCTACTATTAGTGTGTGGGAGTCTGAGTTTTTTTGGAGGTCTCTAAGAACTTGCTTTATGAATCTGGATGCTCCTGTATTGGGTGCATATATATTTAGGATAGTTAGTTCTTCTTGTTGTATTGATCCCTTTACCATTATGTAATGCCCTTGTCTCTTTTGATCTTTGTTGGTTTAAAGTGTATCTTATCAGTGACTAGGACTGCAACCTCTGCTTTTTTTTTTTTTTTTTCTGCTTTCCATTTGCTTGGTAAAACTTC
>NW_016808969.1:6520-8944 GCF_001698545.2 Rhinopithecus bieti
AGCATGTGGAGGACTGATTTTTTAAAACTTTTGAAGAATGTGTTCATCGATTTAACAATTTAGGAGAAAACTTGGAGATATCAGCAATATTTCAATTTGTATATGTTTGGATTTTGTTTGTTTTGTTTTTGGGGGGGGTTTTGTGAGACAGGGTCTCACTTTGCCGCCTAGGCTGGAGAGCAGTGGTGTGATATCAGGGCTCACCTCAGCCTTGACAGCCCGGTTTCAGTTGATCCTCCCACCTCAGCCTTCCAAGTAGCTGCAACTACATGCATGAGCCACCATGCCCAGCTAGTTTTTGTATTTTTATTTATTTCATTTTAGTAGAGACAAGGTTTTGCCATGTTACCCAGGCTAGTCTCCAACTCCTGAACGTGTGCAATCTGCCTGCCTCAGCCTCCCAAAGTGGAGGATTACAGATGTGAGTCACCGCACTCGGCATACACACACACACACACACACATACACACACGCACACATATATACACATAAGTTGTTGACTCAGTTTTCCACTTATAAATATTTATGGCAGATACATTCGAATAGTCACACACAGACACATACATGTACATAGGCAAATTATTATGTGTAGGAGGAAAAACATGAAAGTAATCCAATGCCAAAACATGGGCACTAGTTAAATAATTTATGATACATCAGTGTAATATTTGATTAGGTTGCCAAGAGATAAAACAGGTAATATTACATGAAGCTTCAATAAAATAATCAAAATAAATTCTTAAGTAGAAATAAAACAAGAAGACCAAGGAAAAGTATTGCATCATTCGTTTCAGTAGAAATATATTTATAGAGAAAAACACTAAACTGTTAACAATGATCACCTCTAAGAGATTCAGTTTTTTACTTTATTCATGCCCATATCTTCTGACTTTTATATTTATTTTTAAAATTGCATGTAACTTTCAATTTTTAAAAAGTCTTTATTTTTATAAAGAATGGGTGTGTTCGTAACACACTCACCTGACCTCTATACAAATCTCATTTTCACACAGATTAACTAACTTGGGCAAGTTATTTATTATCTTCAAGCTTCAGATTTGTTGTCTCTAAACTGAGGATAATAACTGCTTCTTCGGAGTGTGGGTGAGGATGATACATAATAATGCATGTAAAGTTTTCATTCTGGCGCCTGAAACACATATTCAATAAATTGTATCTGCTATTATAGTATTGTTACCAATGCTATAATACTACTATAAAATAACATTATTATTTCAAGCATTGTTATAAATAAATATATGAACAAAGATACCCAAATTATAATTGCAATTAGGATTTTGACAAAATAAACAGTTCCTATTATTGAATAATTTCTTAGCTAAGCTTATTTATTTCTAATGAGTTTTCTCTGTATTTTCAATAAATTCATGGAAGAGTTTATAAAATTATTTATTAAATGTATAATAACTGACCATTACCTGAGAATTGAGATTATGCAGGTTAGTAAATTGAATAATGCTTAGTGCAAATGTTTTTACTTCCCAACCTCCTGAAATTGCCTAAATTTGCTATAGAGAAATACAATTCACTAGAAAATGGTCAATTCTGTTTTATTTTTGAATCAATCAATCTAGCAGTGTCTACTAGCTGTATAACACACAAAACAACAAATCAAGATTCCCTTTCAACATCTACATCTAAAATACTGCTCCATGCTAAAATTACTTAAGATAATTCCTAAGAAAACTTTTACATTTTGTTCACTTGATTTTGTGTTTCTTGCTCTCATTTATTGAGGGAAAAAAATCTTTTCAGAAAATTGATCACTCTTACAATGCAAGTATACCTTAACCAGGTTTTTTTTAGAAACTTTAATTCTCAAAACTCTTTCACTTTGAACTTTGAAATTTAAGACAAGGGAGTTTGGAAAAATGTATCACCTTAGTTTTAAACATTGCCTCCCTGTTAGAAGAGACAGGCATTTTAATCAGTCTGTATCCCTCTATGCTGCTAAAATACCTGTGAATTTCAAGTGCAATATAATTGGCATTATAAAAAAAATAACCTAGCAAAGTGTTGTTGAACAGTAAAGGACACAGAGATATTATGTCCCCTTGTTGCTATGAATAGAACTACCCAGACACCAATTAACATCTCATTGCTATGATTACTTGTTATTGTTCTTGTTCCTCTAATCAAACTTACACCTTGCTCGTTCATATTTTGATTTCAAAAAGTTATGCTAAGAAAAGATTAAATTTATCATAAATGCAAGTAAATGTGAAGCATACAAAGATAATTAAGTTTACAACCACTATGTTTACAACACTATGAAAAGAAAAAAATAAATTGCTTTGATTCAAGGAAAATATTTTAGGAAACATTTGTTGAATAAGCATGAAAGAATTTTTTAAAATATTTTTTACACAGTTGAGATTTTACATATGACATATTTTATTAGCT
>NW_016808970.1:0-1051 GCF_001698545.2 Rhinopithecus bieti
GTTTTAGATGGAATCTCGCTCTATCACCCAGGCTGTAGTGCAGAGGCATAATCTCAGCTCACTGCAACCTCTGCCTTCTGGGTTCAAGCAATTTTCCTCTCTCAGCCTCCTGAGTAGCTGGAACTACAGGAGTGTGCCACCACGCCCGGCTAAATCTTGTAGTTTTACTAGAGATGGGGTTCGAGACCCTGTTGGCCAGGCTGGTCTCGAACTCCTGACCTCAGGTGATCCATTCGCCTCGGCCTCCCAAAGTGCTGGGATTACAGGTGTGAGCCCCATGCCTCACCTTGTTCATACCTTTTGAGAAGCACTGAATTGGATTGCCTTAGAGGTTCCTCCCAGTTCAATTAAACAGTGTTCTAATCCATTTAAAATCACTTTTTATTTAAATATATATGTGTGTGTATATTCATATATACATACATATAGATATAGATATATGAAAATCAAACTCAAGTGGGATTTTGGTTTTGTTTCTCGAAAAAGTAGTGATGCAGACTTTCACATGGCTACTTCTAACAGTGGAGGGGGTAGTGGGAATTAAATGAAAAAAATGTATAACTGGTAAGTCATAAAGAATGCTCACTTTTATTGCATCTACTTTCTATGTACTGTGTGGAAGAATCAATATTTGAACTGTTACCTTTAAGTCGTTTTTGCAACTAGTAATAATGCCATTTGGCATCCTATGGGTCATGACTAACAATACTACCAATGTTTGCATTCTCATCTGTAGCTTTTCAAAAAATAAATGGAGTCTAGGCCGGGAGCAGTGGCTCACGCCTGTAATCCCAGCTCTTTGGAAGGCCGAAGCAGGTGGATCACTTGAGCCCAGGAGTTTCAGACCAACCTGGGCAACCTGGTGAAACCATCTCTACCAAAAATACAAACAAAAAAATTAGTCAGGCATGGTGGCATGTGCCCGTAGTCCCTACTAGGGGAGCTGAAGTTGGCGAATTGCGTGAATCTGGGAGGCGGAGATTGCAGTGAGCTGAGATTGTGCCACTGCACTCCAGCCTGGGCGACAGAAAGAGACCCTGTCTCAAAAAAA
>NW_016808971.1:0-404 GCF_001698545.2 Rhinopithecus bieti
CATGGGAAAAGGCATTCAAAACATAATTTAAACTTTCTTAGTCAAAATAGAAGCTATGTAAGAAAGAAAGATGATGGATGTAAGGCATATTGGAAAGTATGCCTCCATTCTAATCTTCATAAAGCTCAACCTGCAGAGAGATTTTTTGACCCTAATCAACGAGGGAAAGCCCTCCACCAAAAGCGAGCCCTTAATAAAAATCAGAGAAGTCAAACTGGGGAGAAACTCTACAAATGTACTGAATGTGGAAAAGTGTTTATCCAGAAAGCAAACTTAGTTGTACATCAAAGAACTCACACCGGAGAGAAACCTTATGAATGCTGTGAATGTGCAAAAGCCTTCAGCCAGAAGTCAACCCTCATAGCACACCAGAGAACTCACACAGGGGAGAAGCCCTATGAATG
>NW_016808972.1:0-291 GCF_001698545.2 Rhinopithecus bieti
CCCATCCCTGCACCCACACCTCCCTGCACGCCTGTTCCCATACCTGCACCCACACCTCCCTACACACCTGTTCCCATCCCTGCACCCACACCTCCCTGCACACCTGTTCCCATCCCTGCACCCACACCCCCATGCACACCTCTTCCCATCCCTGCACACCTATTCCCATCCCTGCATCCACACCTCCCTGCACACCTGTTCCCATCCCTGCACCCACACCCCCATGCACACCTGTTCCCATCCCTGCACCCACACCTCCCTGCACACCTGTTCCCATCCCTGCACCCACAC
>NW_016808973.1:0-1600 GCF_001698545.2 Rhinopithecus bieti
ATGTGATTCATCACATAAAGAGAACTAAAGACAAAAACCATATGATCATCTCAGTAGATACACAAAAGGCTTTCAATAAAATTCAACATTCCTTCATATGAAAACTCTCAGCAAACTAGGCATTGCAGGAACCTATTTCAAAATAATAAGAGCCATCTATGACAAACCCACAGCCAACATCATACTGAATGGGCAAAAGCTGGAGGCATTCCCATTGAAAACTGGAACAAGACAAGGATGCACTCTCTTACCACTCCTATTTAACATAGTGCTGGAAGTCCTGGCCAGAGCAATCAGGCAGGAGAAAGAAATAAAAGACATTCAAATAGGAAGACAAAAAGTCAAACTATCCCTGTTTGCAGACAATATGATTCTATACCTAGAAAACCCCATAGTCTATGTCCAAAAGCTCCTAAATCTGATAAACATCTTCAGCAAAGTTTCAGGATACAAAAGCAATATACAAAAATCAGTGGCATTGCTATACCCCAACACCCAAGCTGAGAGTCAAATCAAGAATGCAATCCCATTCACAATAGCCACAAAAAGAATAAAATACCTAGGGATACAGCCAACCAGGGATGTGAAAGATCTCTCCAATGAGAGTTACAAAACACTGCTCAAAGAAATTAGAGATGACACAAACAAATGGAAAAACATTCCATACTAATGGATAGGAAAAATCAATATCATTAAAATGGCCCTACTGCCCAAATCAATTTACAGATTCAACACTATTCCTACCAAACTACCAATGACATTCTTCACAGAATTAGAAAAAAACTATTTCAAAATTCATATGGAACCAAAAAAGAGCCCAAATAGCCAAGGCAATCCTAAGCAAAAAGAACAAAGCTGGAGGCATCATGTTACCCAACTTCAAACTATACTACAAGGCTACAGTAACCAAAACAGCATGGTACTGGTATAAAAACAGACACACAGACCAATGGAACAGAAATAATGTTGCATACCCATGACCATCTGATCTTTAACAAACTCAACAAAAGTAAGCAATGGGGAAAGGACCCCCTGTTCAATAGGTGGTGCTGGGATAACTGGTTAGCCATATGAAGAAGATTGAAACTGGACTCCTTCTTTACACTATATACAAAAACCAACTCAAAATGGATTAAAGACTTAAATGTAAAACCCCAACTATAAAACCCTGGAAGACAACCTAATACCATTCAGGACATAGGCCCCGGCAAAGATTTCATGATGAAGATACCAAAAGCAAATGCAACAAAAATGAAAATTGACGAATGGGATCTAATTAAACTAAAGAGCTTCTGCACAGCAAAAGCAACTATCAAGAGAGTAAACAAACAACCTACAGAATGGGAGAAAATATTTGCGAACTACACATCTGACAAAGGTCTAATATCTAGCATCTATAAGGAACCTAAACAAATTAACAACAACAACAACAAAGAATAAATTATCCCATAACAAAGTGGACAAAGTCTAAAAAAAAAAAAAAAAAGTGGGCAAAGGACATAAAGAAACAATTTTCAAAAGAAGACACACATGCAGCCAACAAGCATATGAAAAAATGCTCCACGTCACCAATCATTAAAGAAATGCAAATCCAAACCAC
>NW_016808974.1:0-2363 GCF_001698545.2 Rhinopithecus bieti
CCTCAATGCCAAAAAAGTATCCCTTCTGAGATTCCCCAAAGACAGTGGTAATAGACTGCTCAATGATATGAAGGTGTAACTCTGTGAGATGATCTCACACATCAAAAAGCAATTTCTGAGAAAGCTTCTTTCTAGTTTTATCTGAGGATATTTCCTTTGTTACTGTAAGTTTCAGTGCACTAAGAAATATCCCATTGCAGATTTCAAGAAAACAGTGTTAGCAAACTGATCAATGAAAAGTGTAACTCTGTGAGTTGCATTGACATGTCACAATGCAGTTTCTCAGAATGCTTCTTTGCAGTTTTATCTGGTGATATTTCCTTTTCACCGTAGCCCTCAGTGTGCTCCCAAATATCCTTTTGCAGATTACCTAAAACTACTGTTAGCGAAGTGTTTAATGAAGACTGAGTTCTAACATTGTGAGATGAATTCACATATCACAGAGAAGTTTCTCCAAAAGCTTCTTTCACGTTTTCAGTTGAGGATATTTCCTTTATTCGATAGGCCTCAATGCGATCCAAAGTATCCTTTCTCAGATTCTCCAAAGACAGTGATAACAAAGTGCTCCGTGAAACGAAAGTGTAACTCTGTGAGATGAATTCACACATTACAAAACAGTTTCTCAAAAAGCATCTTTCTAGTTCTTGTCTGAGGATATTACCTTTGTCAACGTAAGCTTCACTGCACTAAGAAGTATTCCATTGGAGATTTCAAGAAAGTAGGGCTAGCAAACTGATCAATTAAAAGTGTAACTCTGTGAGTTTCATTCACATGTCACAATGCAGTTTCTCAGAACTCTTCTTTCCAGTTTTTATCTGACGATATTTCCTTTTTCACCATAGCCTTCAATGCTCTCCCAAATATCACTTGGTAGATTCCCTGAAAGTAGTGTTAGCAAACTGCTTCATGAAGACTGAGTTGTAACTCTGTGAGATGAACTCATATATCACAAAGAAGTTTCTCAGAAAACTTCTTTCACGTTTTTAACTGAGGATATTTCCTTTATCAGCATAGGTCTCAATGTGATAAAAGTATCCCTTCTCAGATTCCCCAAAGACAGTGGTAATAGACAGCTCTATGAAACGAAAGTGTAATTCTGTGAGATGAATTCACACATCACAAAGCAGTTTTTCAAAACACTTGTTCCTAGTTTTTATCTGAGGATATTTCCCTAGTCACCATAAGCTTCATTGCACTACGAAATATCCCATTGCAGATTTCAAACAAACAGTGTTAGCAAACTGATCAATGAAAAGAAAAGTATAACTCTGTGAGTTGCATTCATATGACACAATGCAGGTTCTCAGAATGCTTCTTTCCAGTTTCTATCTGACGATATTTCTTTCTTCACCATAGCCCTCAATGTGCTCCCAAATACCGCTTTGCAGATTCTCAAAAACTTGTGTCAGCAAACTGCTTCATGAAGACTGAGTTGTAACTCTGTGAGATGAATTCACATATCACAAAGAAGTTTCTAAGGAAGCTTCTTTCACGTTTTTAATTGAGGATATTTCCTTTATCAGGGTAAGCCTCAATGCGATCCAAAGTATCCCTTCTCAGATTCACCAAAGACAGTGGTAATAGACTGCTCCATGAAACGAAAGTGTAACTCTGTGAGATGAATTCACACATCACAAAGCAGTTTCTCTCAATGCCTCTGTGTAGTTTTTATCTGAGGATATTTCCAATGTCACCATAAGCTTCATTGCACTAGGAAATATCCAATTGCAGATTTCAGGAAAACAGTGTTAGCAAACTGAACAATGAAAAGAAAAGTATAACTCTGTGAGTTGCATTCACATGTCACAATGCAGTGTCTTAGAACGCTTCATTCCAGTTTTATCTGATGATATTTCCTTTTCATCATAGACCTCAATGCGCTCCCAAATATCTCTTTACAGATTCCCGGAAAGTAGTGTTAGAAAACTGCTTCATGAAGACTCAGTTGTAACTCTGTGAGATCAATTCACATATAACAAAGAAGTTTCTCAGAAAGCTTCTTTCACGTTTTTAATGGAGGATATTTCCGTTATCAGGATAGGCCTCCATGCAATCCAAAGTATCCCATCTCAGAATCCCAAAGACAGTGATAACAGACTGCTCCATGAAAGAAAGGGTAACTCCGTGAGATGAATTCACACATGACAAAGTAGATTCTCAGAAAGCTTCTTTCTAGTTTTTATCTGAGGATATATCCTTTATCACCCTAAGCTTCATTGCACTAAGAAATATCCTATTGCAGATTTCAAGAAAACAGTGTTAGCAAACTGATCTATGAAAGAAAAATGTAATTCTGTGAGTTGCCTTCACGTGTCACAATGCACTTTCTCAGAACGCTTCTTTCCAACTTTTATCTGATGATA
>NW_016808975.1:0-2194 GCF_001698545.2 Rhinopithecus bieti
CCTCTTCATTGCGCTAAGAAGTAGCCCATTGCAGATTTCAAGAAAACTGTGTTAGCAAACTGATCACTGAAGACAAACGTGTAACTCTGTGAGTCACATTCAGTCATCACAATACAGTTTCTCAGAACGCTTCTTTCCAGTTTTTATCTCAGAATATTTCCTTTTTCACCATAGCCCTCAATGTGCTCCCAAATATCATCTTGCAGAATCCACGACAACAGTGTTAGCAAACTGTTACAGGAAGGGAAGGGTGAAACTCTGTGTGATGAATTCACACATCAGAAAGCAATTTCTCAGAAAGCTTCTTTCTAATTATTATCTGAGGATATTTCCTTTTTCACCGTGGGCCTCAATTGCCTCCCAGATATTACTTTGCAGATTCCACGCAAACAATGATAGCAAACTGCTTCGTGAAGACAAAGTTGCAATTCGGTGAGATGAATTCACATATCATAAAGAAGTTTCTCAGAACACGACTTTCTAGTGTTTATTTGAGGATATTTCCTTTGTCACCGGAAGCTTCCTGGCGCTCAGAAATATCCCAATGCAGATTTCAAGAAATCACTGTTAGCAAACGGATCAGTGAAAAGGAAAGTGTAGTTCTGTGAGTTGCATTCACGTGTCACAATGCAGTTTCTCATATCGCTTCTTTCCAGTTTTTATCTGAGGATATTTCCTTTTTCACCATAGCCCTCCATGGGCTCCCAGATATCCCTTTGCCAATTCCACTAGAACAGTCTTAGCGAGCGGCTTCTTGAGGAGAAAGGTGTAACTCTGTGAGATGAATTCACAGATCGCAAAGAAGTTTCTCAGAAAGCTTCTTTCACATTTTTATCGCAGGATATTTCCTTTGGCCCTCTAGTCCTCAAAGGGATCCGAAATATCAGTTCTCAGATTCCACAAAAACAGGGCTAGCCACGGCCCCACGAAATAAAGCTGTAACTCTGTGGATTGTATTCACACATCACAAAGCCGTTTCTCAGAAAGCCTCTTTCTTTTTGAAGATGAGGTTATTTGTGGTCTCGGTGCGCCACCGTGTGTCCTACTGCAGATTCTGTGAAACCTCTGGTAGCAAAGAAAACAATGATGGAACTCTGGGGATTGAATTCATCCACAACAAATAAGTTTCTGAGAAGTCATCTCTGCAGATTTGTCTGAGGATATTTCATTATTCACCAGGGGATTCAACAATATCCAAGACATCACTCCTGAGTTTCCAAAAAATGAGTGCTAGCAAACTCCTCCTGAAAGGGTGGTGTAACACTGTGAAATGAATTCACACATCACAAAGCACTTTCTCAGAAAGCTTCATTCCGGTCTTTCTCGGAGAATATTTCCTTTGTCCTTATACTCTTCAAACCCATCCGAAACACCACCTCTCAGAATCAACAAAAACAGTGCTAGGAAACGTCTCCAAGAAACAGTGGTGTAACTCTGTGAGATGAAGTCACACATCAGAAAGCAATTTCTCAGGAAACTTCTTTCCCATTTTTATCTGAGGATATTTCTTTGGTCACATAAGCTTTGTTGCGCTAAGAAGTATCCCATTGCAAATTTCAAGAAAACTGTGTTAGCAAACAGATCACTGAGGAAAAGAGTGTAATTCTGTGAGTTGCATTCACACATCGCATTGCAGTTTCTCAAAAGGCTTCCTTCCAGTTTTGATCTGAGGATATTTCCTTTTTCACCATAGCCCTCCATGAGCTCCCAAATATCACTTTGCAAAATCCACGACAACAGTGATAGCAAACTGTTTCAAGAAGGGAAGGGTGGGACTCTGTGTGATGAAGTCACACATCAGAAAGCAATCTCTCAGAAAGCTTCTCTCTAGTTATTATCTGAGGATATTCCCTTTTCACCATGGGCCCCTATGGGCTCCCAAATATCACTTTGCAGATTCCACGAAAAGAGTATTAACAAACTGATTTCAGAGGACTAAGATGTATCTTGGGCCACAATGGGTTCCCAAATATTTCTTTGTAGATGCCACGAAAACACTGTTAGCAAACTGCATCTTGAGGACTAAGATGTAACTCTGTGAGATGAATTAACAGATTCCAAAGAAGTTTCTCAGAAAGCTTTTTTCACGTTTTGGACTGATGATATTTACTTTATCAGCATAGGCCTCAATGAGACGCAAATTAGCCTTTCTCAGGTTCCTCAAAGACACAGTTAATGGACTGCTCCACAAAAC
>NW_016808976.1:0-956 GCF_001698545.2 Rhinopithecus bieti
AAAAAAAAAAAATTAGCTGGGGTGGTGGCTCATGCCTGTAATCCCAGCACTCTGGGAGGCTGAAGCGGGTGGATCAACTGAGGTCAAGAGTTTGAGACCAGCCTGGCCAATATGGTGAAACCCCATCTCTACTAAAATATAAAATTAGCGGGGCATGGTGGTGCATGCCTGTAAATCCCAGCTACTGGGGGTGCTGAGGCACAAGAATCACTTGAACCCAGGAGGCAGAGGTTGCAGTGAGCTGAGATCATGCCAGTGCACTCCAAGCTGGGCAACAGAACGAGACTCAATCTCAAAAACAACAACAACAACAACAACAAAAAACACAACAACAGCCGAGCACAGTGGCTCACACCTGTAATTCCAGCAGTTTGGGAGGCCGGGGCAGATCACCTGAGGTTGGGAGTTCTAGACCAGCCTGACCAACATAGAGAAACCCTGTCTCTACTAAAAATACAAAATTAGCCGGGAGTGGTGGCGCATGCCTGTAATCCCAGCTATTCAGGAGGCTGAGGCAGGAGAATTGCTTGAACCCGGGAGGTGGAGGTTGCAGTGAGCCGAGATCACCCCACTGCACTCCAACCTGGGCAACAAGAGTTAAACTCCATCTCAAAAACAACCACCACCACCACCACAACAAAGCAATTAGCCAGGCGTGGTGGCACATGCCTGTAGTTCTAGCTACTTGGGAGGCTGAGGGGGGAGGATCACTTGAACCGCAGAGTTGGAGGCTGCTATGAACTGTGATAGTGCCACTGCACTCCAGCACTCCAGCCTGGGGAACAGAGCCAGACCCTGTCTCAAAAAAAAAAAAAAAAAAGAGAGAGAAAAAAAAAAATGTCAGGCTTCCAAGCCCAAGCCAAGCCATCGCATCCCCTGTGACTTGCACGTATACAACCAGATGGCCTGAAGTAACTGAAGAATCACAATAAGAAGTGAAAATGCCCTGCCCTGCC
>NW_016808977.1:0-540 GCF_001698545.2 Rhinopithecus bieti
GGGTGGTGATGGTGATAATGGTGGTGGTGATAATGGGGGTGGTGGTGGTGGTGATGGTGATGGTGGTGATGGTGATAATGGGGGTGGTGATAATGGAGGTGGTAATGGTGGTGGTGGTGGTGGTGGTGATGGTGATAATGGGGGTGGTGATAATGGGGTGGTGATGGTGGTGGTGGTGATGGTGGTGGTGGTGGTGATGGTGGTGGTGGTGATGATAATGGGGGTGGTGATGGTAGTGATGGTGATAACAGGGGTGGTGATAATGCAGGTGGTGATAGTGGTGGTGGTGGTGATGGTGGTGATGGTGATAATGGGGGTGGTGATGGTGATAATGGTGGTGGTGATAATGGGGGTGGTGGTGGTGGTGATGGTGATGGTGGTGATGGTGATAATGGGGTGGTGATAATGGAGGTGGTAATGGTGGTGGTGGTGGTGGTGGTGATGGTGATAATGGGGTGGTGATAATGGTGGTGGTGATGGTGGTGATGGTGATGGTGGTAATGGTGATAATGGGGTGGTGATAATGGGGTGGTGATAATG
>NW_016808978.1:0-1491 GCF_001698545.2 Rhinopithecus bieti
AAGAAAAAACCCTATTGATGTCAGTTCCCTTTTCAGTTCCTAAGATGGATTCGAGCCCCAGTCCTCTTCTCCGCCTTGTGTCTCTTCTCTCGCCCCGCAGGTCAGCCGCTTGGAACAGACCGCGGAGGAGGGGGGCAGAGAAGGGAGGGGGTTGGGGGGGGTCCGGCGTGTCACGTGACCCCCAGGGTTGCCAATGTCCGGTCCTGAGGGTATCAGGCCTTTCCAAGTTGCCACCCACTGCCCAGGCCTCACCCAGCGATGCAGAAAGCCACCTACTACGACAACGCCGCGGCTGCTGTCTTCGGAGGCTATTCTTCGTACCCTGGCAGCAATGGTTTCGGCTTCGACGGCCCCCCCCAACCCCCATTTCAGGCCACCACGCACCTGGAGGGCGACTACCAGCGCTCAGCGTGCTCGCTGCAGTCCCTGGGCAACGGTGCCCCACATGCCAAGAGCAAGGAGCTCAACGGCAGCTGCATGAGGCCGGGTCTGGCCCCTGAGCCCCTGCCCGCCCCGCCCGGCTCACCCCCGCCCAGTGCCGCACCTACCAGTGCCACTAGCAACAGCAGTAATGGGGGCGGGCCCAGCAAAAGTGGTCCCCCAAAGTGTGGTCCCGGCACCAACTCCACCCTCACCAAACAGATATTCCCCTGGATGAAAGAGTCGAGGCAAACGTCCAAGCTGAAAAACAGCTCCCCCGGCACAGGTACCAGTTCTCTGCCTTCCTTGTCCTCAGCTTTTGTCCGAGCCAGGAATGTCACTGTTATTCTAGCACCCAGCCCCTAGGCGCCCACGAGGCTGCCTGGGAACAATATTAGGTGGCCGGCGGGTACATTTTTGATACTCCCACCCCCTAATGACCCCTGACCCTGCCAACACCCTCCTCCCTCTAGCCGCCCTCCACCGGAGCTTCTGAAAGCTCCAGAAGGCCAGGTCCGTGGCCTCAAAGCCCTTCCCAAGGCCACAGAGCCAAGACGAGGCGCTGCCAGGAGGATGCAGAGTCATCAAGGATTGATGATTATTAAGTATGATTACTGTGGGTATTAATCACAGTCGCTCGGACGGCCCGGGGTCCCGGCCTCCAGGCACGGCAGCCTCTTCGTGCCACACTTTTTGCCCACGAGTGTCCAGATTACCCCGAGGGTTCTCCTCAGTCTCCCATCCTGTCCTCAGGACGGGGTCGGCAGGGAGGGGAAATGTCTTCCCTGACCTGGAATTGGGGATAAGGGGGAGAAAGCACGCACGCGAAAATCCAGCCCTAAATAAATGGCCATGCGGCTCTGTCTGCGTGACATGATCAAATTTTCATAAGCTGGGGCAGCGAAAGGAGAACAGGTCTCTTAATAAATGCCACTATTATAGAGTGTCCGCTAATGCGACGGGCGGTGGGGTGGGGGAGTGAGGAGGAGGCGGGGACGCGAAGGGGAGGGCGGCGGGGCTCCGAGTCCAGGCCTGGATTTATTAAGAAACGATGCATTCAATTTCGGCGTG
>NW_016808979.1:0-2521 GCF_001698545.2 Rhinopithecus bieti
CCACTGCACTCCAGCCTGAGCGACAGAGCCAGACTCCATCTCAAAAAAAACAAAAAACAAAAAACAAAAAACAAAACAAAACAAAAATTATTAATTATTTACGAGTAACAAAAGCCCAATATGTGTTAACATGAATTTTTTTTGAAACATAGCTATTTTTTTCACATATTAAGACTCACAAAAAATAACTATTTTTCTAAACAATAAAAATTCATTAGTGAGAAGAGTCACTGCTTTACATTTTTGCAGGTCTCTTTAATGTCTGATGGTAGATGAAAGCTAGATTCTCATGTCTGCTTCTTCATTCAGCCTGTTATAATATCACACCAGATAGCTTCTCAAAAATTCCCCTGGACACTCATGAAAAAATGAGAGTGGAAAAGATAAATTATGTCAGTATTATAAAAATAGCTTTGACCTAGAATACTCGTGAAAGGCTCTTGAGGACCCCCAGACCATACTTTGAGAACCATTGCTCTAGACGAATGTCCTTATTTTACAAAAAAGGACCCTGGACCTCAGAGAGAGTAAGTGAGAAATCCAACATCACACAGCCTGTTAATAGTAGGATACAGACATTAGATGGTTTGTCTCACTTCTCTGGGTTTAGGTTCTCAATTGGAAACCTGGGAAATACACCCTAATGACCTGTCCTATTCCCTGAAAGTTGCAAAGACTGTCACAATGTATTACCCCCAACCCACTTTTTAAAAATAAATTAATAATTTAAAAAATAATTTAAATTAATAAATCAACAAACTTGGTAAATTTTGCAACGGGCATACTGTGTTTGAATCTAAACTACAATATTTGAATTCGGATTTCTATTTGAACAGAACACTAAGGCAAATTTGACTGCATCCTATTCCATGCAAGCTAGTAATGACAAACTGCATAGTAAATATCATAGATACATATGGAAAGTAGATTACCCATAGTATCAGTATTTATCATATATCCTGTGTCTGAAATACAATTCAATTATACATATTTCAGAAAAATTTTATCAAGTACTAGCTGAAAGGGTGGTGGGTACATTAAGAGACTGCAAATAAACTGGTGATCACAAGAACTTTTTTAGATAAAATGGAGTTGCACCGAAATGTAGATATTTTCTTTTTTTTTTTTTTTTTTTTTTTTTTTTTGAGACAGAGTCTCGCTCTGTCACCCAGGCTGGAGTGCAGTGGCCGGATCTCAACTCACTGCAAGCTTCGCCTCCCGGGTTTACGCCATTCTCCTGCCTCAGCCTCCCGAGTAGCTGGGACTACAGGCGCCCGCCACCTCACCCGGCTAGTTTTTTGTATTTTTTTAGTAGAGACGGGGTTTCACCGTGTTAGCCAGGATGGTCTCTATCTCCTGACCTCGTGATCCGCCCGTCTCGGCCTCCCAAAGTGCTGGGATTACAGGCTTGAGCCACCGCGCCCGGCCAGATATTTTTCATTCCCTAACCCGACCTTATTTTTGTCTTTTAAAGAAAATCAAGAAATCTTGGCCACCTAGAGATGATTTCCTTTGTATCCTACCAGATGGTTCAGATCTTTAAATGGAACATAGTCTTGTTCTTTTAAAGAACACAGGGCCCAGAAGGAGGAAATTGTTTCCAGGGAACCCACTCCCAACTTTCATTTTTTTTCAGGCTCTACATTCTTTGGTTCTGAATCATGAGTCACGTTCACTTCTCCTTTCATTAATATAGTAACATAATGGTAATTCTCCTTCTCAATGAAAGAATTAACAACTGAGGCAAAGCGAACATTTTTCAGGTGAAGAGCTTCTTCCCAGGTTTCCCTTTGAGCACATTCTTGCCCGCTCTTACCGAACTCCCAGTGACCTCCAGAGAGCTGGAAACTGCTGACTCCAAACGACCCTTTCCTCTTCCCCAGGAGGATGCAACGCAGATGCTTGCAGCTGGTCACCACGACTCAGACTCTGGGCGGCCACCCCTGCGGCTCCGTGCTGGCTGTCATAGCACAAGCGGGAGGACCAAAAAATATGTTTTAAGTTGATGAACACTAAAGTCGAGTGAATGGGCTGGGTGCGATGGCTCACGCCTGTAATCCCAGCACTTTGGGAGGCCAAGGTGGGCGGATCACTTGAGGTTAGGAGTTTGAGACCAGCCTGGCCAACATGGTGAAACCCCGTTTCTACTAAAAATACAAAAAAAAAAAAAAAAACCCTCAACAACAACAATAACAACAACAACAACAACAACAACAAAATAGGCATGGTGGCGTGCGCCTGTAGTATCAGCTGCTCAGGAGACTGAGGCCAGAGAATTGCTTGAAGCCGGGAGGCAGAGGTTGCAGTGAGCCAAGATTGTGCCACTGCACTCCAGCCTGGGCAACAGAGCGAGACTCTGTCTGGAAAACAAAACAAGTTTAGCGGATGGATTAAGTAGCAGATTAGAACGAGTTGATGATATAATCTGGTAAACTATCAAATGAAATTAAGAAAATTCCTTGTAGTATGGAGAGACAAGGAGAGAGAAGACATAAAAGATATGGAAAGAGGCCGGGCGCGG
>NW_016808980.1:0-4096 GCF_001698545.2 Rhinopithecus bieti
AGAATAAAAAAGAAATAAAATAAATAAAAATAAATTGAGATGGGGTCTCACTATGTTGACCAGACTGGTCTTGAACTCCTAGCCTCAAGCAATCCTCCCATCTCGGCCTCCCAAACTGCTAGGATTAAAGACATGAGCCACCGCATCCAGTCAATTCATAATACCTGTTCTAAGACTGTAAATGTTGGATATGGTATTTAAAAGTTGGTGCAGCTACAGGAGGAACTGACAACAAGACTTGGAAGAAGGACATTTATTATATTCACAGGTCCCAGAGAGGGGATCTCTGCATGCCCTGAAGGACAACAGGGGAAGCACCAGATTTTGGTCAGGTGGCAGAAAATAGGAGTAAGGGGGAAAGCCTGAGCCAGACTCTTATTGGGGTTAACTTGGGAATGTCAAAACACCTTTTTTTTTTTTTTTGAGACAGGGTCTTACTCCATTACCCAGACTAGAGTGCTGTGGTATGATCTTGGCTCACTGCAGCCTCCAAATTCTGGGCTCAAGTGATCCTCCTGCCTCAGCCTCCTGAGTAGCTAGAACTACAGGAACGCACCACCACCCCTGGCTAATTTTATATATATATTTTTGTAGCGGTGAGGTCTCTCTATGTTGTCCAGGATAGTGTTGAACTCCTGGCCTCAAATGATCCTCCCTGCTCGGCCTCCCAAAATGTGAGATTAGAGAAATGAGCTGCTGTGTCTGGCACAGAAAAAAAAAAAAAATGACTAATGAAACACCTTCCAGGGAATGGCATTACTCTTTCACATATTCACATACTGACCTGATATTTTCCATCAAATATTAGAAGGATGGCTCATGCTTAGGGACCAGGCAGACAGACATTGCATGAAGCACGCACATTACATCACAGCTACAGCGGTTGAATGCCTAGATCAAAGAGCAGGGATGGTATTACTTAGATTAAATATCCTTCATACTTAAAAGAATAGTACAATCCAAGGCAAACAGAATAGACCCATGAAGCAAAAGCTTTTGGATGGCGTAGGCATGAACTAGGCTTCTGAAAGGGAGCAGCTGACTTGACAAGTTTTTTTTTTTTTTTTTGAGGCGGAGTCTTGCTCTGTCGCCCGGGCTGGAGTGCAGTGGCCGGATCTCAGCTCACTGCAAGCTCCGCCTCCCGGGTTTACGCCATTCTCCTGCCTCAGCCTCCCAAGTAGCTGGGACTACAGGCGCCCGCCACCTCGCCCGGCTATTTTTTGTATTTTAGTAGAGACGGGGTTTCACCGTGTTCGCCAGGATGGTCTCGACCTCCTGACCTCGTGATCCGCCCGTCTCGGCCTCCCAAAGTGCTGGGATTACAGGCTTGAGCCACCGCGCCCGGCCAAGTTTTTGTTTTATAAGCCTTAGGAGAACACAAAAGGAAGTAACTCCTGGTAGGTGAGCAAAGGAACATCCCTTGGTTTTCATGAGCACTTAGGAGAAAAGAGGGAGAACCATGACTCAGTTACTGTTATGATAAAGGGTTGCCATAATGAGGAGTTCAGGTTTTGGTTTCAGATGAACTTGGGTTCAAATCCTGCATTGACCACTCATTGTTTTCTTTGGACAATTCCAAATGCTAATACATAATATTTATGGAGCATTAAGTATGCGTCTGGCACTGTTTTTGCTTTGTTTTGTTCTGTTTTGTTTTGTTTGTTTGTTTTGTAACAGGCATCTCGCTCTGTCGCCCAGGCTGGAGTACAGTGGCTTGATCATGGCTTATTTGCAGCCTTAATCTCCTGGGCTCAAGCCATCCTCTCACCTCAGCCTCCTGAGTAGCTGGAACTACAGGCACGAGCCACCACACCTGACTAATTTTTGTATTTTTGGTAGACACAGGGTTTTGCCATGTAGGCAAGACTGGTCTCAAACTTCGGGTCTTAATCCATCTTCCTGCATCAGCCTCCAGAATAGCTGGGACTACAGACATAAGCCACTGCAACTGGCTTAACACGAACCTTCTACATGATATGGCCATCAAAATAAAAATTAATATGATACTTTACTATCATCTAGTCTTTAGACTTCTTTCTTCTTATTATTATTTTATTATTATTATTATTTTTGAGATAGAATCTCACTCTGTTGCCTAGGCTGGAGTGCAGTGGCGTGATCTTGGCTCACTTTAACCTCTGCCTCCTGGGTTCAAGCCATTCTCGTGTCTCAGTCTCCTGAGTAGCTGGGATTGCAGGCGCATGCCACCACACCTGACTAATTTTTGTATTTTTAGTAGAGACAGGGTTTTGCCATGTTGGCCAGGCTGGTCTTGAACTCCTGACCTCAGGTGATCCACCCACTTCGGCCTCCCAAAGTGGTAGGATTACAGGCATAAGCCACCAAGCTTAGACCTTTTTTTTTTAAGATAGAAGTTCACTCTATAGTCCAGGCTGAAGTGCAGTGGCACAATCCAGGCTCACTGAAGACTCAACTTCACAGGCTCAAGTAATTCTCCTATCTCAGCTTCCAAAGTAGTTGGGACTACAGGCATGTGTGTCACCATGCCCAGCTCTTTTGGGGGGCTGGTCTCAAACTCCTGGGCTCAGGTGATCATCCTGCCTCGGCCTCCCAAAATGCTAGAATTATAGGTGTGAGCCACCCTGCCCAGCCAGAACATTTTCATCACCCCAAATACAAACATCATGCCCATGAAGAGTCACTCTGCTTTCTTCTCTCTCCCAAGCCCTTGGCAACCACTAATCCACTTTCTGCTTCTATATATTTGCCTCCTGTACATTTCACATAAACCGAATCATACAGTATGTCACTGGCTTCTTTCACTTAGCACAATGTTTTCAAGGTTCATTTTGTATGTAACATGTGGCAGCAGTACTTAATTCCTTTTTATTGCTAAATAATATTTCATCGTATGGCTATATATCACATTTTCGTTATCCACTTATCACTTGACGGACATTAGGGTTGTTTCCACTTTTTGCCTATTATGAGTTATGCTGCCATGAATATTCATGTACAAGATTTTGTGTGGAGATATATATATATTTTTTTGGTTTTTTTTTTTGAGACTGGGTTTTACTCTGTCACCCAGCCACCCAGGCACCCGGGCCCGGCCTGATTTTCATATGAAGGAGAAAGTATGGGTGGAGGCCAGGTCTGGTGGCTCACACCTGTAATCCAGGCACTTTGGGAGGCCGAGGGGAGGATCACCTGAGGTCAAAAGTTCAAAACCAGCCTGGTCAATAAGGTGAAACCCCTTTTCTACTAAAAAAAAAAAAAAAAAAAAACACACACACAAAAATCAGCTGGACATGAAGCCACAGGCATGTAGTCCCAACTACTCAGGAGGCTGAGGCAGGAGAATCATTTGAACCTAGGAGACAGAGATTGTAGTGAGCCAAGATTGAGCCACTTCACTCTAGCCTAGTGAACAGAGTGAGACTCTGTCTCAAAAATAAAATAAAATAGGCCAGGCATGGTGGTTCATGCCTGTAATCCCAGCACTTTGTAGGGGCTGAGGCAGGCAGATCACGAGGTCAGGAGTTCAAGACCAGCCTGGCCAAGATGGTGAAATCCTGTCTTTACAAAAAATTCAAAAATTAGCCGAGCACAATGGTGGGCACCCGTAATTTCAGCTACTTGGGAGGCTGAGGCAGAGAATATCTTGAACCCAGGAGTCAGAGGTTGCAGTGAGCTGAGATCAAGCCACTGCACTCCAGCCTGGGTGACAGAGTGAGACTCTGTCTTAAAAAATAAAACACAAGGCCGGGCGCGGTGGCTCAAGCCTGTAATCCCAGCACTTTGGGAGGCCGAGGCGGGTGGATCACGAGGTCAGGAGATCGAGACCCTCCTGGCTAACACTGTGAAACCCCGTCTCTACTAAAATACAAAAAACTAGCCGGGCGCGGTGGTGGGCGCCTGTAGTCCCAGCTACTCGGAGGCTGAGGCGGGAGAATGGCGGCAACCCGGGAGGCGGAGCTTGCAGTGAGCGGAGATCGCACCACTGCACTCCAGCCTGGGCGACACAGCGAGACTCCGCCGTCTCAAAAAAAAAGAAAAAAAGAAAAAAAAAATAATAAAACACAAAATAAATAAAGTCGGTGTCCTATTTCAATTTTTTTTTTTTTTTTTTTTT
>NW_016808980.1:5147-9402 GCF_001698545.2 Rhinopithecus bieti
AAATACAAAAATTAGCAGGACTTGCTCGCTTGATCCAGGAGGTGGAGGTTACAGTGAGCTGAGATCGTGCCACTGCACTCTAGCCTGGGCAAAAGAGAGACCCTGTCTTAAAAAAAAAAAAAAAAAGAAAGAATCATTTCATGAACATTTTGTAATTTTATTACACAACTCTCTTTCTTTCTTGGTTACATTTAGTCCTAAGTATTTTATTCTTTTCATGCTATTATAAATGGAATTCCCTTTTCAGGTTGTTCATTGTTAGTGTACAAAAATGCAGCTGATATATGTGTGTTCATTTGGTATCCTGCAACTTTACTAAATTCATTTATTAGTTCTAACAGGTAGGGTTTTTTTTGGTGGAATCTTAGGGTTTTCTACATATCTAATCAT
The DNA here is from genome assembly GCF_001698545.2 of Rhinopithecus bieti. Taxonomy (NCBI): domain Eukaryota; kingdom Metazoa; phylum Chordata; class Mammalia; order Primates; family Cercopithecidae; genus Rhinopithecus; species Rhinopithecus bieti. The sequence goes on from NW_016808980.1 coordinate 5,538, forward strand.
GTGATCTGTGAACAGAGATAATTTTATTTTCTCTCTTTTTTTTTTTTTTGAGACAGGTTCTCACTCTGTTGCTCAGGCTAGAGTGCAGTAGCACAATCATGACTCAATGCAGCCTCAACCTACTGGGTTCAAGTATCCTCCTGCCTCAGCCTCCTGAGTAGCTGGGAGTACAGGTGCTCACCACCACACCCAACTAATTTTTAATTTTTTGTGGAGATGGGGTCTCACTATGTTACCCAGGCTGGTCTCAAACTCCTGAGCTCAAGTGATCCTCCTGCCTAGGCCTCCAAAATTACTGGGATTGCAGGCATGAGCCACCGTGCCTGGGCTAGTTTTACTTCTTTCTTTCCAATCTTAATGCCTTTTCTTTCTTATTTCTCTTTCTCTTTCCTTTCTTTCTTTTTTCTTTTCTTTTTTTTTTGGATGGAGTCTCTCTCTGTCACCACCCAGGCTAGAGTGCAAGAGTGCAGTGGTGCTATCTCGGCTCCCTGCAACCCCCGCCTCCCAGGTTCAAGCAATTCTCCTACCTCAGCCTCCCAAGTAGTTGGGACTACAGGCATGTGCCACCACACCCGGCTAATTTTTTGTATTTTTAGTACAGACGGGGTTTCACCATGTTAGCCAGGATGGTCTCGATTTCCTGACCTCATGATCCACCTGTTTCGGCCTCCCAAAGTGCTGGGATTACAGGCATGAGCCACCACGCCCGGCTCTCTTTTCTTTTCTTTTTTTTGAGACAGAGTTTCTCTTTGTCACCCAGGCTAGAGTGCAGTGGCACGATCTCGGCTCACTGCAACCTCCACCTCCTGGGTTCAAGCAAGTCTTGTGCCTTAGCCTCCAGAGTAGCTGGGATTACAGATGTGCAACACCACGCACGGCTATTTTTCATAAAGACCGGGTTTCACCATATTGGCCAGGCTGGTCTCGAACTCCTGGCCTCATGTGATCCACCCACCTTGGCCTCCCAAAGTGCTAAGATTACAGGAGTGAGCCACTGTGCCTGGCCTTAGTTCTCTTTCATGCCTAATTGCTCTGGCTACGACTTCCAGTACTGTATTGAAGAGCAGTAGGAAAAGCAAGTATCTTTGTTTTGTTCCTGATCTTAGATTTCCTCTAAGGATTTCTTCGAAGGATCTTAGATTTAGAGGAAATCTAAGATCAGGAACAAGACACGGTTTTAGTTTTGTTTTATTTGTTTTGCATATCCCATCATACTTGGAGCACTTCCTTGCTTTCTGGCTCAACAAGATGTTCCAGAATAATCATGTACTTTTCCTGTCCCAACCCTGGAATTAGTCATTTCTCCAAGTGACTCTGGTTCCTGTTAGTGTAGAATGGTATTTTAAAAGCCAAGATCTAGATGCCAGACAGGTTCATTGCTACTGGGAGTCACTATTTCCAGATCCTCTAAGTAAACATGCCTTCAGTGGTATGCTAGAGAAGCTAGGCAGTGATGTGCTGATAAATGTAATTTATCAGGGAAATGGGCAGGGGGAATTTGTAGTGTTTGGTAATGTTTGCTGATTTCTGTGGTATAAATACTTGCACCACGGTTAACTCAGGCTACCAACATGGCGTCACTGAACATGACATTGGGGAGACACTCCCATGATGACTCTCTTAAGCAGTATGATCTGATTCCAGCACATCACTGAATGTATTACACACACACACACATGCACACAGACACATATTCACATATATGCATTTGCATCTACACTTATTTCCCTATATACTGAAAGCCATAAGTGAGCGGCAATACATCTGATCCCTACCTAACACCACAAAGTTCTTTCCAGTTTTCTTCCTTTTCATATCTTTTTTTAAAAAGTTTTATTTTATTTTATTTTATTTATTTATTTTTTTGAGATGGAGTCTCACTCTGTCACCCGGGCTGGAGTGCAGTGGCCGGACTTCAGCTCACTGCAAGCTCCGCTTCCCGGGTTCACACCATTCTCCTGCCTCAGCCTCCCGAGTAGCTGGGACTACAGGCGCCCGCCACCTCGCCCGGCTAGTTTTTTGTATTTTAGTAGAGACGGGGTTTCACAGTGTTAGCCAGGATGGTCTCGATCTCCTGACCTCGTGATCCGCCCGTCTCGGCCTCCCAAAGTGCTGGGATTACAGGCTTGAGCCACCGTGCCCGGCCAAAAAAAAAAAAAGTTTTATTATCTTTATTTTAAATTTGATTTACTTATTTATTTATTATTTTTTGAGACGGAGTCTCACTCTGTCATCAGGTTACAGTGCAATGGTGTGATCTCAGCTCACTGCAACCTCCGCCTCCCAGTCAAGCGATTCTCCTGCCACTGCCCCAGCCTCCCGAGTAGCTGGGATTACAGGCGCGTACCATCACGCCCGGCTAATTTTTTGTATTTTTAGTAGAGACAGGGTTTCACCATATTAGCCAGGATAGTCTCGATCGCCTGACTCCGTGATCTACCCGCCTTAGCCTCCCAAAGTGCTGGGATTATAGGCAGGAGCCACCGCGCCCGCCTCCTTTTAAATTTTTTAAAGAGACAGGCCATTAGTTCAGTGGCTCAGTCATACCTGTTACCCAGGCTGGAGTGCAGTGGCGTAATCATAGCTAACTGTAGCCTCAACTTGCCGGTCTCAAGTGATCCTCCTACCTCAGCCTCCTAAGTAGCTAGGACTATAGGCACATGCAACCACACCTGGCTAGCGTGTGTGTGTGCGCACGTGTGTGTGTGTGTGTGTGTGTGTGTGTGTGTGTAGATGGGATCTCACTGTGTTGCCCAGGCTGGTCTCAAACTCCTGGTCTCAAGTGATCCTCCTGCTTTGGCCTCCCAAAGTGCTGGGATTAGAGGTATGAGCCACTGTGGTAGGCCTATAGTAAACTTTTCTTAATGAAAAGCCTCCTCCTTGTAGAAAAATTTGAAAATAAAGATAAATTTAAAAGAGAAAACAAAATTTCCTTTTATTTAAAAACTTTTAGTACACAAATAATGAATGTTGATTAGAACAAAATTTTAAAATGTGGAATAGTTGGCTGGGCGCAGTGACTCAGGCCTGTAATCCCAGCACTTTGGGAGGCCTAGCTGGGCAGATCACTTGAGGTCAGGAGTTGGAGACCAGCCTGGCCAACATGGTGAAATCCCGTCTCTACCAAAAATACAAAAATTAGCCAGCTTGTAATACCAGCTACTCAGGAGGCTGAGGCATAAGAATTGATTGAATTCAGGAGGCAGAGGTTGCAATAAGTCAAGATCACACCATTGCCCTCCAGCCTGGTGACAGAGTGAGACTCCATCTCAAAAAAAAAAGAAAAAAAAAGAAAAGAAAAAAAGATATTACCTTGCCAGGTGCGGTGGCTCATGCCTGTAATCCCAGCACTTTGGGAGGCAGAGGCAGGCCGATCACCTGAGGTCAGGAGTTTAATACCAGCCTTGCCAACATGGTGAAACCCTGTTTCTACTAAAAATACAAAAAATTAGCTGGGCATGGTGGTGCACACCTGCAATCCCAGTTACTCGGGAGGCTGAGGCAGGTGAATAGCTTCAACCCAGGAGGTGGAGGTTGCAGTCAGCTGAGATTGTGCCACTGCATTCCAGCCTGGGCAACAGAGCTAGCCTCATCACAAAAAAAAACCGGGGCGCCGCGCGCGGTGGCTCAAGCCTGTAATCCTAGCACTTTGGGAGGCCGAGACGGGCGGATCACGAGGTCAGGAGATCGAGAGCATCCTGGCTAACATGGTGAAACCCCGTCTCTACTAAAAATACAAAAACTAGCCGGGCGAGGTGGTGGGCGCCTGTAGTCCCAGCTACTCGGGAGGCTGAGGCAGGAGAATGGCGTAAACCCGGGAGGCGGAGCTTGCAGTGAGCTGAGATCCGGCCACTGCACTCCAGCC
>NW_016808980.1:11786-22333 GCF_001698545.2 Rhinopithecus bieti
TGTGTGTGTGTGTGTTTTTTTTTGAGATGGAGTCTTGCTCTGTCACCCAGGCTGGAGTGCAATGGCGCAATCTCAGCTCACTGCAACCTCCGCTTCCCAGGTTCAAGAGATTCTCTTGTCTCGGCCTCCCAAGCAGCTGGGATTACAGATGTGCACCACCACACCTGGCTAATTTTGGTATTTTTAGTAGAGATGGGGTTTCACCATGTTGGCTAGCCTGGTCTTGAACTCCTGACCTCAGGTGATCCGCTCGCCTCGGCCTCCCAAAGTGCTGGGATTACAGGCCTGAGCCACCGCACCCGGCTTCAGCTATTTTTTTTTTGAGGTGGAGTCTCGCTCTGTCTCCCAGGCTGGAGTGCAGTGGCGCAATCTCAGCTCACTGCAAGCTCCGCTTCCCAGGTTCATGCCATTCTCCTGCCTCAGCCTCCCGAGTAGCTGGGACTACAGGTGCCCACCACAGCGCCCGGCTAATTTTTTGAAGTTTTTAGTAGAGACAGGGTTTCACCGTGTTAGCCAGGATGGATCAGCTAATTTTTTTGTATTTCTTGTAGAGACGGATTTTGCCATGTTTCCCAGGCTTGTCTCGAACTGCTGGGCTCAAGCGATTCTCCCTCCTTGGTCTCCGAAGGTGCTCAGATTACAAGCATGAGTCAACGTACCCGGGCTTAAGTTCCACCCCTTGAAGGGAGAATATCAAATAATCTGCAGACATATTATAATATGTCTTGCATAATATGTCTTACATAATATGTCTTGCATAATAGGGCCAGGTGCGGTGGCTCACACCTGTAATCCCAGCACTTTGAGAGGCTGAGACCGGAGGATCACCTGAGGTCAGGAGTTCGAGACCAGCCTGGCCAACGTGGCAAAACCACATTTCCACTAAAAATACAAAATTTAGCCGGGCGTAGTAGTGGGCGCCTGTAGTCCCAGCTACTTGGGAGACTGAAGCAGGAGAATCGCTTGAACCCAGGAGGCGGAGGTTGCAGTCAGCCAGGGTTGCACCACTGCACTCCAGCTTGGGCAACAGAGTAAGACTCTGTCTTAAAAAATTAAAAAGAAATAAAACTAAGTAGTTTAGAGAAAGGATCCTATGTGGAAGGAGCTCAGATCTTCAAAGAGATGGTAGTGGTATCTCAGCCCAGAGGTTCCCATGGGGCTGGGACCCAAACCTTGGAGAAGGAGGCGCTGCTCAGTTGTTGCTGGTGCTCTGCCTGGGTACAGAAAACCTGGTTCTGTGAGCGTTAAAAAGAAAAACAAACAAAATCCCCCCGCGCTGCCAACTGGAATGAATCGCTGCTTCCAGGGAGAAGTGCTGCTGGAGTGACACAGAAATGCGAGATAGAACAAAACCAAGTTTCTGCTTCCTACTCCAGCACTCTGTTCTCTCTCACACGCGCCCCCTGCTGGCAGATCCTAACAAGGAACTTGACGGCAAAGTACAAACATGGTTCCCGGAGTCCCGCCCCAGGCACATGAGCCAGGTATAGAAGGCTTAGTTTGAAGCTGACAGTACCTTAATAACGGGCACAGCTTATTAATTTGAAAACTATTAGATGAAACTACACAAAGAACAAAGAACAAAAGCTTGTGTTCCCCAATACCATTTTGCATCCTTTGTATCCAGAGGTTTTCTTTAGCTGTTGTATATCCTTCCCAACAGTGTCCTTATTTTATAAATAAGCAAACAGGAACAGAAAAACTAGGAAGTTACCCAAGGCCACACAGTAAGGAGCAGAAGCAGATTTGAATCAAGGCTGTGTGACTCCAAAGCCCATCTTTTTTTTTTTCCTTTTAAAATATATATATATATATATATTTTTAGCCCAGGAGTAGTGGCTCATGCCTGTAATCCCAGCTACTCAGGAGGCTGAGGCAGCAGAGTCGATTGAACCCCGGAGGTGGAGGCTGCAGTGAGCTGAGATTGTGCCACTGCACTCTCACCTTGGCGACAGAGTAAGACTCTGTCTCAAAAAAAAAATTAAATACATAAAATAAAATAATTTTTTTTTTGAGACGGAGTTTCGTTCTTGTGCCCAGACTGGAGTGCAGTGGTGTAATCTGAGCTCACCACAACTTCTGCCTCCTGGGTTCAAGCAATTCTCCAGTCTCAGCCTCTCGAGTAGCTGGGATTACAGGCACACACCACCATGCCCAGCTAATTTTTTGTATTTTTAGTACAAACAGAGTTTCACCATGTTGGTCAGGCTGGTCTTAAACTCCTGACCTCAGGTGATCCACCTGCCTTGGCCTCCCAAAGTGCTGGGATTACAGGCGCGAGTCACCGTGCCCAGCTGGCAATATATTTTTTTAATTCACATTTTCCCTTACTCTTACAAAGCCCAAGCTTTTAACCACTATGCTATAGTTCCTATGTACATAAATCATAGCTCCTATTCTATGGACATATCTTTCTGCAACTCCTTTTCACTCATAATCATGTTTTTGAGATCTATCCATGTTGATATCTATATTTTTAGTTCTATCATGTAAACTGCTACTCACATTCTAATATTAACCACATTTTATTTATCTACTCTCCTATTAGTGGACATTAGATTTATTTATTTAGAAACAGGGTCTCATTCTTTTGTCCAGGCTGGAGTGCAATGGTGCGATCATAGCTCACTGCAGTCTCGAACTTCTGGGCTCAAGCTTCATAGAATTCTCCTGTCTCAGCCTCCTGAGTAGCTGGGACTACGGACATGAGCCACCATGTCTGGCTGATTTTTTTTTTTTTTTTTTTTAAGTGATGGGGTCTGACTATGTTGCCTGCACTGGTTTCAAACTTCTGGCCTCAAGTGATCCTCCCACCTCAGGATGAAAATGTTTTTAAATTGTACTGTGATGATGACTGCACAACTCTGAATACACTAAAACCATGAAACTGTCCACTTTAAATCACTGAACTGTATGATACGTAAATTATATCCCAATAAAGCTTTTTAAAAAATTCATTTGAGATGGAGTCTCACTCTGTTACCCAGGCTAGAGTACAGTGGCACAATCTCAGCTCATGGCAACCTCTGCCTCTCAGATTCTAGCGATTCTCCCACCTCAGCCTCCTGAGTAGCTGGGCACCTGCCACCACCAATTTTTGTATTTTTAGAAGAGATGGGGTTTTATCATGTTGGCCAGGCTGGTCTCGACCTCCTGACCTCAAGTGATCTGCCCCCCTTGGGCTCCCAAAGTGCTGGGGTAACAGGCGTGAGCCACTGTGCCCAGCCTAAAGCTTTTTTTTTTTCTTTTTTCTTTTTTTTTTTTTTTTAGTAAACCTTTTATTAGCATACAGTGAGGCTGATGCATTGGAATGGAGTAGGCGTAGCAAGCTGATAAGGACGGAATTGTTTCTCCCTAAAATTCACACATTGAAGTCCTAAATCCCAGCACCTCCGACTATAACCATATGTGGAGATAGAGCTTTTAAAAAGGTAAGTAAATTAAAATGAGGTCATTAATGGAGTGCTAAGCCAATATGGCTGCTGTCTTGATAAGAAGAATTTAGGGGCCGGGTGCGGTGGCTCAAGCCTGTAATCCCAGCACTTTGGGAGGCCGAGACGGGCGGATCACGAGGTCAGGAGATCGAGACCATCCTGGCTAACACAGTGAAACTCCGTCTCTACTAAAAAATACAAAAAATACAAAAAAAAATTGCCGGGCGAGGTGGCAGGCGCCTGTAGTCCCAGCTACTCGGGAGGCTGAGGCAGGAGAATGGCGTAAACCCGGGAGGCGGAGCTTGCAGTGAGCCAAGATCCGGCCACTGCACTCCAGCCTGGGCGACAGAGCGAGACTCTGTCTCAAAAAAAAAAAAAAAAAAGAAGAACTTACGGTTTGGTGAGGTGGCTCACACCTGTAATCCTAGGACTTCAAGAGGCTGAGATGGGAGGACCTCTTGAGCCCCAGAGTTCGAGAGTAGCTTGGGCAACATAGCAAGACTCCTATCTCCACAAAAAACTTAAAAAAAATTAGCTAGGCATGATGTCGTGCACCGATAGTCCCAGCTGCTCAGGAGGCTGAGGTGGGAGGATTGCTTAAATCTAGGAGATTGAGGCTGCAGTGAGCTGTGATTGTGCCACTGCATTCCAGCCTGGGTGACAGAGCAAGACCCTGTCACACACACACACACACACACACACACACACACACACAAATAAAATAAAATAAAAAAGAACTTAGGTCTTATGCACATAGAGAACACCAAGTGAAGACGTAGAGGGAAGATGGCCATCTCCAAGTGGAGGGGGAGCCCTAAGAAAACCAACCCTGCTGATACCTTGATCTCAGACTTCTAGACTACCGAACTGTGAGAAAATACGTGTCTATTGTTTAAGCTACCCGAACAAACTAAAATGTTTCTAGGGCCCGCAGGAAGCATAAATGTGTGAAGAGTGTGGTGCTCCCAGGGTGCAGAGAGATCTAGCATGAGAGGATGAGCTGAGAGTGTGGATTCTCCTTAAAGCAGCAGGTTCTCAACAGTGATAATCAGGAGACAATTTAGGTTATCACAATGGGTGAGAGGGGTGCCTCTGGCATTTAGTGGGTGCAGGCGAGGGATGCTGCCTACCATCCTACCATGCACAGGACAGCCCCCACAGCCAAGATGGAGAAATTCCTGATTTAAAGGAATTAAAATTGTTTTGATGTCCCTGATTCTACATTGGTCTTTTTTTTTTTTTTTGAGACGGAGTCTCGCTCTGTTGCCCAGGCTGGAGTGCAGTGGCGCAATCTCGGCTCACTGCAAGCTCCATCTCCCGGGTTCCCGCCATTCTCCTGCCTCAGCCTCCCGAGTAGCTGGGACTACAGGCTACAGGCGCCCGCCACCACGCCCGGCTAGTTTTTTGTATTTTTAGTAGAGACGGGGTTTCACCGTGTTAGCCAGGATGGTCTCGATCTCCTGACCTCGTGATCCGCCCGTCTCGGCCTCCCAAAGTGCTGGGATTACAGGCTTGAGCCACCGCGCCCGGCCTCTACATTGGTCTTTGATGTTGTGATCCTTAAACTAGGTTTTAAATAAAGGAGTGGTTGGATCTCATTTGCATTTTATTTTAATTTTTTTTGTATTTTGTATTTTAGCAGTTTTTTTTGTACTTAGTAGAGATGGGGTTTCACCATGTTGTCCAAGCTCGTCTCAAACTCCTGAGCTCAGACAATCCTCCTACCTTCACCTCCTTAAGTGCTAGGATTACAGGCATGAGCCACCGCACTTTTTGCATTTTAAAGAATTTGTTCTGGCTGCTTCGAGAAGAAAGTGGAGGGGATAAGTCTAGAAGACCTGTGTGGTAGTTACTGGCCCATCGAGAAAGGAAGGACGGCAGTGAGGGTGGTGGGGAGGTCTCCATTTATTCAATACAACACATATTCATTTATTCTTTATTTTTTGAAATAAAGGGTCTCGCTCTGTCACCCAGGTTGGAGGGCAGTGGCGCAATCATAGCTCACTGCAGCCTTGACCTGGGCTCAGGGGATCCACCTGCTTCAGCCTCCTGAGGAGCTGGGACTACAGGTGTGTGCCACCATGCCGAACCATGCCCAACCATGCTCTGTCGCCAGGCTGGAGTGCAGTGGCACAATCTTGGCTCACTGCAACTTCCAACTCCCTGGTTAAAGCGATTGTCCTGCCTCAGCCTCCCAGAAGCTGGGATTACAGGCACGTGCCACCATGCCCAGCTAGTTTTTGTATTTTTAGTACAGACGGGGTTTCACCATATTGGCCAGGATGGTCTTGATCTCTTGACCCTGTGATCCACCTGCCTTGGCCTCCCAAAGTGTTGGGATTACAGGCATGAGCCATCGCACCCAGCCAACATTTTTTTAATTAAAAAAAAAAAATATATACACACACACACACATACATATATGTGTATATATATGTATATATGTATGTATATATGTGTGTATATGTATGTGTGTATATGTATGTGTGTATATGTATGTATATATATGAATATATATACATATATGTATATACATTCATGTATATGAATGTATATTCATGTATATGAATGTAGAATCAGGGACATCAAAACAATTTTAATTCCTTTAAATCAGGAATTTCTCCATCTTGGCTGTGGGGGCTGTCCTGTGCATGGTAGGTATATGTCCTGTGCATGGTAGGTAGGTATATGAATATATACACGTATATATATGAATATATACACGTATATATATGAATATATACACGTATATATATGAATATATACACGTATATATATGAATATATATACACATATATGAATATATATATATATGAGATGGGGTCTTGCCATGTTGCCCAGGGTTGTCTGGAACTCCTGAGCACAAGCCATGCAGCCACGTGACCTCCTAAAGTGCTGTGACTAAAGGTGTGAGCCACCTTGCCTGGTCTTGATTTTTATTTTCTTCTGAGATTTTTTTCCCCCTATAATAAACATTAATTTTCATTAAAAAGTTTCGGGCTGGGCGCAGTGGCTCATACCTGTAATCCCAGCAGTTTGGGAGGCTGAGGCAGGAGGATTGCTTGAGCCCAGGAGTTCGACATCAGCCTGGACAACATGGTGAAACTCCGCCAGGCATGGTGGTGGCGCCTGTACTTTCAGCTACTCAGAAGGCTGAGGCAGGAGGATCGCTTAAGCCCGGGGAATTCGGGGTTGCAGTGAGCCATGATCTCCACTGCACTCCAGCCTGGGCGACAGAGCCAAACCCTGTCTCAAAAAAAAAAAAAAAAAAGAAAAAAAGGAAAAAAAAATACTTAGAACTTTACCACCCAGAAACAATCACAGCTAACTGCTTATTGTATTTTCTTCTACAGTTTTTTAATGTAAATATCCACATCTAGAGTTTATAAATGCAACTCTTTAGACTCTCTCACCCCTTGCACCCTCCTCAAACATTCCCACCATTTTGAGGCCGGAGACCGTGGAATTTGCTTACCTAAAAAAGCCCCGCCCCTTGATGTCGTCATACGAAACTGCGCCCCAGATTGCCGCATGCGCACTCTTAAGAGGTAGAAACGGGGAGAGGCGCAGGGGCGCTCGAACGGAAGTGACGCATGGTACATGCGCAATGACGACGAGGAGGTTGCGAAAAGTCAGGTGCTGGTCCGCACGCTGTGCTCGCTTCCGGAAGTGGCTTCTGCGACAACATGCTTACGGACCTCGGCTTAATCGGGACCATAGGCGAGGATGACGAGGTGCCGGTGGAGCCGGAGTCTGACTCCGGTGACGAGGAAGAAGAGGTATGAGGACGGTTCTGGTCTTTGGGTTTCCTTGACTGCTTCTTTTCCCCGCGATTTCTCAGGTCCCTGTCCCCGAATTCTCATCATCGCCTGCCAGCCCGGGAAGTTTCCCTAAAAGGATCTCGCCGGGACCCCAATATCTTCCTCAGTTTTCCCGCGACTAGGTTTTCTCTACGTACGCCTGCTTCTTTGGCCGTGTCGTTCCCTGTCTCCTTGCTGAACTCAGTATCCATTCACTGAATTGATATTTAACCACGCCCTGTGTTAAGAGACATGCAGGTCTCTTACACCTTTTAAGAGGTAAAGTCAGCCCTGGTTCCTGCTCAAGGAGCCGTGGTTAGCTGTCCATTCATATGTTTATCGAGCCAGTGTTTATTGCATACTTATGTGTGCTAGACCTAGTGTTAAGCGTTGGGGACGTAGCAATGAACAAGGTGAGTGCCACTCTCCTGAAGCGTATGGTGGTGTGGGGGCTTGCAGATATTAAGCAGTATGGCAATTAAAGAGGGATCGGTGTTCTGAAAAGGATGCTTGCCCTTCAAACATTCAGCCCAGATGTTGTCCCCTCTGCAGTCTCATCTGTCCGTTTGATACATTTATTCAGATGTCCCACGGCCTCTACAAATGCAACTCCTCCAGAGTTGAACTTGTGTTCGCTCTCATCCTGTTCGCTTCTCAAGCCAGCAACCTTAGAGTTATTCTTGACAGTTTTTTCTTCCTCAGCGCCGCCAGTGCTCTGCAAGCTAGCTCATGAATCTCTCTTAAGCTTCTCCCGCCTCTCTCCATTCACACTGTACCCACCTTAGCTCCGGCCACTGCTGTCTCATGCCTGCACACCAGCACACCACCAGTCCAAACGTACTTCATCTTCATCTCTTTATCTTGAGCACTTCCAGTGTATTCTTCGCTTAGCAGCAGAAGGATCCCTTTGTGATACAGTCACTTTAGAGACCTCCCTTGCTTAAAACTCTCCAACCTGCTGGTAGAGAGCCCCAGGCCTGTCCACTCTGCGAAGACTCCTCAGGCAGCGTGTGGGTCCCACACACTGCCCCCATTTCCCTGATGTCCCCTGTGCGCGCGGGCGGCCGCCCAGGCCTACTGGCTGCAGCCCCCTCTTGGCCAGGCCTGGGCTCAGCCTACGGCGTGGGAGGTCATGGGCCAGTCCCCCAGGTCCCGGGCCCCTGCACAGGCACACAGTGCCTGGTCACACCCATGCTGCGGGGCTGACCTCCAACCCTACGGGCCGCGCCGGGCACCAACTCAGTGTTTGGTATTTGTCTGTGTTTGTTTTTCAAGAAGTGATTCAAATTGCTTAAAAAAAAAAAAACAAAAAACAACTCTCCAGGCTGCTTTCACGTGGCTTTTAAGGTCCTTCACGGTCTTGTCCTTTCCACCTTGACTTTCATCTCTCACAGCTCTCCTCTTCACTTCATGACCAACACTCCAGTCTCATTCACTTCGTTTTTTTTTTTTTTTTTTTTGAGACAGTTTTGCTCGGTTGCCTAGGGTGGAGTGCAGTGGCGTTATCTCTGCTCACTGCAGCCTCCACCTCCCAGGTTCAGGCAATCCTCCTGCCTCAGCCTCCCTAGTAGCTGGGACTACAGGCATGCGCCATCACTCCCGGCTAATTTTTTGTATTTTTAGTAGAGACGGGGTTTCACCATCCTCCTGCGTTGGCCTCCCAAAGTGCTGGGATAACAGTTGTGAGCCACCGTGCCCGGCCCAATACATTGTTATTAACTGTAGTCACCATGCTGTGTATTGGATCCCCAGAACTTGTACGTTGCAGAACTGAAGAGTGTGTACCCTGTGACCAACATCTCTCCATTTCCACCACACCCGAGCCCTTGGCAACCGCCATTCTACTCTCTGTTTCTATGAATTTGACTTTTTTTGATTCCGTATGCATCTTGTAATGAGAAATGCAGTGTTTTGTATATGTTCATTGGGATGAAGCTTTTTAATTGTGCTGTTCAAATTTTCTATAGACTTGCTCGTTTTTGGTCTGCTTGATCTATCAGTTGCTGAGAGAGGTGTGACCCTTATTTCTTTCTTCCTTTCTATTTTTTTTTTTTCTTGAAACTGTGTCTTGCTCTGTCATCCAGGCTGGAGTGCAGTGGTGCAATCTTGGCTCACCACAACCTCTGCCTCCTAGGCTCAAGCAATTCTCCTGCCTCAGCCTCCTGAGTAGCTGGGATTACTGGCATGCGCTACCACACCCAGCTAATTTTTCTGTGTTATTATTATTTTTTTTGAGTTGGAGTCTTACTCTGTTGCTCAGGCAGGAGTGCAATGGTATAGTCTTGGCTCACTGCACCCTCTGCCTCCCGTGTTCAAGCAGTTCTCCTGCCTCAGCCTCCCGAGTAGCTGGGACTACCGGTGCATGCCACCACACCCAGCTAATTTTTGTATTTTTAGTAGAGACGGGGTTTCACCATATTGGCCAGGCTGGTCTTGAGCTCCTGACCTCGTGATCCGCCCACCTCGGCCTCCCAAAGTGTTGGCATTACAGGCGTGAGCCACCATGCCTGTCTTTTTTGTATTTTTAGTAGAGACTGCGTTTCATCATGTTGGTCAGGCTGGTCTTGAACTCCTGACCTCAAATGATCCACATGCCTTGGCTTCTTAATGTGTTGGGATTACAGGTTGAGCCACTGTGCCTGTCCCCTTCTTCCTATTGTTTTTTATCTCAGCCCCAAAGTCACACTGTCTCTTACTCTTCCCAGGGGCCTATTGTGCTGGGCAGACGACAAAAAGCCTTGGGGAAGAACCGCAGTGCTGATTTCAATCCTGACTTCATTTTCACTGAGAAGGAAGGGACTTACGATGGCAGCTGGGCCCTGGCTGATGTCATGAGCCAACTCAAGAAGAAGGTGAGTCTGACAGTGATGGACAGTTCCAGACCTTGGACTATTAAGATTGGACTGTGGGTTTCAGGGCCTAGTCCTGACCTGACTGACCATCAGTTTACATTCAGCAGATACTAGAACTCCTTTGAAAATAACTGGTTAAAAAAAAAGAAAGAAAGAAAGTATCTGGTATACTTTTGATGAGATCACAAATGACTCACTGTCTTTTTTTTTTTTTTCTTTTGAGTTTTTTTGAGTTTTGTTTTTTTTTTTTTGAGAGAGATGTGACCCTCATTTCTTTCTTCCTTTCTATTTTTTTTTTTCTTGAGACTGTGTCTTGCTCTGTCATCCAGGCTGGAGTGCAGTGGTGCAATCTTGCCTCACCACAACCTCTGCCTCCTAGGCTCAAGCAATTCTTCTGCCTCAGCCTCCTGAGTAGCTGGGATTACTGGCATGCGCTACCACACCCAACTAATTTTTCTGTA
>NW_016808980.1:24926-28140 GCF_001698545.2 Rhinopithecus bieti
TCGGCCTCCCAAAGTGCTGGGATTACAGGCTTGAGCCACCATGCCCGGCCTTTTTTTAAAAGAGATGTTGTCTGGGCACGGTGGCTCATGCCTGTAACCGCAGCACTTTGGGAGGCCGAGATGGGTGTATCGCTTGAAGCCAGGAGTTTGAGACCAGCCTGGGCAACATGGTAAAACCCCGTCTCTGCTAAAAATACAAAAATTAGCTTGGTGTCGTGGCATGGACCTGTAATCCCAGCCACTCAGGTGGCTGAGGCATGAGAATCACTTGAACCTGGGAGGTGGAGGTTTCAGTGAGCCGAGATTGTCCCATTGTACTTAAGTCTGGGCCACAGAAAGAGACCCTGTCTCAAAAAACAAAACAAAACAAAACGAAAGAGATGTGGTCTCACTCCATCCACAGGCTGGAGTGCAGCGGTGCCATCATACCTCACTGGAAGGCTTGAACTCACTGGCTCAAGTGATCCTCCTGCCTTAGCTTCCCAAGTAGCTGGGCCTACAGGTGCATGCCCCTGCGCCTGGCTAATTTTTTTTTTCATACGAATGGGGTCTTGCTTTGTTGTTCAGGCTAGTCTCAAACTTCTAGGCTCAAGCAGTCCTCCCGCCTCGACCTCCAAAAGTGCTGTGATTACAGGCGTGACGAGCCACTGTGCCTGCTGAATCCTTTCTTTTAGGTTCTCTTTTCTCTTGGGATTTTGTTTGGGTTGTTGTGCTTTGTAGGTAGTTTACTCTTTTCCCAGTTAGCCCCGTGCGGCTGCTGGCTGCCTCTGTGATACAAACTCATTTGGGGTGACATACTCAGATGGGTCCAGCCACATAGTGGGTGCTCAATATGTTTTTTTATTTTTTTCTTTGAGATGGAATCTCACTCTGTCACCCAGGCTGGAGTGCAGTGGTATAATTTCGGCTCATTGCAACCTCTGCCTCCCGGGTGCAAGCAATTCTCCTGTCTTAGCCTCCCAAGTAGCTGGGACTACAGGCACACACCACCACACCTGGCTAATTTTTAGTAGAGATGGGGTTTCACCATATTGGTCAGGCTGGTCTGGAACTCCTGACCTCAGGTGATCCATCTGCCTCGGCCTCCCAATGTGCTGGGATTTTAGGCGTGAGCCACCGCTTCTGCCCTCAATAAGTATTTCTTGCAGAAATGTGTGCTAAAGCATCATAATACAGTGTAGTGGTCGAGAGCCTGGTCTCTGGACCAGAGTCACTGGGTTAGCTTTCTCTCTGACCTTAGGCAAGTTACTTCACCATGCTGCCACAAAGTGTCCTCATCTGTGAAATGAAGTTGATGATGGTCACCCCTCAGAGGCTGATGTGTGGTATTGGCACTTAGGACAGTGTCCAGCAGAATGCAAGTGCTTTGTAAGTCTGAGCCATGGTCATCAACTAAGTTTTTCTCCATAGATACACTCAAAGTAAAGGATCGGAAGAAGAAGAAGAAAGGACAGGTGAGCTCGGGGCTGCAAGACAGTGTGCAGCTCGCTGGCAATCCGAAAGGAGTTTAAGGTCATTTGGGTTTCTTGGCCCTTTTGAATTCTCATCTCTCTTTTGGTTTTCTGGCGTAGGAAGCAGGAGGATTTTTTGAAGATGCATCTCAGTACGATGAAAACCTCTCATTCCAGGACATGAACCTTTCCCGCCCTCTTCTAAAGGTAGCAGCTTCTTGTAAAAAATTTTCTTTGCAGAAGCAGGGTCTTGCTATGTTGCCCAGGCTGGTCTCAAATTCCTGGCATCAAGCAATCCTCTTGCCTAAACCTCCCAGAGTGCTGGGGTTTGAGCCACTGTGCCTGGCCAGTAGTGGCTTATTTTGGCAACCATGGAATTATTGCAGCCACCCCTAACTGGACTTTCTGCGTATCTCTTTGCCTTCCTCAACTCTCTTGTCCACACAGTTGCCAGAGAACTCTCTTAAGCAATGAGTTCCATCATGTCCCTCCTTCTGTAAGTCCTTCAGTACTTCATAGTCTCACTCGGCTTAAAAGCCCAAGTCCTTATATTGACCTACAAGGCTCTGCCCCTTCTGGCCCTCTCTGATGACACCTCTGCATTCATTCTGCTCTGGCCACACTGGCCTCCTTGCTGGCCCTCAAACAGGTCAGGCCTCCTCTTCCTCAGGACCTTTATACTTGCTATTCCCTCTGCCTGGAAGCCTCTTCCAGAAATCTTTTGGGGTGCTCTCTAGCTTCCTTCAGGGTTCAACTCAGTATCCCTTGCTCAGTGACACCTTCCCTGGCAGCCCTACTGTGAACAGCACTCCCCGGCTGCCCCTCTGACCGCTGCATTGTTTTCCGCAGCGTATCTCCACATGACATGTGTTTGGTTTTGGTCTGTTTCTACCAGACTGTAAGTTTCCTGAGGGCAGGGTTTTTTATTTCTGTTATGTACTGCTGTGTCCTCAGTGTCTAGAACACCACCTCACACGTAGCAGGCGCTCAGTGAATGTTTATGGAATGAATGATTGGTGGGGATTGGTGTGGTCCCCACTTGTCTGGAAACCTGCCCTGTTTGTGTTGTGCTGAGACTTCCCCTGCTCAACCCTGTCTGACTCAGTCTTTTTTCCTCAGGCCATTACAGCCATGGGCTTCAAGCAGCCCACCCCGATCCAGAAGGCGTGCATACCTGTGGGTCTGTTGGGGAAGGACATCTGTGCCTGTGCAGCCACTGGGACAGGTGAAAAGGATAGGGACCCGGGGTAGGCGGAAGGGTGTTACAGCCAGGGCTGGCCTCTAGGTTGACTTACCAAAAGGCTGGTTGGCTAAATAAATACTCTTGGTTTTTTGAACTATTTTGTTTTTACTTTTTATTTCGTAGAGATAGGGGTCTCACTTTGTTGTCCAGGCTGGTCTCGAATTCCTAGGTTCAGGTTCAAGTGATCGATCTTCCCATCTTGGCTTCCCAAAGTGCTGGGATTACAGGCATGAGCCACTGTGCCTGGCCATAAATTTTTTTTTAACACAAAAAAGATATACTGGTGCAATTGAGAGAGTGAAGGACTTTTAAATTTTTAAGCATTTTATTTTGAAGTATTTGTAGATCAATGGCAAGTTGCAAAAATAGTGTATAGGGTCTCTCGAATCCTTCATCAGTGGTGACATCCCACATAACTGTAGGACAAAATCAAAACCAGGAAATTGACACTGATACAACAGTGTTTCGTAGACTGCAGAGCTTATTCAGTTTACTGAAGGATTTTTTTTTTTTTTTTTTT
>NW_016808980.1:29578-52352 GCF_001698545.2 Rhinopithecus bieti
GCTCCGTCGCCGGGGCTGGAGTGCAGTGGCCGGATCTCAGCTCACTGCAAGCTCCGCCTCCCGGGTTTACGCCATTCTCCTGCCTCAGCCTCCCGTAGCTGGGACTACAGGCGCCCGCCACCTCGCCCGGCTAGTTTTTTGTATTTTTTAGTAGAGACGAGGTTTCACAGTGTTAGCCAGGATGGTCTCGATCTCCTGACCTCGTGATCCGCCCGTCTTGGCCTCCCAAAGTGCTGGGATTACAGGCTTGAGCCATCGCGCCCGGCCGCCTGGCTAATTTTTATGTATTTAGTAGAGATGGGATTTCACCATACTGGCCAGGCTGTTCTCGAACTCCTGACCTCAGGTGATTTGCCTGCCTCGGCCTCACAAAGTGCTGGGATTACAGGCTCCTGCCAGCATGCCCGGCTAAGTTTTTTGTATTTTTAGTAGAATTGGGGCTTCACCATGTTGGCAGGCTGGTCTTGAACTCCTGACCTCAGGTGATCCGCCTGCCTCGGCGTCCCAAAGTGCTGGGATTACGTATGTGAGCCTGACTATGTGATTTGAAAGCAGAAAAAATATTCTATGAAAAATAAGTTCCTTTATTTCCCCCGACCAGACGTAGTTTTTCTGTGCTCTGGTGAAAACCTAACCCTGGAGGGAACTGAACGTCTTCTCATTTGCTTCCTTGCTGCCCTTCCCTCCAGGTAAAACTGCCGCCTTTGCCCTGCCTGTCTTGGAGCGTCTGATTTACAAACCCCGCCAGGCTCCAGTCACCCGCGTGCTGGTGCTGGTGCCCACCCGAGAGCTGGGCATCCAGGTGCACTCTGTCACCAGACAGCTGGCCCAGTTCTGCAACATCACCACCTGCCTGGCTGTGGGTGAGTTTCTGGCCAAGGGCTGCCAGCCCCTGAGAGACTGTGGTGGGGTGGAGGATGGATGTGCCCTGCCATCTGTTGGTGTTGGTGCCAGGTGCCAGGATAGGCCTTTGTGTTGATTGAATTCACTTAAAAACATGTTTTTTTCTTTTTTTTTGACACTGAGTCTTGCTCTGTTGCCCAGGCTGGAGTGCAGTGGCGCGATCTGGGCTCACTGCCAGCTCCTCTTCCCAGTTGACACCATTCTCCTGCCTCAGCCTCCCAAGTAGCTGGGACTACAGGTGCCTGCCACCACGCCCAGCTAATGTTTTGTATTTTTAATAGAGATGGGGTTTCACCGTGTTAGCCAGGATGGTCTCGATCTCCTGACCTCGTGATCCGCCTGCCTTTGTCTCCCAAAGTGCTGGGATTACAGGCGTGAGCCGCTGTGCCCAGTCGACGTGTTTTCATAGTGCTTTAGGCAGGTGGGATTTGATTGAGACTTAACCAACCTTGACAAATGAAACCTGACAACTATGAACATTTTTTTGTTGGTACTGAACAAATTTGGGATATAATTTCTGCTTTGTGAGAATAATAAATCAAATATTTTGGACAGCGTTTTTCCAATGAAGTTACATGATAGTGTTATCTAGCTTGCATTTTGTCCTCGTGCAATTGGAAGTCAGAAGTGATCTTTGTCTCCCTGTAACAGACACTTCATCACTTTCCGCAGCTGCTTCTCTTAGTCCTTGCATGTTTCAGCATTCTCTTTTTTTTTTTTTGAGAGGAAGTCTCACTCTGTTGCCCAGGCAGGAATGCAACGGCGTGATCTCAGCTCACTGCAACCTCTGCCTCCTGGATTCAAGCGATTCTCCCACTGCTTTCAAGTAGCTGGGATTATACGTGTGCACCACCACGCCCAACTACTTTATGTATTTTTAATAGAGATGGGGTTTCGCCATGTTGGGTGGGCTGGTCTCGAATTCCTGACCCCAGGTGATCCACCTGCCTTGGCCTCCCAAAGTGCTGGGATTACAGGCGTGAGCCACCGCGCCCGGCCCATGCATTCTCTTCTGAAGTGCTTTTGTGTCATCACCATTGTTGATTTTTGCACTTAGCACAATTTTAATAACATGATCTGTCTTTCCCAGTGTGTTGGGAAACCCATGTGCTTGGGCCTTTGTTAGTCTTACTCTCTCAGTGGTTTCCTCTGCATCTGGCCTGAGGCTTGGTGAGCAGCTGGTGCTCAGTCAACACCCATGAGCAGCTGACCCGGCCGCCTGGTGGGGCTCTTCCTCTTTGCAGGCGGCTTGGACGTGAAGTCTCAGGAAGCAGCTCTTCGGGCAGCGCCTGACATCCTCATCGCCACCCCAGGCCGGCTCATCGATCACCTCCACAACTGCCCTTCCTTCCACCTGAGCAGCATCGAGGTGCTCATCCTGGACGAGGCTGACAGGTGCTCCTCCCAGCGTGGGCCCCAGGGCACTGTGGGGCTCCAAGGCCCACAACCAGGATGTGGACCTGCCACACTGCTTTGTTCTTTGCGGCTCTGGGCCATGGCCTTTGGTGTGCGATACCAGATCAGCCACTGATGCTGGGGCCTCTGTCCAGCCTTAGCCTGTGTTTTTTCTCTTTCTCTCTCTATTATGGTGGTTAAGTGATAAGGCCAGTCAAATGTTGGCCCTGCCACTTCCTAAGGGAGATTTGGAAACATTTAGATTCTCAGAACAAAATCTTTTCTCGTTTGTAAATGGGAGATAAGGACATATGCTCATCACAGTGTTGAGGAGCTGAGGAGGGAGGAAGAGGAAGTACCAGCGTGGCTCCCACAGGGCCTCTGTGACTGCAACGGGGACTCCCTCTCCCCCCACCCTGCCCCCAGCTCTCTGTTGCTCTCTTACGTGTGCCGTCTGCTCACCTCTTTGCTCTGGGACTGAACAGAAGGAACTCTTCCTGAACTCTGGACTGAGGCTGGAGGTGGGGCAGGGGAAGGAGTTCTCAAACAGCCCCAGGGCATGCTAAGGTTACAGGCCCTTAAACCGCTTCTGATTCTGACACCCTTCCCTGAATCTTCACCAGCTTGGGGAATGGCAGCTCCATCCTTCCAGCTGTTCTGAATTCTCTGCGTGTTCTCCTGGTTTCACACCCCACAGCCCGCCTGTTGGCACAGACTGTCCACACGCCCCCACTTTGTGTCTTCTGTGTTTGCCGTTTCCTCAGCCTGGAGCCCTTCCTGCCCCTTCAGGTTTCTGTTCCAGTTGTCACCTTGTTAGTGGGGCCTTTGCTGGCCTCCCTGTGATGGTCCTGCCCTAACTTGCTCCTCCTATCCTGCCTGCATTGTCACTGAGGATTCATGGAGTGCCATGTCTCCCCTGTCTCCCTAGGATACAGTATTCATGAAGGGGCTACAGGCATAGGGGCGTGTCTAGTATATAGCAGGCACTCAGTAAATACTTGTTGAATAACCGATTGGCTGACTCCCCCAGAACAAAAGACCCATTCCCGAGGCCTAAAGGATGAAAAGGAGATCATTTTAAGTCAAGGGGACGTGATCTGGTTTAGGTTTTAAAGGGGGAGGGAAAATATTCAAGTATGTATCTCAAAAGACCAAAAAAGGTGGATGAAGTAGTTGAGATTTGGAAGATCAGAAGACAGCTCTGTGTGATACCTGGACCTAGACTGCAGCCTGCACTGGGAGAGAAGTGCTGTAAGGGGTTGGGCTTGCTGAAAATATGGAATCCAAGGAATCTCACAGATTACTATTATATATAAACAGAAAAAGGATCCTTTACAGTGGAGCAATCTGGCAGACACTATAGGCAGTGACCAACCTCACATCCCCAGTTCTGGAACAAACCGGCCATCAGTGTCTCGTGATAGAGCATGAATACAGGGCACAGCTGCACCCAGCAGTGCTGTCCTCTTGAGAATTTCTCTGAATCCAGTTACTGGGAAATAATTAGATGAATCCAAAGTGCAAGAAGGATGAGGGGCCTTTTCGTTCTTTTTTTTTTTTTGAGTCAGGGTCTTGCTTTGTCACCCAGGCTGGAGTGCCATGGTGCGAACACTAGCTCAATGCAGCCTCTACTTCCTAGACTCAGGTGATCCTCCCGCCTCAGTCCCCGCACATAGCTGGGATTACAGGCACACGCCACCATGCCTGGCTTATTTTATATTAAATAAATAGAGACAGGGTCTCGCTGTGTTGTCCAGGCTCGTCTTGAACTCCTGGGCTTAAGTGACCCTCCTGCCTCAGCCTCCCAAAGTTTTGGGATTATAGGCATGAGCCACCTTGCCCGGCCCCAGCTCATTTTTGTATATTTTGTGGAGACAGGGTTTTGCCATGCTGCCCAGGCGGAAGGGGCTTTTCTAGATGCAGGAAGACTAGAGACGTGGCAGCCAGTTGCAAGGCAGGAACTTTGGTTTTTGTACTAAAACAAAAGGTAACTATAAAATAACACTTGGCAGGCCGGGCGTGGTGGCTCAAGCCTGTAATCCCAGCACTTTGGGAGGCCGAGACGGGCGGATCACACGGTCAGGAGATCGAGACCATCCTGGCTAACACGGTGAAACTCTGTCTCTACTAAAAAAAAAATACAAAAAACTAGCCGGGTGAGGTGGCAGGCGCCTGTAGTCCCAGCTACTCGGGAGGCTGAGGCAGGAGAATGGCGTAAACCCAAAAGGCGGAGCTTGCAGTGAGCCGAGATCCGGCCACTGCACTCCAGTTTGGGCGACAAAGCGAGACTCCGTCTCTAAAAAATAAAATAAAATAAAATAACACTTGGCCTGGCACGGTGGCTCATGCCTGTAACTTCAGCACTTTGGGAGGCTGAGGCAGGCGGATCACCTGAGGTTGGGAGTTTGAGACCAGCCTGACCAACATAGAGAAACCTCATCTCTACTAAAAATACAAAATTAGCTGGGCATGGTGGTGCATGCCTGTAACCCCTGCTATTCAGGAGGCTGAGGCAGGAGAATTGCTTGAACCTGGGAGGCGGAGGTTGCGGTGAGCCAAGATTGCGCCATTGCACTACAGCCTGGGCAACAAGAGTGAAACTCCGTCTCAAAAAAAAAAGACACTTGGAGGCAGCTGAAGGAATGTGAATGTGGCCTGTACTTTAGACATTCACCCACTTGAAAGTCTTGGGCGTGTTGATGAAGTTGTGTTTCTGTAAGAGAAGGCCCTAGTCCTTAGGAGTTGTGTGCTGAAATATTTGGGGTAAGGTGTTATGACATCTGTGACTGACTTGCCAAAAAAGACAAAGCAAATGTGGTAAAATGATAATTCTTGGTGAAAAGATAAAAAAATAGATGAGTCCTAAATGTAACCAATGACAACAAACAGCAGCCGGTATGCAATCCTGTGTCCCTCACTGTGACCGAAGAGCACTCTCCCCAGTTCTGACATGTCTTTCTCTGCTCCCAGGATGCTGGATGAGTACTTTGAGGAGCAGATGAAGGAGATCATCCGAATGTGTTCCCACCACCGCCAGACCATGCTCTTCTCAGCCACCATGACAGACGAGGTGGGCTGAGGGACTTGGACTTCTCTGTGGCGGGTGGCGGGGTGTGCACAGAGGGGGCCGTGCAGAGGACCATGACTGGGGTTGAGAGGGTTTGCCTGGGGTGAGCATTGCTGCCTCTTTCCCCACTACCCGGTTGCCAGCTGAGCAAACCCGGCTTTGTGCTTGGCAGGTGAAAGATCTGGCTTCTGTCTCCTTGAAGAATCCTGTCCGGATATTTGTGAACAGCAACACGGATGTGGCTCCCTTCCTGCGGCAGGAGTTCATCCGGATCCGGCCTAATCGGGAAGGAGACCGGGAAGCCATCGTGGCAGGTGGCAGCTGGCAGCTGAGGGCGAGCCTGGGCTGGGTGGGCTGGTCAGCTTCCTTGAGCTCGTGGTGTCCATGCCGAAGTGTTTGGTTTTTCCCCGGCGCCTCTGCCGTCCAGTCTTCCCCAGCACAGAGGCTGCACTGCACTAACGATGATCCGCTGCCTCACTTCTCCACGGGTCCTTCCTCCCTTTGCCTTATCGCCTCACCAATCCTCTCTGTGTCCTGTTCAACTCCCAACCACTTGGCATCAGCTGTGGTTGTACCCATCAGTCCAGACCACTGTTCTCTGTCGCCTGGATCGTTGTACAGCCTCTTGCTCGAGCTCCCCGCTTCCACTTGGCCCTTTGTGACTGCACTGCAGAGCATTTATGATGATTGCTTGCAGAAGACATTTGTACTTGTTACATCCTTATTTGAACACCCTGCGGTGGCTTCCATTGGTTTTAGACTAAAATCCAAACATCTTAGTGAGTCTTTTAGGACTCTTCGGGCCTGGCCCTGGCCTGCCCGGGGTCCCCAGCCATGTAGGCTTGCTTATGGATCCAGCCACATTCGCCTGCTTGCACTTTTTTTTTTTCCTTTGAGGCAGAGTCTTGCTCTGTCGCCCAGGCTGGAGTACAATGGCACGATCTTGGCTCAATGCAGCCTTTGCCTCCTGGGTTCAAACGAGTCTCGTGCCTCAGCCTCCTGAGTAGCTGGGATTACAGGCACTCGCCACCACTTCTGGCTAATTTTTGTATTTTTAGTAGAGACAGGGTTTTACCATGTTTGCCAGGCTGGTCTTGCACTCCTGGCCCCAGGTGATCTGTCCTCCTTCGTCTAAAGTGCTGGGATTACAGGCGTGAGCCACTACATCCGGCCGCCTGCTTGCACTTCTCACTATAAGCTCGTTCCTGCCTCTGGGCCTTCATGTTTGCCATTTCCTCTGTCTAGAATCTTCCCCTGGATCTTCCCATGGATCATCTGCCTTATCATTCAACCTAATGTCACCTCTTTATAGAGGCCAGCCCTTAGCTGCTTCCCCTTCCTCCCTGCACTCTCTCTTACAACATTTTTCACCCCCCAGGAATTGCTTTCTCTGTATCCACCCTGGAATTTGAGTTCCACAGGACAGGGACAGTGCCTGTCTATCCAGTGCCAGGCACAGTGACCATACTTTGTGGATGAGGAGGGGGTACATGTTGAATAAAAGCCTAGAAACATCTCCAGCTCAGTCCTCTCTTCCTGCCAGCCTTGTTGACGAGGACCTTCCCTGACCATGTGATGCTGTTCACGCAGACCAAGAAGCAGGCCCACCGCATGCACATCCTCCTGGGGCTCATGGGACTGCAGGTGGGCGAGCTCCATGGCAACTTGTCACAGACGCAGCGGCTGGAGGCCCTCCGGTAACATTTGGGGTGGGGACTTAGGCTCCCACCATCCTTCTGGGGCAGAGCAGAGGACTCTGAGCATTCTGTTAGAGCATTATTAGCAGGGGACACAGGATGATCTTGGCCTTGAACATTTTAACCTAACCACTGTGAGGTCATGTCTTAGATGCATGTAGAACGCGGACTTCATAGTCAGAGATGACCCTCATGCCCTTGGGTGCTTGTCCCTAGCATGGGAGCTGTTGTGTGGGGCGACAGAGGAAGCCGGCTTGGAAAGGCAGCACATGGTCTCTTCTCTGAAGCTTTCTGAGAGTGGTGAACATTCCTGGGTCTGATTGAACAAGATTTAGAGTCAAAGTCAGCAGCCATTACTTTAGCATCTACTTTGCCAGGCACTGTGCTGTGTGCTTTCCATGTGATTTCTTGTTTAATCCTCAGAGAATGGCATCAAGGTGGTTGGCAAGGAGGAACCCTTTAGAACTCTCCACCTAACGCTGTTCATCAGAGGGTGCTGAAAGGTGTTTGTGAAAGATAGGCTGATTTAAACTGAGACAATTGCCCATGCTGTTAGCAGACACAGAACTATGCTTGCTCTGTGTGATGGGTTGTTGAAGGGTGGGTGTAAATATCCCATGTGCTCACATTTAGAATCTATCCCCATTTTAATGCCCTGTTCTGTCCTCTGCTGGCTCAGGCTCTTGTGGAGCATTATTAGGGGAGGGTGTCTGGATGAACAGCTGTTTGTGACTGTTTCTAGGCGTTTTAAGGATGAACAGATTGACATCCTCGTGGCCACTGATGTGGCAGCCCGTGGACTTGATATTGAGGGGGTCAAAACGGTGAGCAGACCCTATCTTCCTCGGACTTTTGGTGGAAGTCTTTTTGCCTCTTCGCACCCCCCTTCCCTTGCCAGGCCTGACTGATGTTCATTTTTGACCTTTTAGGTAATCAACTTCACAATGCCTAATACTATCAAACATTATGTCCACCGGGTGGGGCGAACAGCACGTGCTGGCAGGGCTGGGCGCTCAGTCTCTCTGGTGGGAGAAGATGAGCGGAAGATGCTGAAGGAGATTGTAAAAGCTGCCAAGGCCCCTGTGAAGGCCAGGATACTTCCCCAAGGTGAGCAGGCAGCCCTGTGGCAGTGCGGAATGGCTTGGGTGGGTGGGGCAAGGGCAGAGTGTAAGGGCTTTGCAGTCCAGAGCCAGATTTGAATTCCAGCCCTGCTGCTTCCTTGCTGAGTGACCATGTACAGGTTTTGCCTCACCTCTCTGAGCTTGCCTCCTGTGTGTAGAAGGGAATTATGACAGAATTGTAAACACAGTGCCCCATTTAGGTGGAAAATTAGGAAGAGAAGGTCGCTTGGGGCAAAATTCTCACTCATCTCCTCTTTCTCTTACTATTGTTGGGAGGAAGAGAGAGATCAGTACTCATTCTGTTTAGGTCCTTTCATTGCTTTTGTTCCTCTGATCTGTAGGGGTCCTATAAAGCACAACCTCTTTAAAGTCTTTTAAGTTTTGTTTTGTTCTTGAATTCCTAGGCTGAAGCAATCCACCCACCTTCTGCCTCCCAAAGTGTTGGGATTATAGTAATGAGCCACCATGCCCAGCCTTAAAAATTTTTAAAGTTATAAAAATAATACATGTTTAGTCTGAGCATGGTAGCTCTTGCCTTTGTAACCCAAAGTAACCCAGCACTTCGGTAGGCCAAGGCAGGAGGATTGCTAGAGGCCAGGAGTTCAAGACCAACCTAAGCAATGTAGTGAGATGCCTGTCCCAAAAAAAAAAAAAAAAATTAGCTGGGTGTGGTGGTGTGTGCCTATAGTCCCAGCTATTCAGGAGGCTGAGGCAGGAGGATCGCTGAAATCCAGGAGGTTGAGGCTGCAGTGAGCTATGATTGTGTCACTGCACTACAGCCTGGGCAAAAGTGCAAGACCCTGTCTCTAAAAAATGAAATAAAAAGTACATATTGATTGTTGGAAATTAGTAAATAAAAAAACAAAATGTAATTCTGTGTCAAAAAGCTCACCACTGGTAGCATTTAGGTGTATGTCCTTTCAAACCATTTTTCCTTTCTTAAATGTCCCTTTTATTTTTTTCATTTTCATTGTCTTCATTTAATCAGTGACTAGTTATTGAGTCCTGCTGTGGGCCTAGTGCTATTATGTTCTAGGTGCTGGGGATACAGCAGGGAACAAAGCAGAGCTATTGTTCTGGTGGGAGAAAGAGACAATAAATAAGCTAACAGTAGATGTGATTGAGAACAACAGGAAGAGAGTGCCTCATTAAGCTGTTAAGGAAAGACCTCTGCACAGCTGGCATTGGAGCGGAGTCCTGGATGATCAGAATGAGGCAGCCAGGAGAGGTCTGAGGGCAAAGTGCTGAGCTGAGAGAACAAGGGCAAAGGCTGTGAGGTAGGAACGAGCTTAGTGTGTGAGAACAAGAGAAAGGTCAGGAGGCTCAGGCTTGGTGAGCAGGGACACACAGAAGATCGGAGCAGTAGGCAAGGGCCACTCTGAGTTTGGGGGATATGAAGCAGAGAAGGCACACATTACCAACACCATTTCCTATGTCAGTAAATGCACAGCTAAATTATTTTCATTAGCTACATAGTATTAGTAGTCACCCGTATTTTATTTATTTATTTTTGAGATGGAGTCTTGCTCTCTCACCAGGCTGGAGTGCAGTGGTGCTATCTCGGCTCATTGCAACCTCCGCGTCTCGGGTTCAAGCAATTCTCCTGCCTCAGCCTCCCAAGTAGCTGGGACTACAGGAGTGTGCCACGATGCCCAGCTAATTTTTATATTTTTAGTGGAGACGGGGTTTCATCATGTTGTCCAGGATGGTCTTGATCTCTTGACCTCGTGATCCACCTGCCTTGGCCTCCCAAAGTGCTGGGATTACAGGCTTGAGCCACCGCCTTATTTTTTTTTAAGATAAGGTCTTGCTTTGTTGCCCAGGTACAGTGGTGTGATCATAGCTTACTGTTGCCTTGAACTCCTGGGTTCAAGCAGTTCTTCTCCTCAGCCTTCTGAGTAGGTGGGACTATAGGTGCGTGCCACCATGATGGCTAAGTTTTTCTTTTTAGATGGAGTCTTACTCTGTCGCCCAGGATGGAGTGTAGTGGTGTCATCTTGGCTCACTGCAACCTCCGCCTTGTGGGTTCAAGCAATTCTCCTGCCTCAGTCTTCTGAGTAGTAGCTGGGATTACAGGTGTGTGCCCCCACACCCAGCTGATTTTTGTATTTTTAATAGAGACCGGGTTTCACGGTGTTGGCCAAGCTGGTCTTGAACTCCTGACCTCAGATGATCCACCTGCCTCGGACTCCCAAAGCGTGCGATTACAGGCGGGAGCCACTGAGCCACTGTGCCTGGTGTTTTTTTTTTTTTTTTTTTGGTAGAGACACAGTCTGGCCATGTTGCCCGGGCTGGCCTCAACTTCTTGGGCTCAAGCAGTCCTCCCACCTCAATCTCCCAGAGTGCCGGGTTACAGGTGTGAGCCACCATGCCAGGCCTACCCTTATTTTTAAATCCTTTTTATTTTCTCCTGTTGAGATGTCATCCTCAAATTCCGGGACAAGATTGAGAAAATGGAGAAAGATGTGTATGCAGTTCTGCAGCTAGAGGCGGAGGAGAAAGAGATGCAGCAGTCGGAAGCCCAGGTGAGGCTGCGAGGTGGGATCTTGTTCACGAGGCTGCTCAGTGACAAGCTGCTGCATCCCTGCCAGTGCTGCTCTTCTGAAATGTTTCTCCCATCAGAGCCACAGGCATTTGCAGGCCGTGGCTTCCTGTGTTAGTAGATACAGGTTTCACAGTAGGCATCCTTGTGTTATCTCTACAGATCAATACAGCAAAGCGGCTCCTGGAGAAAGGGAAGGAGGCAGTGGTCCAAGAGCCGGAGAGGAACTGGTTCCAGACCAAAGAAGAGAGGAAGAAGGAGAAAAGTAAGTCAGGGAGGTTCTGCAGAAATCTCAATACAGAATTACCCCACAGGACTCAGCAGTTCCTCTCCTAGTTCTATACTGTAAAGCAGCGGTCCCCAACTTTTTTGGCACCAAGGACCAGTATTGTGGAGGACAGTGTTTCCACATTTGGCGTGTTGGGGGGTGCATTAGATTCTCATAAGGAGCACACACCCTAGATCTCTCGCATGCGCACTTCACAATAGCGTTCATGCTCCTATGAGAATCTAATGCTGCTGCTGATCTGACAGGAGGCTGAGTGCAGGTGGCAATGCTTGGTTGCCCAGTGCTCACCTCCTGCTGTGCAGCCTGGTTCCTAATAGGCCATGGACTGGAACCGGTACGTCAGCCTGGGGATTGGAGACCACTGTCGTAAAGGACTGTAAACAGGGACTCAAACAGATACTTAGATGCCAGTGTTCCTTACTGTTCATAATAGCAAAAAGGTGGAAGCAAACTATGTCCATCAGCAAGTGAATGGATAAACAAAATTTGGGGTGTGTGTATATATACACACAATGGAATATTATTCAGCCATGAAGTTCTGATACATTCCATAAGGATGAACCTTGAAAATATTAAGCTGAATGAAATGATCCAGACACAAAGGGACAGATACTGTCTGATTCCACTTACCTGAGGTACCTAGCTGGGGAAATTCACAGAGATAGAAGTAGATTATAGATTACTTGGGGCTAGGGGAAGGAGGGTAATAGGAAATTATTAGCGGTTGTAGAGCTTCTGTTTTCGATGATGGCAGTGAGTAGCCTCCTGGTAGGAGTTTTGGAAACAGTTAGTGGTGATGGTTGTACAATGTTGTGAATTTAAGTAATGCCACTGAATTGTATACTTAAGATTGGGTAAAATGGCAACCTTTGTTTTATATATGTATATATAACCACAATAAAAATAATTTTTTAAAGGTCAAGAGATATTTAATATAGATTTCCTCTCCATCTTCCTTTAAAAAAGACCCAAAACACTTACAAGTTCATATTGTTCTATGCCTTGCCTTTTCACTTAATTTTGAAGCTTAGAGATATGTTTTATATAGGCCCACACATGGCTGCCCTTTTTGTTTTTTGTTTTGAGACGGAGTCCTGCTCTGTCACCCAGGCTGGAGTGCAGTGGCACAATCTCGGCTCACTGCAAGCTCCGCCTCCTGGGTTCACCCCATTCTCCTGCCTCAGCCTTCCAAGTAGGTGGGACTACAGGTGCCCGCCACCACACCCGGCTAATTTTTTGTATTTTTAGTAGAGATGGGATTTCACCATATTAGCCAGGATGGTCTCGATGTCCTGACTTTGTGATCCGCCTGCCTCTGCCTCCCAAAGTGCTGGCTTACAGGCTTGAGCCACTGCGCCTGGCCCCCTATTAGTTTTTTTGAGGCCTCCCAAAGTGCTGGGATTACAGGCGTGAGCCGCCATGCCTGGCCCCCTGTTGGTTTTTTTTTTTAATGGCTTCACGTTCCTCCATCATATGAGTAGATTGTTGAGGGACACGGAGGTTGTTTACAATCATTTGCCATCCAGCCTGGGCAACATGGCAAAACCCCATCTCTACTAAAAATAAAAAAATTAGCCAGACGTAGTGACACATGCCTGTAGTCCAACTACTTGAGAGGCTGAGGTAGGAGGATCATCTGAGCCTAGGCAGGTCAAGGTTGCAGTGAGCTAAGATTCTGCCACTGCACTGCAGCCTGGGCAGCTGAATGAGACCCCATCTCAAAAGAAACCACCATCACCAACAACAAAAAACCCAAAAAACAATCATTTGTTATTATAAACAAGTGATGTAGTGAATAACCTTGTACATATGCCCTTCTACAATTAAGCAAGTATATATTTGCCTTGCAGGATTCATTCCTAAAAGTGGAATAGTGGGTCAGAGGATATTTGTATTTCTAGTTATGTTAGAGGTTGCATAATTACCCTCCTAGAGGGTATACCAGCAGTTTTAGAAATACTGTCTGTATTTGATGGGACAAAAAAGGGTGTTTATAAGTTAAATTTCTGATAAAAATAGAGTTATAACCGTATTCGTGGGTAAAGTAGTGTAAGTGACCTAAATCTTCATCTTTCATAGCAGGAGGTTTTTTATATGAGTATCTTTTTTTTTTTTTTTTTTTTTTTTTTGAGATGGAGTCTCTGCTCTGATCCACCCAAGCTGGAGTGCACCTGGCCAGATCTCAGCTCACTCAGCTCCGCTCCGGGTTCACGCCCATTCCTCCTTGCCTCAGCCTCCCGACTAGCTGGGACTTACAGTGCGCCCCGCCACCCTCGCCCGGGCTAGTTTTTTGTATTTTTTAGTAAAGAGACGGGTTTCCACCGTGTACCAGGGATGGTTCGATCTCCTGACCTGTGGGATCGCGCCCACCTCAGCCTCCAAAGATGCTGGGATTATAGGCTTGAGCCACCGCGCCCGGCCTATAATGAGTATCTTAAATGGATTGAGAAATAGTCAGAAAAGCATGTTATTTAGCGAGATGGAGGTAGTCAGTGGAACAAGTGCTTGTGGCTTTTTTTTTTTTTTGGGGCAGGGTCTTGCTCTGTCGCTCAGGCTGGAGTGCAGTGGTGCGATCTCAGCTCACTGCAGCTTCCTCCTCCCAGGTTCAAGCAATTCTGTCACCCCAGTCTCCTGAGTAGCTGGTATTACAGGTGTACCACCATGCCCAGCTAATTTTTGTATTTTTAGTAGAGTCAGGGTTTCACTATGTTGACCAGGCTGGTCTCAAACTCCTGACCTCAGGTGATCCACCCACCTCAGCCTCCCAAAGTGCTGGGACTACAGGCATAAGCCACTGCACCTGGCCAAGAAGTGCTTGCCACTTTTCATTTTAATCTGCTAACTTACCAATTTAAAACATGTGCACTTCTTATCATAAGCTTAAAAAAAGATAAAATCATCCCTGAAATCTTATGCTTTCTTCTCATCCCAGTTGCCAAAGCTCTGCAGGAATTTGACTTGGCCTTAAGAGGAAAGAAGAAAAGGAAGAAGTTTATGAAGGATGCCAAAAAAAAGGGGGAGATGACAGTGAGTGGCCTCCCTTTTGGAGTTTGGACCCACTCGGTGGGGTGGGTCAGAGTGGCCTGATGTGTTCCACACTCACACCTCCCCACTCCCCCTAGGCAGAGGAAAGGTCCCAGTTTGAAATCCTCAAGGCGCAGATGTTTGCTGAACGGCTAGCGAAGCGGAATCGCAGAGCCAAGCGGGCCCGAGCCATGCCCGAGGAGGAGCCAGTGAGAGGTCCTGGTAGGTGAATGGGGAGCCTCAAGGAGCTTGTAGGAAGGTTTTCCCTGAAACCTGTGCTTTGGGTCAGGGAGAAAATCTGAGGGATGACGACGATAGCCCACATTATTTGAGTAATTAGTATGTACCAACGTGTACAGCTATCCCGCCATTGGTGTAAGGGGTGCAGTGACCTTGTGGTTGGTGAGAACTAGGATTTGAATGCCAGCTTTTCTGACTCTGGAGCCTAAGGCCTTACCAGCTGCTACTTGGAGGATCTGGTGAGGACAGAATGAAGATAGTCTTTGGATGCCAGAGCATCCACTGAACTTGGAATCATTACCTTGAACTTAAGGGGATTTAGGAGCTTGGGCCAAAGACAACCATATGTAACCCATTCTCTCTGTGCACAGCCAAGAAGCAAAAGCAGGGGAAGAAATCTGTATTTGATGAAGAACTCACCAACACAAGCAAGAAGGCCCTGAAACAGTATCGAGCTGGGTAGGATTTTAAGTCATCGTGGAGCCCTTGGTATTCTAATGGAAGCTATGAGTCTTCTCCCTCCTTCCCCATTCCCAGTTTTCACATACCTATAGCTTTATACTATGTAAATTCAAGGGTACCTGTCTGTTCTTCACCCCCCACCCCTCTCAGGGCCACCTGAGGATCCCAAGATGAGACCAGGAGAGGGGTGTTCAGTTAGCACTGTTCCTGCCTTGGAGGAGAAATAGTACATTGTTGGGTTCAGAAATGGAGCTTTCCTTCAGGGGAGTGATAACTCTTTCATCTCAAGTTCCATCCTACAGAATCCCAGAGAGTCCTGGCTTGCTCTTAGGCGTATGTTGTCGCACGTCACTTTCCCCAGCCCAAGGTTGGGATGGGGCAGACTAAGCTTCCCAAGTAGTTGTATATACCTAAGAAGGGCCTCTTTCAACCTTGTTTTAAAGTTGGGCCCTGACTTCCAGAAACACGTTATCAGGTGGAAACACATAAAGGCTTAGAACTTAGGGCCTGAAAATGATGCATCCCAGAGATGCTGCTGCTTCATGTAGGAGCTGGGTAGGGTGGAGGTGAGACAACACCCATTTGTTCAACAGCTTGCTCATTTCAGCATCTCATCTTCTCTTTCACAGCCCTTCTTTTGAAGAAAGGAAACAGTTGGGCTTGCCCCACCAGAGACGAGGAGGAAACTTTAAATCTAAATCCAGGTGATACTGGCTGTTTTGGAGGGGCATAGGTTATGGCTGTTTGGGATTAGAGATAAAAACCTTTCATGGAAAAGGAGCTTCTCCATCCTCCTTCTGGTCTTAAACTCTGATTTTCTTACAGATACAAGAGGAGGAAGTAGCTGTTGTGGTCTGAAGAAATTCATGGGGGCAGCCCTTAAATCCCTTCCCTGTGGGAAGTCATCCTGGCTGGTCTTTTCTCCATTTGTTCAAAAAACAAAAAAAAAAGTTTGGTGTGGTGGTATGGTATGTAGCTATTTTCCTAAGCATGTCTGTCAATCTCCTTTCTTGCTGATTAGCTTTCACACAATGACTATATTAAATCGAAGTATTTTGGAAGAGAAACCAATCCAAGTATGTATCTTATTACTATCTCATCCTCAATGGCAAAGTGTGCCCACAGTCTACTAGCTTGGTATCACCATATACCATTGGAATGCACAATCTTTATGCTTGTAGAGGAACTGGATATGGAGTGAGGAAATTCTTGGTAGAAGTTCTCTTCTAGCCTGGGGAACATAGCGAGACCCTGTATCTTAAAAAAAAAAAAAAAAGTTCTCTTCTGTTGATACTCTAGAACTAAGAGCTAAATGATAGCTGAAGATAGCTAAATGATAACTCTTAGTTCTAAAACAGCAACAGAAGAGAACTTTAGCATGAATGCCAACCATGCACCAGATATTCTGTGTGCTGAATAGAATCCAATCAACTCACTGCACTCCTATGAGGCAGGCAGTGATATCTTCATTTTCCAATAAACAGAGGCTTGGAAAGACTAACTTTCCAGAGTTGCACAGCTAGGAATTCAGGTTTTCAACCAACATCTACTTGAACCCACACCCTACCTCTTGCTGCTGTACTGTGGAAATGCTGCTGGAGAAATGGAAGCCCAAAAAGGATAGAAGGAGTCTTGACACCATAAATTAGTTACTTGCTGCAAAAACCAGAGACTCTTGTCCCCTAGGCTGGAGTGCAGTGACACAATCTTGGCTCATTGCAACCTCCACCTCCTGGGTTCAAGTGAGTCTCCTGCCTCAGCCTCCGAATACCTGTGATTACAGGCGTCTGCTACCACGCCTGGCTAATTTTTGTATTTTTAGGAGAGACAGGGTTTCACCATGTTGGCCAGGCTGGTCTTGAACTCCTGACCTCAGGTGATTCACCCACCTCGGCCTCCCAAAGTGCTGGGATTACAGGCATGAGCCACCGTACCTGGTCAAAAACCAGTTTTGATCCTGTAAGAATGTCGGTTCTCATCCTTTTCTGACTCAGAATGAGATGAAAGCTGTAGGGCCCCACCTGGGAAAACTGTATAGCTTGTTATAATTTCAGGGAGTACTTAACCACCCTACCCCCAGCTTAAAAATTGTAAGTTATCCAGTAGCACATACCCTAGATACTAAAAAGTGTGTTCAAAGCTATTCATTCAGGCTGCACCTAAGTCACCAACAGAGGGTCCAATTCAGAAAATGATGGCACAACTGTGTGATAGAGTACAGTTCAGACTACTGTCTTACTGGATTTTACAGAAAGTAGGTTATTAAGCTAAAAAAGCCAAGTGCAGAACTGTGTACTTTTTCTTTTCCTTTTTTTGAACCTTTTTTCTCACTCTTGCCCAGGCTGGAGTACAGTGGCTTCACTGCTCACTGCAACCTCGACCTCCCCAGGCTCAGGTGATCCTTCCACCTCAGCCTTTGGAGTAGCTAGGACCACAGGTGTGAGCAAGCACAACTGGCTTATTTTTGTATTTTTTTTGTGGAGATGGTTTTGCCATGTTGCCCAGGCTGGTCTTGAACTCCTGGGCTCAGGCGATCTGCCCACTGTGGCCTCCCAAAGTGCTGAGATTACAGATGGGAGCCACCATGCCTGGCCTAAGGGATATGTATTACATGTGCATGAGCTCTCTCTGGGAGGACTCAGGAAGTGCAGGGTTTGCCTCTGGGGAAGGAAACTTCAAGTATACCCTTTATACAGGTTGAAAAATGTTCTTTTTACCATGGGTAAAATGATTCATTGACCAGGTAAATAAAAATCCTGTATCACAAAAACAAAATCATAGCCTCATTGTGGACAGTGCCTGCCTTGTCCCTGTCTTCAGTGTCTTTGGCTGAGTTGCTTCTGAAAATTGAGGATACACATGGACCACTGATTTTCTCAATCATCGTTTTTAATTGGCTTTATAAGCTAAAGTGCATAGTAAAGACAAAAAAAGGAAATGCATACATAGGAAAGGGACACTTAGAAAGGACCTGAGATACCTAAATGTCTGTTCTAAGGAACACTGGAAGGAGGGAATGCAGATGCAGGCAGCAGGCCTGGGTCTGGCTTCTAGCCTGGGTTTGGAGCCTGCAGAAGCTGCTGGCATGCTAGCCCTACCCAGGCAAAAGCTCCAAGAGGGAGTGTTGGGATGAAGGATCACACTTGGGATAGGTGCTGCTGGTACCAAATGTGACTTTAGCTCCTCAGGGCCCAGGGGTAACCAGCAGTGCCACCAAACCTGTCAGACAGCAGGTAAAGAAATTTCCACCATCCCAAAGTGCAGGTTACAGGAAAGGGGTCACTCCTTAATGACGACCTGGCCCATCTTATGCAGCATGTGGGCTGTCCCATCTTCCCCACTCTCGGTGACTATGTAACTGGGTCAGGGTGAGTTGGTGCAGTCTTTGTCTTATTACATGCCTCCATCTCCTGGAGGCAGGGTGCCCAAGGAGGGCAGGAGGGGTTCTTGTGCTCCTTTTAAGAGATAAGCAGTTCATAAACAACTCTGGGCCTCTGTTTATTATGAGAGTTAGTTTGCAAATTAGGGCCTGGCAATTAGAATCAGTCTGCATCAATGAGCTCATACTCTGTTCCTGGGGAACACTGTAGAATAAACATTTGACCAAGTAAAGACTCAGAGATACCACTAGGTGGCCCTAGGTGGAAGCCCCAAACATGTTCCAGGGGTCTGTCCACTAATTTGCAGGAGAGAAGAGGTGAGATTTGTTAACTTTGCTCTCAGTTCTGGAGATAAAGTGCTTACTCTAGCGCAGGGATAAATCTAGAAACAAATGTGGGCGAGCCCTAAAAGTGGACCCTTAAAATAGGTGCTAAGACTAAAAAGGATGTTTTTTTTTGTTTTGTTTTTGAGACAGAGTCTTGCTCTTGTCGCTCAGACTGGAGTGCAATGGCATGATCTCAGCTCACTGCAACCTCCGCCTCCCGGGGCTAAGCAATTCTCCTGCCTCACTCAACCTCCCAAGTAGCTGGGATTACAGGCGCCCGCCACAACGCCCAGCTAATTTTTGCATTTTTAGTAGAGACGGGGTTTCACCATGTTGGTCAGGCTGGTCTCGAACTCCTGACCTCGTGATCCGCCTGCCTCGGCCTCCCAAAGTGCTGGGATTACAGGCGTAAGCCACCGTGCCTGGCCTAAAAAAACAAACTTCAGTTCCTTCATAAGGGAGCTGGCCCCAGTCATTCAGTGGCAAGGGCAAAAGGCAGTGGTATACCATCTTCCTACATCATTCTCTGGATCTCCTCAAAGTTCATCAGGTTGTTGGCCGTGTCAGACCAGGCAGCATGCTGGGCTCCATCCATTTCAGAAGCAAGCTGGTTGCTTCTTTCCAGAGTATGATTTGTGCCACCAATCACTTCCTTACAGTCAGGACACGTGCCCCTCTCCATGGCTCCCCCACAATCGCCAATCACATAGATATGGCCATTGCGGCACTTGAACCAGTGACCACGAGGATAACCTATGGCGCTGACAATCTGCACTCGCTCTTCCTCTGAGATGCCCAGGCCAGAGCAGGGAAGGGTGGCTTTTAGAGCTTCCATCTTTTCCTGCACAAGTTGTTCATCCTCTTGGGTGAACTTACATGTTTTCTCGAGGATATTCTGGACACTATAGACCTCTACTGCTATGCTATCTTTCACCTTCTTCTCTGCTATCCTGTAGCGGGTCAGAAGGTTCACCAGGTACGTGAGCCTCTGGATTTCACTTCGGAGGTCACTTAGTTCCTGGCTAGTGAAGCTCAAGCGCTTCTTGGCCAGCCACTCATGGACCTGGTCTAGTCGAGTCCTCACTCTTTTCTGTTCTAAAACATGCATCTTTTTCAGGGAATCCCACAGGCTGGCCAGGTGGTCATAGAAGCTGATGTAATTCTCAACCAGACCCAGGTCCTTCACTGACAGATTTTTCTGGGCCAGCTTCTCCTTTATCATCAGGAAGTCTTCAGGAAGCAGCTGGTGGAGGAGGCTCTTCCTCTCCAACAGGGCCTTAAGCCGGTCCTGGCTGGTTGCTATTTCCCCTGCTGAACCCTGGATCTTTTCCTTGATGATTTCAATCTCTTCTAGCCGCTGTTTTATGCTAGTTCCATACCTCAGGTTTTTGCGGATGGGCACCTGGCAGATAGGGCAGACTTTCAACCTGATGGCGACTTCATCATCCTTCTGTTCATTCATGTAGCGGTCCAGGGCTTGCACCTCAAAGATGTGGCTGCAGTCTTCTAGCTGCACAAAGCGGGCATCAGGCTCATCCTCAAAGCCAAAGAATATTTGAGTGACCTCATCCATGTGGCAGATACGGCATTTCTTAGGGCATGGCTCCCCACAGAGACCAATGCAGGGGTGGCCACAAACTAGCAGCTTAGTACAAGGCACATAGCATGGGGGTCGGTTGCAGGGCTCAGAGCAGAGTTTGGTGCACTGGTAGTGCTGGCAGCGCCAGACACAGGGTTCCACACAGGGGCTACACAGCTCCCCACATTTCTTCTTGCACTGGCTGTGGACACAGCGGTTCTGACAGGTCCGTTGGCAGGGTGGGCACTCACCAGTGCATGGTTCCTGGCACTTGTGTGAGCAGATAAGCAGGCGCTTGCAGGGCTGCTGACAGTGTTCATGGAAACGCCCTTCGAAGCAGCTGTGGCAGGAGCCTGGGCAAGGATGCCCACAGTCCAAGATAGTGCCACACTTTGTGGTACACTTGACTGGCAGACCACCATACATGAGGTCTTCCACATGACCACATTTTACCTGCTGACTGTGCCCACACTTGAGTTTTACAGTGACCATTTCTGAACACAACTGCACACAGTCCTCACCACATGGGTGGCTGCATCTGTGCCCACATCTCAGAGACTTGGAGCAAGGCTCCTGGCAGCAGAAATCTGACTCAGGCACAGAACAAGGGACCATTTGTTCATGGCCGCACCGAGGAATGGTTTTGGGCACCTTCACCTGACAAGGCTGACACTCCTGGAAGCAAACAAGGGGACACCGGTGCCCATCCTGACAGATGACCTTCTGGCATGGCTTCATGCACTGGAACTCCTTGTGTGAAGAGTCATAAGGGTGGCAGGCACGGGTGCAGACATGCCCACAGCCCAGGCGGAACTCACAGGGCAGGCTGCAGCCTCCTTCAGGTACTTTTTGGAAGTCAGAAGCTTTGGATACTAAGGTGTGGGTATCAGGGTGGTTCTGGCAGCACAGCCGGAGCATGGGGCCTATTTGATTGTTCTCTCGAAGTGTATGAATGATCTTGCTCCATAGGGGCACCTTGGCCAGCATCTGCATGTTTCCGATGCAGTACATTCCCTTCTTGGCTCGGGACAAGGCCACACAGATGCGGTTGGATATCTGCAGAAAACCCACCTTGCCTTCTTGGTTGCTCCGCACTAGGGAGAGGAGGATGATGTCATTCTCTTCCCCTTGGTATTTGTCCACAACATGGACCCTGACACCAGCAAATGTCTTGGCAGGCATCAGTTTGCGCAGGCAGAAGAGCTGCCCAGTATAGGTAGTGAGGATGGTGATCTGGGAAGGCAGGTATTCCTGGCACAGGAAGTACTTGCACAGCTCTACCACAAAGTGAGCCTCGTGCTGGTTCTGATGGCTTTTGCCCTCTTGGATTTCCTGTTCAGGAAAGCTGTGTTCTACAAAGAAAAGGTTGGAAGACACCCCCTGACAGGGAAAAGAAGTGACATGTTAAAAGGTTCACTCATGGCACATGTTTTTTTCTTCCTCTCTTTACATGCACTGGCCACTGACTGCTCCAAAGAGAGACCTTGGAAGGCTTTTTGCACCCTCAACATCACTATCTTTAGTTAGTCACTGTGTGCTTTGGGGCCACAGCAAGTTATGAAAATAAAAGATTATGTCTCTTTCAGTTTTCAAGGTACTTGTTTGATGTTAATATTTAAAACAGCTGGCTGGGTACAGTGGCTCACGCCTATAATCCCAGCATTTTGAGAGGCCGAGGTGGGTGGACCACCTGAGGTCAGGAGTTTGAGACCAGCCTGGCCCACATGGCGAAACCCCGTCCCTACTAAAAATACAAAAATTAGCTGGGTGTGGCAGTGGGCGCCTATAATCCCAGCTATTCAGGAGGCTGAGATGAGAGAATAGTTTGAACCCAGGATGCAGAGATTGCAGTGAGCTGAGATCATGCCACTGCACTCCAGCCTGGGTGACAGAGTGAGACTCCATCTCAAAAAAAAAAAAAAAAAAACAGCCATCCACAACCCAACCATTATAGCTGAGAGAACAAGCAGTGCTGTGATGATGACAGAGCAGCTAACTTACTGAGCACTCCACTGTGCTGACTGCTTAATATACATTACCTCCTTCCATACAGTAATGGGATATGGCAGGAGCCATTATTCTATTCTTATTGTCCAGAAGAACCCGATACTCAGAATTTATTTATTTTTAAAATAGAAACAGTCTTGCTATGTTCCCCAGCCTGGTTTTGAACTCTTGGCCTCAGCTGACAATTTTTTTTTTTTTTGAGACAGAGTTTCACTCTTGTTGCGTAGGCTGGAGTACAATGGCATGGTCTTGGCTCACCGCAACCTCCACCTCCCAGGTTCAAGCGATCCTCTTGCCTCAGCCTCCCAAGTAGTTGGGATTACAGGCACCCACCACCATGCCGTTAATTTTTGTATTTTTAGTAGAGACGGGGTTTCAACATGTTGGCCAGGCTAGTCTGAAACTCCTGACCTCAGGTGATCTGCCCATCTTGGCCTCCCAAAGTACTGGGATTATAGGCATGAGCCACCACACCCAGCCAGGCACACGCCACCACACCGAGCTAATTTTTATATTTTTAGTAGAGACGGGGTTTCACCATGTTGGCCAGGATGGTCTCGATCTCTTGACCTCATGATTCGCCCGCCTTGGCCTCACAAAGTTCTGGGATTTACAGGCATTAGCCACCGCGCCTGGCCAGAATTCTTATATAACTTGCTTAAGGTTACATGGCTACTAACAGGCAGAGTTGGGATTAAAAAACCCTGGTCTGGCCTTTTTGCTGTAGACCTGAGTGGTTGCT
>NW_016808980.1:54183-110086 GCF_001698545.2 Rhinopithecus bieti
TGAGACGGAGTCTCACTCTGTCGCGGCCCAGGCTGGAGCGCAGTGGCCGGATCTCAGCTCACTGCAAGCTCCACCTCCTGGGTGTACGCCATTCTCCTGCCTCAGCCTCCCGAGCGGCTGGGACTACAGGCGCCGCCACCTCGCCCGGCTAGTTTTTTGTATTTTTTTTAGTAGAGACGGGGTTTCACCGTGTTAGCCAGGATGGTCTCGATCTCTTGACCTCGTGATCCGCCCGTCTTGGCCTCCCAAAGTGCTGGGATTACAGGTTTGAGCCACCATGCCTGGCCATATTTTTCTTTCTTTTTTTTTTTGAGACGTGTCACCAAGGCTGGGGTGCAGTGGCACAATCTCAGCTCACTGCAACCTCTGCGTCCCAGGTTCTAGTGATTCTCCTGCCTCAGCCTTCCAAAAGTAGCTGGGACTACAGGCATGAGGCACAACACCTGGCTAATTTTTTGTATTTTTAGCAGAGACAGTGTTTCGCCACGTTGGCCAGGCTGGTCACGAACTCCTGACCTCAGGTGATTCGGCCGCCTTGGCCTCCCAAAGTGCTGGGATTACAGGCGTAAGCCACCACACCTGGCCTCTATTTTTCCTTTTTTTTTTGGAGACGGAATCTCACTCTATCACCAGGCTGCAGTGCAGTGGCATGATCTCGGCTCACTGCAACCTCTGCCTCCTGGGTTTAAGTGATTCTCCTGCCTCAGCCTCCCAAGTAGCTGGGATTACAGGCGCCCACCACCACGCCATGCTAATTTTTGTATTTTTAGTAGAGACAGGGTTTCACCATGTTGGCCAGGCTGATCTCGAATGCCTGACCTCATGATCGACCCGCCTCGGCCTCCCAAAGTGCTAGGATTACAGGTGTGAGCCACTGCACCTGGCCTCTATTTTTCTAAAAAAAAGAAAGAAAATCTAGAGATATAGAGATTATCATTTGAAAAAAATAATAAGGAAAAGGCATAACATAAACAGATCCTTTGTCCAACAAAAACTCAACACAGGGTGATCTTGTGGTGTTTTAAAACAGAAAATGTGAGGTTGACAGAGTCATTTCAGTATTACATTATTTTTATTTATATAAGACCCCTTTTGCGGGCAACTGGCAGCTTCCCAGGAGCTTTCTCCCAAGCATTTGGTAATAACAGAGGCCCAGCTTCTCACCTGGTAGTTCAGACGGACAAAGGGAATGTTTACTTTCACTAGCCGTTCAAAAAGGGACACCTCAAGGTTGAAGTTCTTGGCCAGATCATACACGTTGGCACTGGGGCGCAGCTGAGAAGAGAAACATGGCTGAAGATTCTCTACTGATAAAGTCATTTAACCATCCATACTTCCATCCATCCAACCAACCATCAAATGTTTTTCAAGTGCTATGTGCCAGGCACTCTTCTGGATACTCACAGTTTAAGGATTAATAATGACAAGGGTTAAAGATTAGTAGAACTAAAGGTGGTATGACAGAGTGCCCCATGGTGGGTTTTTTCTAGCTAGGCCTCTGAACAGTGACATCTGAGTAGACACTAGCATGGCAGAGGTTGCCAGTTCTTCATTCATTTGAAAAGCAAGATCCATAATGGGGAGCGGAAAGGACACAGGGGGACACCATGAGCAAATGGGATGAAGTCAGAGAAATAAGCTGAAACCTGATCACACAAGCCTTTGTGGGCCACTTTAAGAAGCTTGATTTTTATACAAGTGCAATGGGAAACCACTGGAGGGTTTTAGCTGGAAAGTGATATTATCTATCTACCTTTTTTTCTTTTCTTTTTTTTTTTTTAATTCACTTTGGCTCCTTTATGTAGAGTGCATTAGAGGGTAGCAAAAATGGAAGCAGGGAGACCGAGGAGCATGCTATTATAATACAGTCCACTCGAGAGACCATGGATGAAATAAATGATGTTGCCACTAAAATATACCCCAAATCTAACATCACCTGCTCTTAGATTGAATGTGGGAGGTGAAGGCAAGAGGAATCACAAAAAGCTAATAATAAGCTTGAGGTCTGTTGAAGCAGAGGCCAGGGTCTTCCTTTATGATCTCACCCCCACAGAGAGCCAGCCCATCTTCTAGGGGGGCTCCTGTTTTACCTGCTGGTGGTCCCCAATCAGAATGAGGTGCTGGCAAGCTTTGCTCAATGTGGCAATGGTATGGGCCTCAAGGACTTCTGCAGCTTCTTCCACTATGACAATCCTCGGCTCCACCTTCTGTAGGATCTGGCGGTATTTGGCAGCACCTCAAGTGAGGAAAGAAGAGAAAGGCTCCTCTGGGCTGAGGCACAGGACCCACAGGGCCACTGAGCCTCTGGGAATCCGCTTTTGTATCTTCCCTGAACCTGGATCAGCGACAAGTAGTCCTTATAGCGTTCTGGGTGGTCTCCAGAACATTAAAGCCATGTTGGTCACTGTTGGAGTTTCAAACCCAGCAGGAGAAAGTGAGTGAATTTCTTTTGTTTTTTGAGAGAAAGTCTCATTCTGTCACCCAGGCTGGAATGCACAGTGGTGCCATCTCAGCTCACTGCAACCTCCGCCTCCCAGGTTCAAGTGATTCTTGTGCCCCAGCCTCCCGAGTAGCTAAGATTACAGGTGCCCACCACTACGCCTGGCCAGTTTTTGTATTTTTAGTAGAGATGAGATTTCACCATGATGACCAGGCTGATTGCAAACTCATGACCTCAGGTGATCCACCTGCCTTGGCCTCCCAAAGTGCTGGGATTACAGGCATGAGACACTGCGCTGGTGAAAGTGAGTGAATTTCACCAAAAGTTCTCAAAATATGGGTGCTTTCAGTAGCTTTTCATGTTATTTTCCTCTAACCTACCAAAGAAGCTCCTCTTTACCTGTCCTTAGATAATCTGGCACCAGAAGTGAACTTAGATGCAACAGGTAAATTTCTCCACAGTTTCTCACCTGTGGTTGTCATTCCTACAACCTGGGCATCTTTAAGAATGTGCAGGTCTTCCTGGAGTCTCAGCTCAGCCATTCTCTCTGCTGATGTGCGGTACTGGCGTTCACAGCTGAGGATCTTCCGGCGGGTGTCAGCCTGGTACAACTGTAGCCAGAGCCTGGAGAATGGGAAGAACCAAGGAAAGAAAGCCACAAGCTCTTTGAGAAGGTGGAAGAACCCCCTTCAGTGTGCCCAGTGTATGAAGTGAACCTTGGACCTTTGGAGCATAGTGACAAACAGATATATTCAGGGACCCAAGAATCCAAAATGCCCAACAGAAAGATGTCCAGAGTGGTCAGGAGCTAAGGAAAGGGGTGAGATAAAGAACAAAGGTTAACTATGGGAAGAGAATAAGAGACTTTAAAAACTTTGGGAAGAGGCTGGGCGCGGTGGCTCAAGCCTGTAATCCCAGCACTTTGGGACGCCGAGACGGGTGGATCACGAGGTCAGGAGATCGAGACCATCCTGGCTAACACGGTGAAACCCCGTCTCTACTAAAAAATACAAAAAACTAGCTGGGCGAGGTGGCGGGCGCCTGTAGTCCCAGCTACACGGGAGGCTGAGGCAGGAGAATGGTGTAAACCTGGGAGGCGGAGCTTGCTGTGAGCTGAGATCCGGCCACTGCACTCCAGCCCAGGCGACAGAGCAAGACTCCGTCTCAAACAAACAAACAAAAAACTTTGGGACGAATTTCTCATAAATTCTCCCAGCTGCGGCATCCCTGCCTAATTTCTCTCCCCTCCACTAATTCACCATAGAGTGTTTATTTTGTTAGTAAAAGTGATGATGTCACTAATCGCTGTAAAACTTTCCAATGGCTGTCTACTACTCTTTTTTTTTTTTCCCCTGTAGAGATGAGGTCTCACTATGTTGCCCAGGCTGGTCTTGAACCCTGGGCCTCAAGTGATTCTCTAGCCTCAGCCTCCCAAAGTAATGAGATTACAGGTGTGAGTCACTGTGCCTGTTACCTCTCTGTTCTTTTCTGAGTTTTTATACCCATTTGTAACTTTTTATTTGTGGAATTATGTGATTAATTTGTTACTCTGG
Organism: Rhinopithecus bieti; assembly: GCF_001698545.2. Lineage (NCBI taxonomy): Eukaryota > Metazoa > Chordata > Mammalia > Primates > Cercopithecidae > Rhinopithecus > Rhinopithecus bieti. Next base: position 58,177 of record NW_016808980.1, read on the forward strand.
ATAGACTCCATAGGCTCCATGAAGGTAATAATTAATTTGTTACCCTGGATAGACTCCATAAGCTCCATGAAGGTAGAGCAAAGTGTCTATTCTATCCCATGGCTGTATCCCTATCACTCAGCTCAGTGGTTCGTTGAAGGTCTTGGAGGTGGAGAATGTTCCAGGAACAGAACTTCCTGGGGAAATTACATGGGTTGGCTGGATGTGGAACACAGTACCTATAAAGCTGCCAGCGAGAACTGAGGTCCAGCTGCCAAACATCCTCGATCTCATCGGCCTCGGCTGCAGTCATGGTGTTCAGTTTGCGAAGCTCATCCTTCACTCTTTTTTTCATTTTCTTTTTCTGGTTGCGCTGGGTCTGCAGACATCAATACCAGGCAGGGTACTGTCTGAGCAGAGGCAGGCTTGGTTTTAAGCCCAAGGCAGGGGCCACAGCACAAGCAAAAGGGCTGGCATCCCTGATTAATGTCAAGTGTCTTACATTCTCCCAACAGCTCTTCCACTGTAGAGTGACTAAACAAGGACTCTGGAGCCAGTCTGCCTGACTTCAAAGCCCTACTCTACCTCTTACTAGGTTGTGGAACCTAAGGTAAATGACCTACCCTCTGTGTCCCTCAGTATCACCTTCTATAAAATGGGAATAATAATAGTATCTCTTTATAGGATTGTTGGCTTGTCAGGAGTAAATACATGGAAAGCATTTATACTACTGCTAGCACTAGTTATCATTAAACATCTTTGACCATAGCCTGTTTCTTGTTCCTAAAATGTATGCCATGAAAGTCATGGGGGTGGTCTTTTCTTGTTGAATGCTACACAACCAGTGCCCAGCAACTGGTGCTTCACACAGGACTTGGCACAGTGCCTGCTAAAATGGTCCTACTGCCATCGTATCAACACAGTACCTTTAACAAGTGGGTGGAAAGCAGTTTATGAGAAAGTGCTCTCTTCTGGCTGTCACTGAGTCTGAGGCTATGAGCCTTTAGAAGGACTCGTAAGTCAGACAGATGCCACTAAATAAAGATCTCCCTGCTGCTTCAAAACGAAACAAATCAACATTTCCTGATGCCTCCTGGGAGAGATGCTGAATCCATGCTTTTAAGAATTGAGATCATGACTCTGCTCACCACATATAGTGATACTGAACTGAACTAGGAGATCAGGTGCAAACCCAGCACTCAGGTGAAAACAGCATCCAAAGTTGCCCTTGAAAGTTCTCAAATCATTGGTAAGGTTTACAAATTCTTTTTTTTTTTTTTTTTTTTTTTGAGGGGGTCTCCCTCTGTCTCCCGGGCTGGAGTGCAGTGGCCGGATCTCAGCTCACTGCAAGCTCCGCCTCCCGGGTTCCTGCCATTCTCCTGCCTCAGCCTCCAGAGTAGCTGGGACTACAGGCGCCCGCCACCTCGCCCAGCTAGTTTTTTGTATTTTTTAGTAGAGACAGGGTTTCACCGTGTTAGCCAGGATGGTCTCGATCTCCTGACCTCATAATCCGCCTGTCTCGGCCTCCAAAAGTGCTGGGATTAAAGGCTTGAGCCACCGCGCCTGGCCTAAGGTTTACAAATTCTTATTTTGAGTATCTAATCCTCAATCATCGTAGTTACGCATGGTAAATAGTGAGGACTACTAGGCTCCACCAAAAGGAGCAGAGGGAAAGCTACATGAAGACACCTAGGCATTCATACAAGTCTGGCTTTAAGAGAAGTGTAAAATTCCAGGGTGAATGAAGGAGGAATATTCCATCCAGCCTGGAGGTCTCATTTCATTGCTTACTTTAATCCTTTAAAATCTTAGTTCATGTTTACAAACTCATTTGAAATGAGAAGACAACACTCCTGAAGGCATTAAGTGCTGAGACCGTGTTTGACCTGACTCATATGTGCTACATTCTTCCACAAGTTCTACAAAAGCACTTGGTTACCTGCTTCCTGTCTTTCTAAGCTGGCATTTCTTGCCAGAGGCCCTCTGAAGAACTGTAGTATTTATATCCATGGGAATTAGTACACCCATCTTATACCGGGGTAGGCTGTAATACGGGTACTTAGTTAATTGCAATGATGAAGTGAATATACTGTATCAGAAGTGGGGGAAAACAAATAGTCAGAACGCTCTCAGGTCTGTTTCAACCCAAGGAAGTGAGTTTACCTGCCACTCTCCCATAGCTTGCTCCTGTCCAGCTGCTGTCCCAGGGCCACAGTGGTCTAGCCTCATGGCCAGAAGCATTTTAGCCAACTCCTGGTCTGCCCCACTCTCTTCCTTTCTCCGTCGCTGGGGCCTCACCACCTCTTCCTCCTCAATCACCCGGTCTGCTTGAATCAGGTCAGCTTCCTCTGCGATCTCAATCAGCGAACTCTCCTCCTCCCCTTCTTCTTCCTCATCCCCTTCTGCCTGGGCTAAGAGAGAAATAGATACAGATGAAAACTCTCTTTTTTTTTTTTTTTTTTGAGACGAAGTCTCGCTCTGTTGCCCAGGATGGAGTGCGGTGGTGCGATCTTGGCTCACTGCAACCTCTGCCTCCTGGGTTCAAGTGATTCTCCGGCCTCAGCCTCCCCCGTAGCTGGGATTACAGGCACCCAGCACCATGCCTGGCTAATTTTGTATTTTAGTAGAGATGGGGTTTCACCATGTTGGCCAGGCTGGTCTCGAACTCCTGACCTCGTGATCTGCCTGCCTCGGCTTCCCAAAGTGCTGGGATTACAGGCGTGAGCCACTGTGCCTGGCCAGAGATAGAAACTCTTGAAGCTAAGGGACAGAAGAGGGCACCTACATGAGCTCAGATGCATGAAGACATTATCAAGGGTTTATGTGATTTTTTTTTTTTTTTGAGATGGAGTTTCGCTCTTGTGGCCCAGGATGGAGTGCAATGGCACAATCTTGGCTCACCACAACCTCTGCCTCCCGGGTTCAAGTGATTCTCCTGCCTCAGCCTCCCAAGTAGTTGGGATTACAGGCACGCATGACCATGCCCAGCTAATTCTGAATTTTTAGTAGAGACAGGGTTTCTCCATGTTGGTCAGGCTGGTCTCAAACTCCCGACCTCAGGTGATCTGCCTGCCTCGGCCTCCCAAAGTGCTGGGATTACAGGCGTGAGCCACTGCACCGGGTCCTGTGTGATTATTTTTGAGACAAGAAACTAGAAGGAATGAGAGGAGAGTTAGGAAAGGCTTAGGTCTCCTTATATACTTTTTGTTACATGTTTTACATTTTAAAAAATCATATGAAGGTATGCCTTTTAAAGAAAGGTTTTGGCTGTGCGTGGGGCTTATGCCTGCATCCCAGCACTCTAGGAGGCTGAGGCGGGTGGATCACCTGACGTCAGAAGTTTGAGACCAGCCTGGCCAACATGGTGAAACCCTGTCTCAGCTGGGTGTGGTGGCTCATGCCTGTAATCCCAGCACTTTGGGAGGCCAAGTCGGGCGGATCACGAGGTCAGGAGATCAAGACCATCCTGGCTAACACAGTGAAACCCTGTCTCTACTAAAAGCACAAAAAAAAGTTAGCCGGGCGTGGTGACAGGCGCCTGTAGTCCCAGCTACTTGGGAGGCTGAGGCAGGAGAATGGCGTGAACCCAGAGGTGGCGGAGCTTGCAGTGAGTGGAGATCGCGCCACTGCACTCCAGCCTGGGCGACAAAGGGAGACTCCGTCTCAAAAAAAAAAAAAAAAAAAAAAGAAACTCTGTCTCTACTAAAAATACAAAAATTAGCCAGGTATGGTGGTGCATGCCTGTAGTTCCAGCTACTTGGGAGGCTGAGGCAGGAGAATCACTTGAATCCAGGAGGTGGAAGTTGCAGTGAGCCGAGATCATGCCATTGTGCTCCAGCCCGGGCAACAGAGCAAGACTCCATCTCAAAAATAAATAAATAAGGCTGGGCGCAGTGGCTCATGGCTGTAATCCCAGCACTTTGGGAGGCCGAGGCAGGCAGATCACCTGAGGTGAGAGCTCAAGACCAGCCTGGCCAACAGGGGGAACCCCATCTTTACTAAAAATACAAAATAAGCTGGGCATGGTGAGTGTGCCTGTAATCCCAGCTACTTGGGAGGCTGAGGCAGGAGAATTGCTTGAACCTGGGAGGCAGAGGTTGCAGTGAGCCAAGATCATGCCATTGCACTCCAGCCTGGGGGACAGAGTGAGACTGTGAGACTTAGTCTCAAAAAAATAAATAAATAAAAATAAAAAAATAAAATAAATAAATACAAAATAAATAAATAAAGGTTTTACTTATACCAAATACATATACAATGGAGGGCATTCAATGTAAATACGTAATATAAAGGATAATAAAAATATATAAAATGAATATCCACGTACCCTCCACCCAATTTAAGTAGAAAACTGCCAAATTTTTTGAAGACCTTTGTGAGTCTTCCTAACCTGAATTTTATATTACTCATTTCCTTTCTAAAAGATAATAATGTTACCACATTTATACTGTATCTAAGTAACACACTGTCTAGTATATATGTTTCCATAACTTGTCTTTTTTTTTTTTTTTTTAGACCATGTCTGTCACTCAAGCTGTAGTAGAGCATTGCAGTCATGGCTCACTGCAGCCTCAACCTCCTGAGCTCAAGCCATCCCCTCGCCTCAGCCACCTGTGTAGCTGGGACTACAGGCACGCACCACCACAACCAGCTATTTTTTGTTTTTGTTTTTTTTGGTAAAGACAGGGTCTCATTATGTTCCCAGGCTGGTCTCCAACTTTTGGGCTCAAATGATCCTCCTGCCTTGCACTCACAAAGTGCTGGGATTACAGGCATGGGCCACCATGCCCGGCTAACTTGCCTTTTTCATTCAGCATGTTTTTGAGATTCATATGTGTTACTGTATATGCTGTGATTCGTTCCTTTTCACTGTTGTACAGTATTTCATTATCTGAGTTGACTTAATTGATCCATCCATTGAAGAAATGTAGATGAACATTTGAGTTCTGATTTTCTGGTATGATAAAGTGGTTATATAAATTTAAATATCCCCAGCAGCAGTGCACAGAGTTTCCATTGCTTCAAATTCTCATCAACATAGGGTTATATCAAACTTTAATTGTTGCCAAACTGGTGGGTATATAATAGTATCTCATTGTGGTTTTAATTCCTCTAGTTTTTAGTGAGTACTTTTCATGTATCTATTGAACAGTAAGATTTCCTATTTTGTGATGTGCCTGTTAAAAGTCTTTTATCTCATTAACCGGGCGTGGTGGCACATGCCTGTAATCCCAGCTACTTGGGAGGCTGAGGCAGGAGAGGAGAATCGCTTGAACCCAGGAGGCGGAGGTTGCGGTGAGCTGAGATCGCGCCATTGCCCTTCAGTCTGAGCAACAAGAGTGAAACTCCATCTCAAAAAAAAAAAAAGTATTTTCTCTTTTCCTTATATTAAGCTATTTGTCTTTCTCTGACTGACTCATAGCTCTTTATTTATTCTGGGAATTGTTTTTAAGTCTCCCTGTTCTGGTATTTACTATATTCTACCTTAAGATTTGATTCTAGTAAGACATGCACTTCTTACCTGTATTCTCAGGTCCTGCTGGAGAAACACTTTGGGTGAAAGAACCGACACCAAGACCTAGCCACTCCAGCATCATGGAATGCTTCCAGTGCTGGAAGCAAATCCATTCACTATCCTAAGGAAGGAAGAATGATCATTTGTGAGGATTCTATGACAACCAATGTGAAGACAGGGTCTCCTCAAAGAATCAAAAGCAGATTGGGGCATGGTAGCTCATGCCTATAATCCCAGCAATTTGGAAGGCCAAGGCAGGAGGATTGCCTGAGCCCAGAAATTCAAGACCAGCCTGGGCAATACGGTGAGACCCCATGTCTTAAAAAAAAAAAAAAAAAGACTGGGCATGGTGGCTTGCGCCTGTAATCCCAACACTTTGGGAGGCTGAGGCAAGGCAGATCACCCGAGGTCAGGAGTTCGAGACCAGCCTGGCCAACTTGGTGAAACCCCGTTTCTATTAAAAATACAAAATTAGGCTGGGTGCGGTGGCTCATGCCTATAATCCCAGCACTTTGGGAGGCCAAGGCGGGCGGATCACAAGGTCAGGAGATCGAGACCACGGTGAAACCCCATCTCTACTAAAATACAAAAGAAAATTAGCTGGGCGCGGTGGCGGGCGCCTGTAGTCCCAGCTACTCAGGAGGCTGAGGCAGGAGAATGGCGTGAACCCGGGAGGCGGAGCTTGCAGTGAGCTGAGATCATGCCACTGCACTCCAGCCTGGGTGACGGAGCGAGACTCCGTCTCAAAAGAAAAAAAAAAAAAATTAGCCAGGCGTGGCTGTGGGCGCCTGTAATCCCAGCTACTTGGGAGGCTGAGGCAAGGAGAATTGCTTGAACCCAGGAGGCAGAGGTTGCAGTGAGCCAAGATCATGCCACAGCACTCCAGCCTGGGTGACAGAGCAAGACTCCGTCTCAAAAAAATAAAAATAAAAAATTAACCAGGCATGATGGCACATGCCTGTGGTCCCAAGTACTTGGGAGGCTGAAGTGGGAGGATCACTTGAGCTCAGAAGATCAAGGTTGCAGTGAGCTGTGATCATGCCACTGCACTCCAGCCCAGGCAACCTGTCTTTGAAAAAAGAGAGAGAGGTTTAAGCTGAATGACGCTATGATTACAGCCGACATTCTTATCTTCAACAGTATGACTCTAACATAGGCCCCCTTGGACATGACTGAAATCAAGGTCACCTCCTCATTGCCTAAAGGCATTTCCCAAATTCTGACTAAGTCACACTCTGCTAACTGCAGGGCCTAGTGCAGGGAAAGGTGGGACAATCAGTGGCTAGCAGAGACTTTTGGCACAGGCATTATATTCATGAAGAGCCTTCATTTTATACTTTTATTTCCAATTAAATTATACATAGATTCATCTGACTTTTTTTTTTTTTTTGAGATGGAGTTTCGCTCTTGTTGCCCAGGCTGGAGTGCAGTAGCACAATCTCGGCTCACTGAAACCTCTACCTCCCGGGTTCAAGCGATACTCCTGCCTCAGCCTCCTGAGTAGCTGAGATTATAGGCACCCGCCACCACGCCTGGCTAAGTTTTGTATTTTTAGTAGAGGTGGGGGTTTCACCATGTTGGCCAGGTTGGTCTTGAACTCCTGACCTCAGGTGATCTACCCACCTGAGCCTCCCAAAGTGCTGGGATTACAGGTGTGAGCCACCACACCCGGCCAATTCGTCTTTTAAAAAATTGTTAAAAGGACTAATGTATGAAGGTGCTATGAACTAAATATTTGTGTCCCTGCAAAATTCATATGTTGAAGTCTAAATCCCCAATGTGATGGTATTTGGAGGGGAGGACTTTGGGGGGCAATAGGTTCATAAGGATAGACCCTCACAAATGGGATTAGTGCCCTTATAAAAAGAGACATGAGAGAGATGAGAGATGATCTGTCTCTGTTCTCTACCACATGAGAACACAGCAAGAAGGCAGCCATATACCAACCAGGAAGTAGTTTCTTTCCAGACATTGAATCTGCTAATTCCTTGATCTTGGACTTCCCTGCCTCCAGAATTGTGAGAAATAAATGTGGTTTAAGCCACCCCGTCTATGGTAATTTGTTACAGCAGCCCAAACTGACTAAGACACAAAGTAAGCATTTAAATTATACCATATTTAAAACACGTTGTTGGCTAGGCGTGATGCCTCACTCCTGTAATCCCAGCACTTTGGGAGGTGGAGGTGGGTGGATCACCTGAGGTCAGGAGTTCGAGACCAGCCTGGTCAACATGGTGAAACCCTGTCTCTACCAAAAATACAAAAATTAGCTAGGCATGGTGGTGCACACCTGTCATCCTAACTACTCGGGAGGCTGAGCCAGGAGAATTGCTTGAACCTGGGAGGTGGAGGTTGCAGTGAGCCAAGATCATACCACTGCGCTCCAGCCTGGATGACAAAAAAACAAAAACAAAAAAAACATTGTTTTGGCGTTAGACACTTTTTTTTTTTTTTTTTTTGAGACTCTGTCACCAAGGCTGGTGTGCAGTAGCACGATCTTGGTTCATTGCAGCCTAGACCTCCCAGGCTCAAGCGATCCTCACACCTCAGCCTCTCAAGTAGCTGGCACTATAGGCAAGTGTACTGGGCCTGGCAACACTTTTTTTTTTTTTTTGAGATGGAGTCTAGCTCTGTTGCCCAGGCTGGAGTGCAGCGGCCCAGTCTCAGCTCACTGCAACCTCCACCTCCTGGGCTCAAGTGATTCTCCTGCCTTAGCCTCCTGAGTAGCTGGGATTACAAGCATGGGCCACCACGCCCAGCTCATTTTTAGTAGAAATGGAGTTTCACCATATTGGCCAGGCTGGTCTTGAACTTCTGACCTCAAGCAATCCGCTCACCTCGGCCTCCCAAAGGGCTGGGATTATAGGCATAAACCACCACATCCAGCCCCAGCAACACCTTTTAAATGTGCCCTGGACCTTCAAATAAACAAAGGTAGCCTGGGCTCTGACAGCCTACAAGAGGCACTGACTAGCTGCCCCTCCTGAAAACACCGGCCTCAGTGCTTCACTGTAATTGTCATGCTTCTGCTCCCTCCTCTGCCTGTTCTTCATTTTCCCACCCCCTAAATTAAAGCCTTCCTTTCCTAAGATGCAGCCTCCACTCTCTGGCTCTTCATCTCCCATTATCTTGCCCACAGCCCCATGTCCACCAACCTTGCTAGGACAAATAATCTCCACATTTCTATCTTCCAAAAAGACTTTCCTCCCTAGCCTAGGCATGTATTTCCCAACTGTCTAAAGTTGGTTTTCTGAAAACACTCTTAGGTGGAGACCTGCAGGCAGGAATTTTTTTGAGGAATGCTCTTGGAATGGACACTGTGGGGAGGGAAGAAAGGAGGATTGTGCAGACGAAGTAACTGAATGGTCAGAACAAAAGCCCCCCAAGCAATGCGAAATGAGCTCTGGAAACTGAGTGGCCTTCAGACATACTTCTCCTTAAGCAAGGGGACCCAGCCTTTATTCCCCTACTTTGGTCAGTCATTGGATGTTGATTGCCTGGGAAGGCAGTGTGACCTTGGGCCAGGTGGCTCTCCTCTGCTGAGGGCAAAAGCAGAGGGGTACTCAGCTGAGAACCCTCAGCTACCAACACTCCTAGAAACAGGCAATGAGTGCCTTGTCTCTGAAAGGGGGATGTGGGTGAAGTGTCACATCATCTCCTACCAGCCTCCTGCTGAGCATCTCCACTTGGAAGCCCTCGGGCATCTCGAACTCAGCATGTCTGAGACTGAGCTGAATCTGTTCCTTTTCTGTGTTATTTGATGGTAGGGCCAATCTCCTAGCCTTGGCAGCTGAGTCAGTTATCCTCAACAACTCCTTCTCCTTTACCCTATATCCAACCAAGACTTCATCCCATAGAGGGTATTAGGCTTTGTCTAAACTCCCTTGAGTTCATCATCCCCATCTCCTCTTTCCTCACCACTGACCTGGCTCAGCCCTCACCACCTTGTTATGGCATCGTACTTCAATGACCATCTGACAGGTTCAGTGGAAAGAGCCTCTTAGCACGGCACATGCGGAGCAGGTGCTACATGAAAAGTCTGTTGGGATACTGTAAAAAAAAAAAAAAAAAAAAAAAAGAAAGCGTGTGATAATCTCCTAGGAATTAGGAAGGAAGAATAATGATTTTAATAATAAATATTATTAGCCGGGCGCGGTGGCTCAAGCCTGTAATCCCAGTACTTTGGGAGGCCGAGACGGGTGGATCACGAGGTCAGGAGATCAAGACCATCCTGGCTAACACGGTGAAACCCCGTCTCTACTAAAAATACAAAAAACTAGCTGGGTGAGGTGGCGGGCGCCTGTAGTCCCAGCTACTCGGGAGGCTGAGGCAGGAGAATGGTGTAAACCCGGGAGGCGGAGCTTGCAGTGAGCTGAGATCCGGCCACTGCACTCCAGCCCGGGCGACAGAGCAAGACTCCGTCTCAAAATAATAATAATAATAATAATAAATATTATTAGTTATAATATGTATAACACTACATAGNGGAGAATGGCGTGAACCCAGGAGGCGGAGCTTGCAGTGAGCCAAGATCAGCCACTGCACTCCAGCCTGAGGGACAGAGCGAGACTCTGTCTCAAAAAAAAAAAAAAAAAAAACAAAAAACAAAAATTAGCCAGGCATAGTGGTGCATGCCTGTAGTCCCAGCTACTCAGGAGGTTGAGGCAGGAGAACTGCTTGAACCCTGGAGGCAGAGGTTGCAGTGAGTGGAGATTGTGCCACTACACTCTGGCTTGGGTGACAAAGCAAGACTCTCTTAAAAAAGCTGGGTGTGATGGCATGTGCATATAATCCCAGTTACTCAGGAGGCTGAGGTGGGAGGACTGCTTGAGCCCAGGAGGCCCAGGCTGCAGTGAGCTATGATTATGCCACTGCCCTCCAGCCTGGGCTCAAGACCCTATCTCAAAAGAAAAAAGAATCAAAAGTAATTCCCTTAAAGTTTATAAGCTGTACTATTCACAACAGCAAAGACATCTAATCAACCTAAATGCCCATCAATAAAGGACTGGATAAAGAAAACGTGGTACACATACACCATGGAATACTATGCAGCCATAAAAAAGAATGAGATCATGTCCTTTGCAAGGACATGAATGGAGTTTGAGGGCATTATCTTTAGCAAACTAACACAAGAACAGAAAACCAAATACTGCATGTTCTCACTTATAAGTGGGAGTTAAATGATGAGAACACATGGTCACATAGAGGGGATCAACACACTGGGGCCTATCGAAGGGTGGAGGGTGGGAGGAGGGAGAGGAGCAGGAAAAATAACTGATGAGTACTAGGCTTATTATCTAGGTGACGTACAACAAACTGCCATGACACAAGTTTACCTATGTAACAAACCTGCACATGTACCACTGAATATAAGTTTAAAAAAAATTAAAAAAGAAACATTATATCATTAAAAAAAAAAAAACAGTTCATAGGCTGCAAACTGGCATCTCCTTGGGCAACTGGAACATTTAACATGATTTGCATAGAATTTTAAAAATCAAAGGGCTGGGCACGGTGGCTCATGCCTATAATCCCAGCACTTTGGAAAGCCGAGGTGGGTGGGTCACCTGAGGTCAGGAGTTCAAGACCAGCCTGGCCAACGTGGTGAAACCCAGTCTCTACAAAAATTCGCCAGGCATGACGGCAGGTGCCTGTAATCCTAGCTACTCAAGAGGCCGAGGCAAGAGAATCACTTGAAACCAGGAGGCGGAGGTTGTAGTGAGCCAAGATCGTGCCATTGCACTCCAGCCTGGGGTGAGAGAGTGAGACTCTGTCTCAAAACAAAAAAAAAAGGAATTTAAAAAATTTTCCAGCCTATTTTGACAAAATCAGGAGCTATGGCAACAAATGGCTGGAGCTGGGTTGCTACCACATCTGTTCCAGTTTGCCACAGTCCTCTCCGCTTCTTAATATTTCAAATCTAGATTGTTTCACTTATTTGTAAGACCTGAATGACCTCTGTAAGCTTTTGGATTTGCAATCCTGTAAATCAGCAACCTAATGATAATAAAGCTACCATTTCACTGGGTTCCTGGCCTGCCACTTTACAGAGACTGTCTCAGTTATTTCTTACAATACCTTTTGAAGGCAGGCATTATTATCATCCATGTCTGATTGCTGAGGATCACATGAGCCCAAGTCACATAGTCAGTCTGCATGACTATATCTATCAACTCCCAAGTTCTCTATCTGTGCTAGTTTGCCTCTGGTTATGATTTTGTTCATTTAACAAACACGTAGTACAGTTACTAAATTAATACGTTTACAAATACTACCTTGCTCATCTAAATAACAATCCTGTAAGAACAAATATCTGTAAGAAATTGCCTTTTTGCAAATTAATATTACAGATATTGGCAATTTCATATGGTTCAACTTAATGCTTATTATTATCATCCCCATTTTATAAAAGAGGAAACAGCTACAGGAAATTAAGTAACTTGTCCAGAGCCAAGCCCAGATTAAAACCCAGCAGGCTGGTTCCAGAGTTTTGTTCCTGACCAGCATATTCAGCTGCCTCTCATCACAAAAGGTAACTCTGCACATTGTGGCAGCATCAGATTATCAAACAGCTAAAGTTTTGGACTGATGATTCTCCTGGAGGCTACCTCAAAGTACTGAGGCCAGAGACATATTTGTGTCCCCCAGGATGACCCCTACCTGCGCTGGTCCATTCATGAGACTTTCCCAGTGCTGAGGTGAGATGTACTTCTGCAGGTACTGTTCCCGTAGGACACCGCGCATGGTGCACTCCAGGGTCTTGGCTCCTTCATGAAGCTCTTGCTCTGACTCCTTCATCTGTGTCATGATCTGCCAAGAACAGAGGGAAAGAAATGATGAGGAAATATCATCATCCCCCAAACTCAGTCCTCACCTTGAGGGAAAACAAAGCTAAGACAGGAACAGTAAGGAGGGAGAATAAATAGACTAGTCAACAAACCAATTTCCCAAGGCACATTATTATGGTCTTGAAACCAAAGAACTAGTATCGGCCGGGCGTGGTGGCTCATGCCTGTAATCCCAGCACTTTGGGAGGCCGAGGCAGGTGGATCACTTGCGGTCTGGAGTTCAAGACCAGCCTGGCCAACATGGCAAAACACTGTCTCTACTAAAAATGCAAAAATTAGCCGGGCGTGGTGGTGAGCACCTGTAATCCCAGTTACTTGGGAGGCTGAGGCACAAGAATTGCTTGAACCCGGGAGGCAGACGTTGCAGTGAGCTGAGATGGTGCCACTGCACTCCAGCCTAGGTGACAGAGTGAGACTCCGTCTCAAAAAAAAAAAAAAAAAAATCAAAATCTCTGAAAGATTCCTACCAATCAGTAAAAAAAGAAAAAAAGGAATGCAGGTTGAATATCCCTTATCCAAAATTCTTGGGACTAGAAGTGTTTCAGATGTTGGAATATTTGCGTTTATACTTACTGGTTGAGCATCCCAAATCTGGAAATCCAAAATGTGAAATAATGTTGGGCAGGGCACAGTGGCTCACACCTGTAATCCCAGCACTTTGGGAGGCTGAGACGGGCAGATCACCTGACATCAGGAGTTCGAGACCAACCTGGCCAACATGGTGAAATCCTGTCTCTACTAAAAATACAAAAATCAGACAGGTGTGATGGCAGGTGCCTGTAATCCCAGCTACTCAGGAGGCTGAGGCAAGAGAATGACTTGAACCCAGGAGGTGGAGGTTGCAGTGAGCCGAGATTGTGCCACTGCACTCCAGCCTGGGCAACTGGGCAAGATCCTGTCTCAAAAAAAAAAAAAGAAAAAAGAAAAAAAGAAATAATGTTGGCACTCAGAAAGTTTTGGATTTTGGATTTTCCAATTTGAGATTCTCAACCTACACAACAGAAAAACAAACAGGCCAAGAATACTGTGGCAGAGACTTCAAGCCTCATAATATCTGTTCTCTCTCTTTTCCTTAGTAATAAGAATCCAGATTTTGACTGGGCACATTGCTGCCCAGCTAAAAGATAACATTTCTTGGTCAGTTGGCTCTACGTAGAGGTGCTGTGGGTGGTACGGGGGAAGGAGCCTTAAGGGAGGGTGGGGATGGGCAGTGTGTCCTTGTCTTTTCTCCATCTTGGATTGTGAAGGCAAAGGTCATACCAAAGGATTAGCAGAATACAATGCTGAAAGGAACCGGGGTCCGCCAGAGCTTTGAAGAGCCTCTACATCTACCCTGGGCTGCCTACGCAGAAAGCCACGGCTATCTTGTTTAAGTCCCTCTTGAACTACCTCAGATATTTCAGAGCTGGGACTTACACTCATGTAGGCCCTTCGGAGGTGCATGGGGAGGTTGCGGCGGAATTCCCGCTTGTTCCTCAGCTCCCTTAGGGTGAACTGCTTCAGGATTTCACTGTTGCTCCTTCCACCCACCCGCACAATGCTGGTCTTCTGACACTTGTAGATGCCTGTGGAGCAAAGTAGAGCATGGCAGGGTTGAAAGGACCTATGCTAGGTTCTCTCAGGTGAGAGCAGTGTGTATTTGGGAGCTAGTCTGGTTCCTAAGAGAACACACTTGTGCTTAAAGGAAATTTACCCCATTAATGAGTGAGAAGGTCCCTGAGAAGATGTGACCTGCAGAGCAGTAAAGTATCGCGCTTAAAGAGTACAAGTTCTGCAATCATACAACTAGGGATCTAACTCTTAGCTCTACCACTTATTGCTGTGTAACCTGGGGCAAGTTACTTGAGTCTCAGTTTCTCTGTGATTTAGAGATGGCAACATCTCCCATATAGGGCTACAGTCTGGATAAATGAAAGAAAATCTTTAAAGCTCCTAGCTAGGGCCCAGCACAAAGCAAGCACCCAGGAGATGTTACATATTTTTCACTCTGCAGATTTACTGATTGTTCATATGTTCTAGGCATGTGCCAAGTTCTGAAGATACAGCAGTAGAAACACAGGCCCAGTTTCTGATTTGTTATTTCTTTGTCTCTGGCAGGAAGTTACTCATTAAATAATCAATACAACAGCAATAAATGTAGTGAGTACTGGTAGCAGGGGACATTACCTAGTCTGGGTGGCGTAGGGATCTGTTCTTAAGAATCTAATATTTAAACTCAGACTCTAAGAATAAAGATTTATCTAGGTGAAAGGGCAGTATAGAAGAATGAAAAATACAGGAAAAGCATATTCATTCATCCATTAATGTTATTTAGTATTTTTTGAATGCCTAATATGTGCCAGGATATATGAATACAGCAAGAAAAGGACCAATCCTCATCTAGGGTAGAGATACATAAAATAGATTATAAAAAAATAAAAAATGCAGGCCGGGCGTGGTGGCTCAAGCCTGTAATCCCAGCACTTTGGGAGGCCGAGACGGGCGGATCACGAGGTCAGGAGATGGAGACCATCCTGGCTAACACGGTGAAACCCCATCTCTACTAAAAAATACAAAAAACTAGCCGGGCGAGGTGGCGGGCGCCTGTAGTCCCAGCTACTCGGGAGGCTGAGGCAGGAGAATGGCATAAACCCGGGAGGCGGAGCTTGCAGTGAGCTGAGATCCGGCCACTGCACTCCAGCCTGGGCGACAGAGCGAGACTCCGTCTCCAAAAAATAAAAAATAAAAAATAAATAAAAAATAAAAAATGCAAAAGAGACTTCACTTTGGGGCTACAGAAAAAGTCCACCTGAGAAGAGAGATTTAAAGTGGGACTAGAAGAATGAGTAGGGCCAGCCAGGTTGAATAAGCTCAAGATGGAGAGGGAAAAACTATTCCAGGCAGGAGGATGGCATGGGCCAATGGGGGACGTAGAGGCTTTCAAGGAACCGAAGATAACCAGTGTTGCTGGAGTTAGGGAGAACAAGGTTAAGAAGTAGGAGCTGTGGTTCACAGTCCAGCTGGGATAGATCACAAACAGCCATGTAAGTGATGATAAGGACTGTCAACTTTGTTCAAAGAGCAATAGAAAGCTACTGGTTTGCTAATGGTTCAATCATCAACATCCTGATAGAGAGCAAATTTACCTATAAATATTACCTTCCAGAAACTGGTCCAAAGCATGATTAGTATAACACACAACCAAGATGGGGAACTTCTGGAGGCTAATTTGCCAAACAGACTCGTTGGTTAGGAGGGCCTGAACAATTTTTAGACCCACATAGGTTTTGCCTAGAAAATAAGGAAAAAGGAATTTAACAATTTAGACATTTTCTAAATAAAGTAATTAATTACTTAGAGCAAAATCTTGTTTTTTAAATTTAATACATTAAGATAGTTTAAAATCTAAGAAGCATACATGGTATATTGTGAAAAGTCCCTCTTGCACTCTGTCACCCCGTTCTCTGGGTGGAAGCAACCACTGTTATCAGTTTCTTTTGTAGCTTTACAGTGATAGTATATCCATGTATATACAAACAAATACAAATGTATATTCTTTTTCTAGCCTTCCCCATTTCTCCTTAAAATATTAATAGTAACAGACTATTTTCACCATTTTACATCTTGATTTTTTTTCACTTAATGTACCTTTTTTTTTTCTGAGACAGAATCTCGCTCTGTTGCCCAGGTGCAGTGGCCGGATCTCAGCTCACTACAAGCTCCGCTTCCCGGGTTTACGCCATTCTCCTGCCTCAGCCTCCCGAGTAGCTGGGACTACAGGCACCCGCCACCTCATCCAGCTAGTTTTTTGTATTTTCTAGTAGAGACAGGGTTTCACCGTGTTAGCCAGGATGGTCTCGATCTCCCGACCTCGTGATCCGCCTGTCTCGGCCTCCCAAAGTGCTGGGATTACAGGATTGAGCCACTGTGACCGGCCACTTAACGTATCTTGAAAAAGGTCGTTCTCTATCAATACATAGGAGAATCTCATCCCGTCCCCATTTGCTTTTACAGCTGTAAGGTAGTTTTAGTCAGTTTTCTATTGATGACATATATGTTGTTTCCAATCTTGTAGCAAATTCTTTAGAAATACTTTTTATATACATAGTAGATTTGCTTTTGTGATGGGAGGGGAAAACTTGTAGAAATCAACATTGGAATGAGTTACAGGCTCATTAGTAAATAGCCATTCATTAATTAATTAGACTAAAAACTGCTGCATTTTTTTTTTTTTTTTTTTTTTTTGAGATGGAGTTTCACTCTTGTTGCCCAGGTTGGAGTGCAATGGTGTGATCTTGGCTCACCACAACCTCTGCCTCCCGGGCTCAAGCAATTCTCCTGCCTCAGCCTTCCAAGTAGCTGGGACTACAGGCGCGTGCCACCATGCCCACCTAATTTTTGTATTTTTAGTAGAGACAGGGTTTCACCATGTTGGCCAGGATGGTCTTGATCTCTTGACCCTGTGATCTGCCCGCCTCGGCCTCCCAAAGTGCTAGGATCACAGGCGTGAGCCACCATGCCTGGCCTGCTAAATTCTTACATTGTGTCAGGCTGGTAAGGTAGACACTGTCCTCAAAAATCTCAAAGTTGAGGGAGGGAATGATATAAGATAATCAAAGATTTCAATATAGCAGGATAAGTAACAATTTCTTCCTTCTTTTTTAAGGCCCTATGTTGCCCAGACTGGAGTGCAGGGGCTATGTGTACTACAGCCTGAACACCTGTCTTCAAGGGATCCTTCCACCTCAGCCTCACAAGTACTTGGTACTACAGGTACTCGTCAAGACACTCAGCTTTGTTACATCAAGTTTTTTTTGTTTTTTTTTAAATCATGAGTTGTCATTACTTTATTAGTGTTTTTTTAAAAGACTTTTTCCTGTTTGGGGTTTTTTTTTTTTTTTTTTTTTTGTACATCCTTTTGGAGAGTAATTTAGCAGTAGCTATTTTAACTGTTAATGTAAATTCCCACTTCTAATAATAGTTATAACCCGAGAGTAGAATTAGAGAGTGGCACATGGGGAGAAGGGTATAAGAAGGTATAGTTCCATGAGAAGTACAATGTGGCAGATAGGAGCCAGAATTCTACATCTAGACTGCCTGAATTCAATTCCTAAACTTGTCACTTAACATCTGTGTGAGCTTCAGTACATACTTCCCACCTCTTAAGAGGTTATTTAACCCTTCTTTGCCTTAGCTGTTTTCATCTGTATAATTTTTTTTTTTTTTGAGATGGAGTCTTGCTGTCGCCCAGGCTGGAGTGCAGTGTGGCGCAATCTCTGCTCACTGCAAGCTCCGCCTTCCGGGTTCACGCCATTCTCCTGCCTCAGCCTCCCGAGTAGCTGGGACTACAGGCGCCCGTCACCTCGCCCAGCTAATTTTTTATATTTTTAGTAGAGATGGGGTTTCACTGTGTTAGCCAGGATGGTCTCGATCTCCTGACCTTGTGATCCACCTGCCTCGGCATCCCTAAGTGCTGGAATTATAGGCATGAGCCATCGCACCTGGCCAACTGTATAATGGTTTTAGTAATGGTTTCTATTTCACAAGGTTGTGAGGATGCAATTAGTTAACATATGTAAAGCAAGTAAAATGTTGCTTCACACATAGTGCTATTATATATTTGATACTATTTACTTTAAAAGAATATAAAATTGAACCAATTATATAAAGCAGAGATCACACATCTCACTACATTTGACCTCTAGCAGTCTTGTATCTATTACTATGCATGACGATGGGTTCCTATTGGAAAATCCCTATAACCAGCTACTTTATAAACAACTTTTATGCCCATTTCGGGAGGAATGTTATTAACTAGACATTCTATTGCAACAAAACCAAAAATTGACAAGTGGTACCTAATTAAACTAAAGAGCTTCTGCACAGCAAAATAAACTATCAACAGAATAAAGAGACAACCTACAGAATGAGAGAAAATATTTGCAAACTCTGCATCTATCTAAGGTCTAATATCTGGAATTAAACAACCTCATTAAAAAAATGAGCAAAGGACATGAACAGACACTTCTCAAAAGAAGACATACACATGGCCAACGAGCATAAGAAAAAAATGCTCAACATCAACATCATTAATTATTAGAGAAATGCAAATCAAAACCACAATGAGATACCATCTCACACTAGTCAGAATGGCTATTATAAAAAGTCAAAAAATAACAGATGCTGGCGAGGTTGCAGAGAAAAGGGAAAGTTTATACACTGCTGGTGGGAATGTACATTAGTGCAGCCACTGTGGAAAGCAGTTTGGAGATTTCTCAAGCAACTTAAAACAGAAATGCCATTTGACGTAGCAGTTCCAATATTGGGTATATAACGGGAAGGAATATAAATCATTCTCCCATAAAGACAGATGCATATGCATGTTCATCATAGCACTATTCACAATAGCAAAGATATGGACTCAACCTAGATGCCCAACAATGGTGGACTGATTAAAGAAAATGTGGCATATATATACCATGAATACTATGCAGCTATGAAAAAGAACAAAATCATGTCCTTTGCAGCAAAGTGGATGGAGTTGGAGGCCATTATCCTAAGCAAATTAATTAAGGAACACAAAACTAAATACCACATGTTCTCACTCACAAGTGGGAGCTAAACACTGAGTGCACATGGACACAAAGAAGGGAACAGACACCAGGGCCTACTTCAGGGTAGAATGGGAGGAGGGTGAGGATCTAAAAACTACCTATCAAGAGCTGGGCGCAGTGGCTCACACCTGTAATCCCAGCACTTTGGGAGACCAAGGTGGGTGGATCACCTGAGGTCAGGAGTTCAAGATCAGCCTGGCCAACATGGTGAAACCTCATCTCTACTAAAAATACAAAATTAGCTGGGCGTGGTGGCGCACGCCTGTAATCCCAGCTACTCAGGAGGCTGAGGCAGGAGAACTGCTCGAACCCAGGAGGCGGAGGTTGCAGTGAGCCGGAATCGTGCCACTGCACTCCAGCCTGGGTGATAGAGTGAGACTCTGTCTCCAAAAACAACAACAACAAAACTACCTATCAGGTACTATACTCATTACCTGGATGACAAAATAATCTGTACACCAAACCTCTGCAACACACAATTTACACATGTAACAAACCTGCACGGGTGCCCCTAAACCTAAAATAAAAGTTGGAAAATAAAATAAATAAGTAAATAAGAAGACATTCTAGAAATCTAGAGTCAAGGCTCTGTCCCTTGCTTATCTTACAAAGCAGACCTTATGTACTCTGAAACATTTTGTCTTACCTGTTCCAGGAGGTCCTTGAATAATAGCCAGTTCCCTTGTGAGAGCAAACTGCAAGGCTTCCATCTGGGAGTCATCCAGCTTCAGGGCTTCTTTCGAGGGCCACTGGCTAGGATCTAAGACATTAATTCTGGGATGTCTCAAGCCCTCGACATTTCTTAGAAATTCCCCAGTGGCTGAGGGATTCTCTATTAAGGGGGTAAAGTCATATCTGCCCCCCATTAGCAAGTACCTTGGCTCCTTCACATGAGAGTCACACTCCACGATATTCCTCTGGAAAGGGACATCTTCTTCCTGGACCTCCTGGAGTCCTTCCAGGACATGCCTGTAAGCCTCAAAGTATGCAGTTGTCTCCACCATGAGGAAAGAGTCAGAGGGCTGGACCTCTGCTAGCAGCTGTTGGCTCTGCTCATTGAAGCAGAGCTGGACAATTCCTCGACAGAGATCTTCCTGCTCCCTGTTAGATACGGTGGCAAAAAGAAATGTCTCAAAGTTGTCCTTGGACATGCATACCAAAGACCCATAGAGCAATCGTTTGGAATTCTGCCAGCGAACAAACTTCAGTGGTTTTGTGTCAAACTGCACCTTGTAGACTATGCCTGATGATGAACACATGGGGGTGATAATCCTGGTGTCAAAGTAGATTCGGATGTCATCAAACTTTCTCTTTCTCAGGCCCTGGTCTTCAAAGCTTTGGAGAAGTTCCAAAATGCCTTCCCGTAAAGGTCTGACGAAATCTTCTCGCAGGAGCCGGAAATGGGTATCTAGATAGATAGCAGTGCTGTCATATTTTCCAGAAATGATATTGGGGCGAAGGAAGGGCCTCTCATCCAAGTGCACTTCATTGTAGGTAGGGTAAATGGGCATGGTTCGGTAGCTCTCAACATGGTCTTCTGCCTCAGGCTGCACTAGAGTGTAGGTATCCACTCTCAAAGTGCCCTCTCGCCTCTTTTCCTGCAGATGTTCAATGATAGTCTGTACCTTTTCCAGGTTCTTCTCTGTCTCCTCTTCTATGTCAACACCAGAGGCTCTCAGAGCATTAAGAGAGGTTGGTAGGAGGGAGACCAGCATGGAAGTTTCCTGCACAGAGCTGGCAGGGAAGACACTTACAAGGTCCTGGAGAAGGGAGATGATGTTGCTTATGTGCTCTGGATACTGGTTTCGGATGTCAGGGATGGGTTCAGTGATCATCCCTACCACATAAGCAGGCAGGCAGACTTTGAGAAATTTGGAGTTTTTCAATATGCCCAGTACGTGGAGAACACTCTGACGATCCATTTTGGAGCTGCAAGCCTTCCGAAGAACCTGGCAGATGAGCTCAAGGAAGTTAGATTTCATGGAAGAATGAGAAAGGAGCTCTTTCAGCCCTAAACTTGTGGCAAGTGTGATGACCACCTCAGAAGGGTCTTTTTGCAGAAGACTTTCTAAGAACTTGTAGCCCAGTTTCTTCGCCTGCTGTGGCTGTTCTGTAGGCTTCTGGTGGGGAGTCCGCCACTGCTGGAAGTTGTCATTGGACCATGGTGGTCTGCGGTTCCTACACTCCTGGTTGCCATTTCTCCACCTGGTGTCATTCTCCTGATCATGTCTTTGGTCTCTAGCTTCGTCACTGGCATGCCCCTCCTGGTTCCTTCTTCCTTGATGTGGGTTCCTGCCCATGGCCCTAAATCTCTCTTCCCTCTGCCAGTAAGCAGCAGGATGGTTGTTGGCCCTAGGATGCCTTCCAGGATGGCTGACTCCTCCTCGGAGAGCACTGGCTGGTGGGTTACTGGCCTGATTTCTAGCTCTTGGTGGCAACTCTCCAACCATAGGGCCTAGACACAATGAAATACTGAGTAACCACAAGAACCAAGTTCTGTTGGAAACCCAACAGAACAACAACGAACATGTTTTCATTTTCCAAAATAACTAAAGAGCTCAGGTTTTATATGATGAGAAAAATGGTTTCTACCAAGTCATATGATAAATGAAAGATAATTATTGTTGCTGTAGAAGTTAGGAAAATATTATTTTCCAAAAGATGCAAAAGGAAAAGGAATAAACATTTGTTGAGTATCTGATACGTGTTAGAAAATAAATACATAGGCCGGGTGTGGTGGCTGACGCCTGTAATCCCAGCACTTTGGGAGGCTGACACGGGCGGATCACGAGGTCAGGGGATCGAGACCATCCTGGCTAACATGGTGAAACCCCATCTCTACTGAAAATACAAAAAAATTAGCTGGGCGTGGTGGCAGGCGCCTGTAGTCCCAGCTACTTGGGAGGCTGAGGCAAGAGAACAGCGTGAACCTGGGAGGCGGAGCCTGCAGTGAGCTAAGACTGCGTCACTGCACTCCAGCCTCGGTGACAGAGCAAGACTGCGCCTCAAAAAAAAAAAAAAAAAGGAAAATAAATACATACAGTATGTCTCATTGCTTCTAATCTCATCCCAGTACCAAATAACACTCAGAACATGAGTTTAAAGGCCAAACTGACTTGGTTCAAACCTTGGCCTGGCCACTTCCTTACTATATAACCTTGGCCAAGTTGTATAATTTCTCTAAGTCTTAGTTTCTGAGTTTTTTTTTTTTTTTAGACGGAGTCTTGCTCTGTCTCCCAGACTGGAGTGCAGTGGTGTGATCTCAGCTCACTGCAACCTCTGCCTCCCAGGTTCAAGCGATTCTCCTGCCTCGGCTCCCGAGTAGCTGGGATTACAGATGTCCGCCACTGCGCCCGGCTAATTTTTGTATTTTTAGTAGAGATGGGGTTTCACCATCTTGGCCAGGCTGGTCTTGAACTCCTGACATTGTGATCCACCCACCTCAGCCTCCCAAAGTGCTGGAAGTGCTGGGATTACAGGCATAAGCCACCATGCCTGGCTGGGTTTTTATAAAGATTAAATGTTTATAAAGTGCTTAGTATAGTACTGAACACATTAAAAACTCTCAATAAATGTTAGTTATTACTAGTAGCAGTAACTGGGAATATTCTATTGATTCTAAGGGGGCCACTGGTTCTACCACTAAACAATTATCACAGCCAACAGAGACATCAAGTGAAATAATATTACAAAGGGAAGTACTACCTGAATGCTGTCCAGCATCAGCAAATGCACTTTGAATGGGAAAGAGAAAGGTGGGGTTGCCTTTACTAAGATGTTTTTGAGCTAACGGACTGTGAAGGAAACTGAAAAATGAAACTTAAGTTTTCCTTCTTTCTGTAGCATGAACTTCACCCTCATAGTACTTACCAATGATCAACCCTTATACAGGAAGCCCAGCATACCCAAGTCCAGTTTTTTCACTTTCCTTTTGCTAAAACTGATTCGGGGCTGACCTAACTTAGCAGAATGACATGGAGATTTTAAAAACAAATAAAATATGACTGTATACAATGATTTGATTAAAAAGTTATAAAAGCTTCAAATGCATGTTATATTTGAGATGATTATGCCATTTCCTGACATCAGATACTAAATCCATTTATGTACACTTTCCCTTGTTTTGCATTTTGTAGAGAATTTTTTTTTTAATTTTTTTTTTTTTTTTTTTTGGACAGGGAGCCTGGCTCTGCCACCCAGGCTGTAGTCCAGTGGCACGATCTCGGCTCACTACAACCTCTGCCTCCCAGGTTTACGCCATTCTCCTACCTCAGCCTCCCGAGTAGCTGGGACTACAGGCACCCGCCACCACGCCCAGCTAATCTTTTGTATTTTTAGTGGAGATTGGGTTTCACCGTGTTAGCCTGGATGGTCTCAATCTCCAGACCTCGTGATCCGCTTGCCTTGGCTTCCCAAAGTGCTGGGATTACAGGTGTGAGCCACCATGCCCGGCTGAGATTTTAATGTGACAACATAAAGGAATATTCAGTAAAATATAAATGATCTACAACTGAACTCTAAATTTTTATAATTGTTACTTACATATTTACTTTTCAAACTACCCCTAAAATCAGAAGAAAGTACTACTTTTAATATTTTTATCTGATTAGAAGACTCTATGTCGTGGAAGAATGGAAAATCGTATCATTTATTCTTTCAGCATTCATGGCTGGGTGTAGTGGCTTATGCCTGTAATCCCAGCACTTTGGGAAGCTAACACAGGCAGATAGCTTGAGCTCAGGAGTTTCAGACCAGCCTGGGCAACATGGAGAAACCCCGTCTCTACTAAAAACATAAAAATGAGCCACACATGATGGTGCATGCCTGTGGTCCCAGCTATTTGGGAGGCTGAGGTGGGATGATTGCTTGAGCCCAGGAGGTCGGGGCTGCAGTAAGCCAAGATTGTGCCATGGCAATCCAGCTTGGGCAACAGAGCAAGACCCTGTCTCAAAACAAAAAAACAAACCATTCACATAGCTCATAAGAGCCCATAGTTCTTCCTTACTTGTTGCACAACTAAAATTCTTTGGAAAACACATTGCAAACTTCCGGAAAAACAGTAATCCATTTGGTTGTTCAGTTTTAGAAAGTGCTGAGCAAGCAGAATAATTCCTTTAGTAGAGTGATGCTCTTGGAACTAATTTAGTTTTGGTGACTAGGATTCATGATCTGCACTATCCAATACAAAGCCATTAGCCACATGTGGCTGCTACGTTTGTAAAATGTAACTACTTTGAATTAAGACGTGTAAAACACACACAAGATTTTGAAGGCTAGTACCAAAGATTGTTAAGCATCACATTAAAAATTTTTATGTTGATAGTATCTTAAAATGAGTATTTGAGGGAAATAAATATATGTGAATGATTAAAGTATGATAATAAACTACAGTCAATTATTATAATCAAATGTTAATATTTTGGTTATACTGGGTTAAATAAGACATTATTAAATTACTAAATTTTATTAAATTGTCATCAAATTTAAAAAATAAATTTCAAGGCTGGGCGCGGGTGGCTCACGCCTGTAATGCTAGTACTTTGGGAGGCCGAGGCGGGTGGATCACCTGAGGTTAGGAGTTTGAGACCATCCTGGTCCAACATGGTGAAACCCTGTCTCTACTAAAAATACAAAAATTAGCTGGGCGTGGTGGCAGGCGCCTGTAATCCCAGCTACTCAGGAGGCTGAGGCAGGAAAATCGCTTAAACCTGGGAGGTGGAGGTTGTAGTGAGCCGAAATCGTGCCACGGCACTCCAGCCTGGGCAACAGAGCAAGACTCCATCTCAAAATAAATAAATAAATAAATAAATTTCATCTGTTTCTTCTTACGTTTTAAAATGATGTTTCTAGAAAATAAAAAATTATGCTCTTGGCTTACATTGTTTCTATTGGATGCTGCTCTACACCAAACATTATTTCCCTTTCTGAAACTCTATCACTGTTTTTGTTAAAGTGAACTGCATCCATTCATCAGCTCTCTTAGGAAAAGTGGAGGGTTGGCTGTTTTTCAGAGTAATTCATGCTGTAATTAAGAAATAAGTCATTTTTTTTTTTTTGAGACAAGGTCTCTTTCTGTCACCCAAGCTGGAGTGCAGGGGCCAGATCACAGTCCAGAGCAACCTCTGCCCTCTGCACCCACTCCTTCCTGAGGTTTAAGGGATCCTCCTACTTCAGCCTCCCCAGTAGCCTAAGTAGCCGGGACTACAGGCACACAGCACCACGTGGCTAATTTTTATATGTTTTGTAGAGAAAGGCTATTACCATGTTGCCCAGGCTGGTCTCAATCTCCTGGGCTCAAACAATCCTCCTGCCTTAGGCTCCCAAAGTGCTAGGATTATAGACTTTAGCCACTGCATCCAGCCATAGTCATTCTTTACTTGAGAAATGTAGACAATCTTAGGTAGGCCTGCTCATTCATAGAGAGCCCGATTTCCTTTTCTTATTACTAGAATTTCCTTCTCATTAGGTAGGAAACCTTGTTTACCTCTGTGGTTGGTATGGGAATTCCTGGGCCTGGCATCCAGATGAGGTCTTCTCTCCTCCATGTCTGAGTCACCTGAATTCCTCCACGTTACTTTCTGTTATCTGGAAAACTGTACATGTTGAGTTATCAGTGTCCTCGAAACACAGCATCTAGCAGCAAAAACCCCCACATCATCAAGCCAGTCCTTCTGCCTTTGTTAACATTTTAATGATTTGTTAACTAAGGGTTAAATACAGATTTTAATCTAGAGCACAAGTGCTGAACTCTATAAATGCCCAATTATGATATAAAATATTAAATTCACAATTTAGCTATTTCAAGAAATAGAATTCCCCTTTCTTTTACCCTTGCACTTTCTTGGGGTAGAGGGAATGTCATCAATTCCCATTCAAAACTGCTGTTTGGTTTATGCCTTTAGCCAAGTTACTTAATCAGTTGCTAGGTTTCATTTTCCTTTCCTAAGAAGCAGACAATATTGTTGCCAGGTCAAAAAGGAGTACATTTTTGTTAATCCAAAATCATGTAGTCACTACCCTATCTGGCATTTACAAATCTGCCACTTACATAGTACCCAAATAGCTTGCAGTACCCTATAGTTTATAAATAATGAGTGAGCAGTTATCCCCTTAGCCTCTTTGGAATGAAGCCAAATGATTAAGCTCTCCGCTCTAGTGAATCAAGAGAAAGAAATTACATGTTTCAATAACCAGGAGGCTTGGCAACTGCGAGGTGCTGTTTCCTCAGGACCAACTGGAAATCTGATATTCTTTCTTCCTCCTCATTCTTCTACCTTGATGATTTTTGACACTGGTCCTATAAGAGGAAGAGGAAGCCCCTTTAAGGGAGCTTCTCAACCCAACTCATACACATTGTGTGGGCTGGGTCTAAGGAAAGAGTGGGTGACTCAGAGTCCTCAGCAAAGGGATTTTTGAGACGGTCTTCACCGAGTTTTAAAATATTCATACTTGGAAACTGTGACTACATTTGGCATTATATGAGGGGCAGCTTTTATCCTCATCTGAAAAAGAAGTCTCTTTTCTTCCCCATGGGAATATCTCTGGTGAGTCCCCTCCCTCATCTTATCAAACCCAGCCCTCCTGGCGCAGGCTCAGTATTTAGAGTTTGTTTGTTTATTTTCAGTTCTCCGAGGGGAAAATTCCTTCTTCCTCTTGTTGAAAAATGCTAAAATAGAAACTCCAGAAAATTTAAAGAAACGGAAGAAAAAAAGAAATGTTAAAAAGAAAAGGCAAGGAAAGGAAGGGAGGAGCAGATATGAACAGGAAATGCTGGGATCGAAAACAGACTGAAGTGTTTTTTTGGGGGTGAATCAAGGACTAAAGGGCACGAAGAAGAAAATCAGTGATGATCAAGCTGGCCTGCGGTCAGAATGAGAGGGGCTGGTCATCACCCTCCTGGGACGCAGGAGGCTGAGGCCGGAGGCAGAGCTGGGTTTGGGGAAAGTCTCCAGGCTCCTGGGGAATCCCACTGTCCCTAATGGAAATGTTATGGGGTCAGGGAGCGCCAAGGCTGTGAGGTGGCAGGGTTATGGGGACCTCCCGGAGAGGGTGGCAGGGAGCAGCTGGGGGTTCTTGCTGAGGACGGAGGTGGGGGGCAGGGAGCAGGCTGAAGGGGGTGCCGAGGTGCTTTGTAGAAGGAGGGGGATTGATAAGGTGACAGGTGGTGAGGCCGGAGGAATGAGGGGGGTGCGAGTGGCAGAAGGGAGGGCACAGACAGGGGTGGGGGTAGAGGAGATCGAGGTGTTGAGGGCAGAAGCGGTGATGGTGTCGGGGGTGCTGGGGAGAGCGACGGGCCAGCTGAGAGGGGATGAGGACACTAAAGAGAGTACAGGGGAGCCGAAGGGGCGACGGGGCGCTGAGATGGGCCAGGGGCTGAGTGGGTGACGGGGCGCTGAGTGGGTGATGGAGGTCTGGGTCTGAGGGGGCGACGGGGCGCTGAGAGGCGCTCTGAGTGGATGCTGAAGCCCCCCGGGGGCTAAGGAGGTGACAAGGCTCTGAGTGGGTGACGGGGTCTGGGGTTGAGGGGCGACGGGCGCTGATGGGCCAGGGGCTCTGAGCGGGTGACGGGGACGCTGGGGGCTCGAGAGGGTGACAGGTCTTCTGGGCAGAGGCAGTGGCGGGGCGGCGCGGGCGCCGGGGGTCGCGGCGGGGCAAGGAAGAGGCAGGAGCAGGGGCAGTTGCGGGGCCACTCACCCGGCTCAGGCGCGTCCTTTCACTGCTGCCGGCGAGTGCTGGGGCTTCGGCCCAGGCAGGTCGGGGGCCCCGCCCGGCGCCGCGCACTTTCGGTTTCCGTTCCCCGCAGACCCTGGGCGGAGCCGGGCGGGCGGCCCAGAGGAGGAAAAGGAGGAGGCGGGGGCCCCGGGTAGAGAGCGCGACGGCCTGGCTCAGGCACGGCCGGCGCCTCCGCCCTCGAGGAGGGAGTCACCTCAGCTCCCCCGGGCGACAGAGCCGGCGGGCTCAGGCGGGCGCGGCGGAAGGGAGCGGACCGCAGGGGGCGGGATGACTGCGCCCAAGGCCTTTGCGGGCCTCAGCCGGCCCCAGAGGAAGGGGGACCCGTCGAGCGGTTTGGTGCATGTGAAGCGCGACATGGCGGGGAAGCGGACCAGCCCGGGTGGCCCAGCGTGTACAGGGAAGGGGGCGGGGCTAGATGCGGCCTTGACAACTACTAGAGCGCCTTGGGCTGTGCGGCTCGAGACTACATTTCCCAGGGGGGCCCGCGCGGAGCGGGCGGAAAAGAGACCGCCTCGGATCCAGTGCGCAGGTGCGAGAGCCATCTTTGGTTATATAAGGGAGGTTTAGGCGACCGTTCGTTCTTTCGCGTCGCCGGCGCTTGCGGTGTGGTCGTTGTACTGGTTACAGCCAGGCTTCATACGCTATTGTCCTGCCCGTGAGTTCCCGTTTTGTGTGTGGTGAGTGGAAACTCCATGTTCTTCGTTGGAGCCCCCTGGTCCTCCCTTCTCTTCTTTGTGCCGTCGTCTCCGCGGCCAGCCCTAATCTCCCTCTCGTGGGTTCTCCAGCTCTGATCCCAAACAGGCCTTAAGGGCTTGGGAGAAATGAGTTTATAGAGCTGGAAAAGCCAGTGCCTTCTGCATGGGCCTGAGAAGCCCTTGGCTGGTGTAAATGATGACTTTTCACTTTTTTCCCCATCAGATCGACAATGCTGACGTCTTATATTTTGCCAGTTAGTTCTGATACATCGGCCTCTAAAGGCTCGGCCTTGTTCATTTTTGACTGTGGGAAGATGGCGGTTGACGCCCTTTTTTGTTGGTTCACAGGTTAGAGCAGCCAACGGGTATAGAATGGATTTTGGAGGAGGGAGTCACCACTGGGCCTACAAGGAAGCCACGTGCAGACATCTACAACCTTCGATTTCCTGACGAGTAAGACTTTGTCTCCTATGGGCCTACTGTAGAAAACACGTGCTTTGAGAAGCTTTAGCTTCCTGGGAAAACGTGGGATTTAATAAAGCAGTTTTTATCGAGTACCTGTTAGGTATTTAAAGTGTTCTGACGGCCGGGCGCTGTGGCTCAACCCCTGTAATCCCAGCACTTGGGGAGGCTGAGGCAGGTGGGTCACCTGAGGTCAAGATTTCGAGACCAGCCTGGCCAACATGTTGAAACCCCGTCTCTATTAAAAATACAGAAATTAGCTGAGCGTGGTGGTAGGCACTTGTAATCCCAGCAACCCGGAAAGCTGAGGCAGGAGAGTTGCCTGAACCCGGGCGGCGGAGGTTGTAGTGAGCCGAGATTGCGCTGGGCAACAGTCAGAGTCCGTCTCAAAAAAAAAATGTTCTGAATGTTTTATTCTCATAACTTAACTATTGGACCTAGGTTTCTGGTGAAGAAACAGGTTTAAGAGAAATGCCTAAAGTGGAAGAACCTTGTTAATGAAAAGGCGTTTAACATTTTAATGCCACTTAAACATCTTTTTGGATTCCATTCTTCCTGTGTGTTGGGCACTTAAATTTCCAAGTGGAGGGATGATTTATTGACATATTTTGGAAAGCCAAATGTGTTCTTCTGTTGAACTAGCCCCTCAAACCAGTGCCCGACTACATAACTGATATTTTTGCTGGAGTCCAGGAGTGAGGCATTTATAAAGTCTGGGCTTCATGGGAACACACGTGAAGCTTATTGTTCCAGATTGTTCTTTTGTCAGGTAACTTGTGGTAATGTGTTAAAATGCAACCTCTTGGCACTTGTTCACTTCCCAACTCAGTAAATGCCGACTACTTCCTCAACTCTTCCAGCCACACTGGCTTCTATCATGGGCCTATATACTCAAATAGAGTGTAAGCACCGAAGACAGGGGTGTTTATTTTGTCTACTAAATTATTTCCAGCTACAGGATACAACACAGTAGTGCTTAAACCCTGAATGCAGATTTGCAGGTACCAAGCATACCAACTAAATCTTACTACTCATGGCTTTCAGATCTTACTCCTTACTCAAGAACTTCCTGCTGGCATATATGATGACTTAGCTTTTTTCCCCGACAGATCGACCATGTTGATCTAACTTTTCTAAGCCAGTTTCTGTCTGATATGCCAGCTTGAGTAGCTCCTTTGTCCCATCTCCCCTGGGCATCTAGCTGATGGGAGCTCATTTTCTGTTTTTTTCATTTCAGGTTTATTGTTGGCCAAAACCAGGCTTTGATTAAACCAGGATGAATGCGGGTGTTGGGAATACAATATATATATACATATAAAACTGGTAAGTAGTGCCAACATGTCTTCCTTGGCTGAGTAGACATAGGCTCTATGGAGGGGGTGGTAGCTGGGTTTGTCACCTTACTTCCTTCCTGTACGACTCAAATGTGGCCTTTGCAGCTGATGATACAGCTTCTTTCCCCATCAGATCGACCCTGTTGATCTCTACACTATTGGCCAGTTTTGTCTGATGCATTGGCCCCAGTAATAACTCATATCTTTGTTTTCTGCTTATCTTTATCAGAGACTATTGCTTGTTCATGGGAATTGGGCTTCTCTTTTTTCCAGCATTCAGATGGCTTATTTTGATCTGTTAACTTTCTATAGGTTGGGAGCCACATGTACCAGTGTGTTGATCTTGGCTTGATTCAGTCAGGTGAGGTTTCTGCTTTCTAGCTGTCAAACCCCACAGCAAAATTTGTCCAACTGGGCCTAACCTCAGGACCCATTTCCAAGTTGGGTGTAAAACTGGGAGAATAAGTCATTAGGACTGACATTGGCCTGTTGGTATGAATAGGTCTTTGTTGGAAATAAGAGCTTGGAGTTGCAAAGAAAACAAGCACTGGAACACAAGATTTCTCAGCAAGGCAAATTTACTTCTGCTGGAGGGTGTTACTCACATTCCTGGCAAGAGCACACAAACAAAAGAGAGGCATTTTTTATCCCTAATGCAAGTAGTCCCTGCTTCTGTGTTCTGTCCCCATTGGCTGGAGTCTACTGCACAATCTAAACTAGTCCCGATTGGCTATTTTAAACAGGAGGGGTGTGGGTTACAGCTGTGGGAAGGGCAGGAAACTTGTTTACAGAGCGGATTGCTAGGAGTGAGGGGGACTTTTCCAAATGAAGAACAGGATACAGGTTGGGATTGGCCAGAGAAGTTGTTCATAGAACGGGTAACTAGGAGCAGGCAGGTATGAGGAAGTTGACCTTAAGAATAACGAAGAAACCCATTATATCTAACAATTTCCCCCTTTGATTTTTATAATTCTTTCTCTTGAGACACTTTTTTAGCATGTCTTTGTTCCTCTTGGTTCTCAAATTAGAAAGTTACCTGAATAAGGCGAGGAAGGATTGAGGAAGATTTTGGTGAGAGCTGTTCAAATAAGCTTTTGTATTAATCCTGAGGTACAGGGTATAATACAGCCTCCTGCAAGAATGAGCTGATGGCAAGAGAGGTGATGATTGAGGACGTAAATCCTTTCCATTTGCCGAACCATTTTTCCGTTAAATTCGTGAAGGAGTCGTTTATTCCAGAATTTTTAGCTAGCTTATTGGGTAAAGTAGTAAGTCCTTGTGCCTTTATTATGGTTCCATCAGGAGCAGTATTATTAGGGATAAAAGTACAACACTGGGTTCCGATCATGACACAAACTACACCTTTCTCTGCTAGTATCATGTCTAATGCTATTGTGTTTTCCTGGGCCATTTGACTGGTGGGCCCTAATTGTTCAGCTATTCCCTTAATAGCATCCCTAGTATAATTAATGAATCGTTGCTGGCTTTTTTTTTTTCTTTTGCATTAGAGTCTCACCGTCGCCCAGGCTGGAGTGCAATGGTGCAATCTCGGTTCACTGCAACCTCTACCTCCCGGGTTCAAGCTACTCTCCTTCCTCAGCCTCCTGAGTAGCTGGGCTATAGGCATGTGCCATCACGCCTGGCTAATTTTTTATATTTTTAGTAGACATGGGTTGTCACTATGTTGGTCAGGCTGGTCTCGAACTCCTGACCTCGTGATCCACCCGCCTCAGCTTCCTAAAGTGCTGGGATTACAGGTGTGTGCCACTGCTCCCGGCCCAATCTATTTTTATTTAGAGTTGGCCACCAGAACAACATGGCTTCAAACCTTGCAGCTATTTGATTTAGGGCCTTAAATTTATCTGGCACTACTCGTGGGACTCCAATGGCATCTATATAAACATGAGAGTCACGAGGGACATCCATTGTTTTACGATGTTTTGTTTTTATGTTTTATGTTTTCTGGTTGAAATGACAGGGTGAAAGGGAGGGAGTAGCCAATTGGATTAGAGCACAAGTGCCACTCCAAGTTACTTGGCATAGTATTCAGTAATGGTCCACCACAATACCACCATACATCTGCTAGGGGATGAATGAATAGGTCTTTGTTGGAAATAAGAGCTTGGAGTTGCAAAGAAAACAAGCACTGGAACACAAGATTTCTCAGCAAGGCAAATTTACTTCTGCTGGAGGGTGTTACTCACATTCCTGGCAAGAGCACACAAACAAAAGAGAGGCATTTTTTATCCCTAATGCAAGTAGTCCCTGCTTCTGTGTTCTATCCCCATTGGCTGGAGTCTACTGCACAATCTAAACTAGTCCCGATTGGCTATTTTAAACAGGAGGGGTGCCATCACCCATAAGGGACGACTGATTGGTAAGCTCCTGGAAGGGCTTAAGCTCACTGCATCTCGTTAGGTCTCCAAGGAATGCCAAGTTCTCCCCCTGTGAGAGAGACAGGTAAAATTGGCATTGGAAAGAGGGATGCTGGATGACCCTGGATGACCCTTGCTGACCTGCAGGGTGTCGGACTTCAGGGAACAGCAGCGAGTTTGGCATAGCTTATTGCCCCAGGCTGTGGGGTCTTGGAAGAGAGCTACCGTGCAACTCATGCCTCATCGGCTGGAGGACCATCTGAGTGGAAAGGGAACATCTGGGACTTTGGTTTACCATGTGCATAAGCGTAACAATCTCTTTGTTTAGAGAGTGGATGGAATATGTAATCCATTTCACCCAGGCATTTGCATGTCAGTACCCTGTTACAGTTGGTAGAGTTTGCTTTAGATCTTTAACCTCTACAATGGTCACTTTGGTTTTGTCATTGGGTGTTTGTTTAGAAGAAGGGGATGAAGGGGATGGGGGAACAATGA
Source organism: Rhinopithecus bieti (assembly GCF_001698545.2). Taxonomy (NCBI): domain Eukaryota; kingdom Metazoa; phylum Chordata; class Mammalia; order Primates; family Cercopithecidae; genus Rhinopithecus; species Rhinopithecus bieti. The sequence goes on from NW_016808980.1 coordinate 91,206, forward strand.
AGCGCATTTCGAAAGATCTCATGGGGTTGATCCCTAATGTTGCAGCTCTCATGCAAGGGTCGTGTGAGGATTTAGAATTTATCTTGGAACGGCAGATATGCTTTTCTGAGGAGGCCAGCTGCCTCTGGTTTTGGAGATCCCCACAGGGTATGACAAGACAGGCATCCAACGTGATTGAGGTGAGCTTGATCTAGTTACATTAATGATAAGGTGGCTGATGGTAGAGAGAGGAAAGAAGAAAAGGCAGTATAAGAGGGTTAAAGTTTGCTTAGCTTTAGGTTGGTAGAAATTGGTCCTGGAACAATAGCCCATGACTCTGAAGATGGCGATGCTCTTTTGACTCAGGTATGACGGGTCCACCCCTTTTCGGCGGTTCGGGCTGCTGTTTCAGTTGTTAGGAGTACTAGATATGGTCCTTTCCAAGCTGGCTCAAGTTTTCCCTCCTTCCAGCTTTTGATGAGGATGTGATCTCCAGGCTGGTATTGATGTACCAAGAACTGTAAGGGTGGCCTCTGTGCTAAAAGACCTTTAGTTCTGAGGGAAGAGAAAGTGGAAGATAAACCAAGTATATAATTTGATCCTTTGTTTCAAAGGTAGGAATGTCAGTAGTAGAGTGTAGATAAGGCAGTCCACGTAACATCTCATAGAGAGGCCAATATCTTTCCGAGGGGCAGTCCTGATTTAATTAATTAGGTGTATCTGTAAACCCTTGGGGTAGGACTCTGCATTGGAACTGCTGCTTCCATCCAGAATGAGGATTTTTCCCACTTAAAAGTATGTCTCTTGTCTTCAGCCAAGGGGCATGCCCAGAAGGCATCTTTTAAATCTATTACTCTGAACCATTCTGCTGAGGATGGTGTAAGGATTGGGGACAACAGGGTGGGTAGTCTGGACTGTTGGTTGATATCCCAGAGATCTTGTACTAGTTGACCTGTCTGATTTCTTTACAGGTAATATTGGGGTGTTATGGGGGACATACAGGGTTCAGGGAGTCGGTCCTGAATGAGACCTTCAACTCCAGGCTTTAAGCCTATTCTGCCCTCTAGGGGAATGGGATGTTGTTGCCTTTTTATTACTATTTCCCCTGGGGTCTTTACCTTTACATGGATTGGAGTGACTTGAAATCTTCCCTGATTTTTTTTTTTTTTGAGCTGGAGTCTCGCTCTGTTACCCGAGCTGGAGTGCAATGGTGTCATCTTAAGCTCGCTGCAACCTCTGCCTTCTGGGTTCAAGCAATTCTCCTGCCTCAGCCTCCTGAGTAGCTGGGATTACAGGCGCCTGCCACTGCGCCCAGCTAATTTTTGTATTTTTAGTAGAGATGGAGTTTCACCATATTGGCCAGGCTGGTCTCAAACTCTTGACCTCATGATCTGTTCATCTTGGACTCCCAGGTGCTGGTATTTCAAGCGTGAGCCAGCATGCCCATCCTCCCTGATTTCTTTTTCCTACCCATACATCAGGATAAATGTATTTTTCTTCTGTAGTGGTAAGTAGATTTAATGAGGTGAGGAATCTCTCTGGGCCAACATGTAAGCCTATACCTAGTTTTAGCATTAAGTCTCTTCCTAATAAGTTAGTTCCAGCCTCAGGGACTAACAGGAATTTAATATGGGCTGATCGAGTTTTGTATTTGACCTCTGTCTTTTTAAGATTTTTGCTTTAAATCTTTCTCCTTTTATCCCTGAAATAGAAAGTTCTTCTGAAGGATAGGTGATAGATGGGAGGGAACAGGAGCGAGTTGCAGCTGAATCTGTTAAAAAGGTTGTAAGTTCACATTTGGGTCCCACCTCTAAATTTATCAAGGACTCTTGGTGGGACGCAAGATAGAAGACACAGAGCCCCTGACCTCCCTGTTCTTCCTCAAAGGCCATCAGTGGAATGGTATTTTTTCTCTTTTTCCCATTTGGGGCATTTTGAAGTGACCTACTCTTCCACATTTGAAACATTTGTTTTCCGCTCTTCCCTGTCCTGCACTGTGACTTCCAGGTTTTATTCCCTTACTCCTTGTATAGAGTTTGGTTGCTGGTGGCCTGGAGGGTTTGTAAGTTTTACTTCTTGTGTCTCCTATTGCAGAGCTCCCTGTTGTAAGGTAGACAGCATGATTTTTGCCTTTTGTTTCTGCTGTTCTTCGTCCCTATTTACATGCTTCTCTAAGAAGTTTGTCTCTGGGACGATCTTTCCAATTCTCTCTTTTGTAGTTTTTTTAGGGATGTCTGGTCAAATCTTAGTAGCAAAATGAAGCTTTAGCATCCCTTGCCCCAGTGGGTCTTCCATTTCTAAACCTGCATATTTTCTCATCTGTTCTTTCAGTCTATTTAGGAATTCCATGGGTCCTTCATCCATCCCTTGTATGTTGAATGCTCATGAAACATTCTCAGTCCAGGATACTGACTCCCAAACTCCCCTAACTATCATATCCCTAAGGTCTCTCATTTTCTCGGTGAGCTGTGTTGTTATTCCACTGGGATTTTGGGCTGGGAATTTTTGCTCTGCAGCAGGAACGTTTTGACCAGTAGGGTGTTCATGTTCCCAGACTACCATAGCAACCCTATGGATCATAGTTCTTCTAAGAAAGAAATGCCTCAAATGGACATAAGCTTGGCCCAGGCATACAATTGGTGTCCTAAAAATTGATCAATTTGATCTGCTACCTCATAATGGTCATCTTAACAAGGGCTTGAGTGTTTTTTTAGATTTGGGAGTTCTGAGCTGGTTAAGGGGGCATTTATGACGCTGATGCCTTCTCTCCCAAGGGGCACTTCCCTCAAGGGGAAGAGTGCTGGGGCCGATTGGCTATGTTAAACAGGAGGGGTGTGGGTTACAGCGGTGGGAAGAGCAGTTTACAGAGCTGGTTGCTAGGAGTGAGGGGACTTTTCCAAATAAGGAACAGATGCGGGTTACAGGTTGGAATTGGTGGGAGAAATGTTTACAGAATGGGTAATTAGGAGTGGGAAGGTATGAGGAAGTTGACCAAAGAACAAGGAAGTTAAACTTGGAAGAGAAACCCATCATACCTAACAGTCTTGTAAGAAAGGATGACAAAGTGATTGAACATTGGGTGGAGCTAATTTTCCTTGGCCAATGCACTTAGATAAGGAGCTCCAAGTTGTATTTAAGTTGGGAGTCAATTTACTTAATTCTTGTGAGGTTCAGGTGTAAGATTCCTCATACTACTGCCATGAGCCACCTTAGCTCCTTGTTACATGGGCCTGTTAACATGGCAGCTTTGTCAATGAGCAAACCCAGGAGAGACAGACATAGCAGAGACAGATGTTTGAAGTCTACACCTTCCACGCCCCCCCCCCTTTTTTTTTTTGAGACGGAGTCTCGCTCTGTCACCCACGCTGGAGTGCAGTGGCCGGATCTTGGCTCACTGCAAGCTCCGTCTCCCGGGTTAACGCCATTCTCCTGCCTCAGCCTCCCCAGTAGCTGGGACTACAGGCACCCGCCACCTCGCCCGGCTAGTTTTTTTGTATTTTTTAGTAGAGACGGGGTTTCACCGGGTTAGCGAGGATGGTCTCGATCTCCTGACCTCGTGATCCACCCGCCTCCCAAAGTGCTGGGATTACAGGCTTGAGCCACCGTGCCCGGCCCCACCCCCTTTAAAAAGAAAGTAACACCACTCCTTTTCTGTGTTCCTTGGGGACACTGCCTCCATGTCTGGTCACATGGCTGGAATTTACAGCAGATAAGCAGACTGTGGTCTGAGACATGATTGTATGCTTTCCTTCTGCTGACCTTTACAATCACTCAATAAATTGCAGTAAAGGGAAATTCTTTTACCAAATACCTATGTTGCAAAGCTTGCCATCATAGATGAGGAGTGGCTCGTGATAATTCTCCAACTTTTACATAAAAAAACCAAAACCTCAAAAAGAAATTGTAGTTCATGTCAGTTAGTGATGATTCATCTTAGAAGTATTTTGTTGATGGATGTATGAATGTGCATAGTTCCCTAAAGTCCAACATTCATGTAATAACACTTCTTGCATGTAAAATGACCCTCTAAGATGTTAAATAGATCCTAAGCCTGGTATAATTTTATTAAAGTATCCTTATTTGCCCCTAAAATGTCTTTAGTACACATTACTTTTGGGTTGTCTCTTGAATGAGCATAAAGGTATCCAATTTCTTCTTTTAAGAAAATGGGGTCTCTCCAGCACCCAGGCTGGAGTGCAATGGTGCAGTCATGGCATACTGCGTCCTTGATCCTCCTGCCTCAGCCTCCCAAGTAGCTGGGACTAAAGGCACACACTGCCACGCCTGGCTAATGTTTAACTTTTTTGTAGAGTTGCAGCCTTGCTACATTTACCCAGGCTGGAGTGTAGTAGCTATTCACCGGCATGATTGCTTGAAACTCAAGGCCTCAAGAGAAACTCCCACCTGAATATCCTCCGTACAGCCACACACCCTACTGCTCAGCTTCTCATCCTTTAAAAGATTTTTACTGGTAGTGTCCTCATTCTGGGTTTCTGTCTTCTGTGTTTACTGTGACATGAAGTCATTTTTAGATGAAGGTTAAACGTTTTGCCAACACAAGTACAATATGGGATTCAATAAAAGTACAGAATTAAAGTTGTCTTATTAGAGACTGGGAAGTTTCCCTGCTCCTTTTATCGGTACTTGGCTGTACCGATAAAGGGGATGGGCTTGGAGTGACCAGGTCTTAGTCACATACATATTTTCATACCCTAAACAAGAAGCACTATAGACCAGAATGGAGCATTGATTGTAATCAATCTTCTTTCTTAGAAATTGGCGATGGAATACGAGAGGGTCCTCTGGAAGGAAAAGAACAGACCCTATGCTTTCATGAAAGTGAAGATCTGGCTGAACCAGTTCCACAAGGTTATTGTATACATAGCCTGGGTTTAAAAGGCTGTGCCCACTTTGAAGAATGTCATTGTTAGACTTTGCTGAAATTTCTAACTACCTACCTGGATAAAGAAAATAAAATCTTTTTTTTTTTTGAGACGGAGTCTCGCTCTGTCACCCACGCTGGAGTGCACTGGCCAGATCTCAGCTCACTGCAAGCTCTGCCTCCCGGGTTCACGCCATTCTCCTGCCTCAGCCTCCCGAGTAGCTGGGACTACAGGCGCCTGCCACCTCGCCCGGCTAGTTTTTTGTATTTTTTAGTAGAGACGGGGTTTCACCGTGTTAGCCAGGATGGTCTCGATCTCCTGACCTTGTGATCCGCCCGCCTCGGCCTCCCAAAGTGCTGGGATTACAGGCTTGAGCCACCGCGCCCGGCCGAAAATAAAATCTTTTAAATCAAAATGCTGTTTGTTTGGCCATTGGAATAACCATTGAACAGGAATAACAAGTAGTAGCTGGGTATTTGCAGTTTCATTTGGTTTTAGTTTTTTGAGGGGACAATCACCCTAGTGGGCAGTTGGTTTCTGTGGGCAAAGCATGGCTTTCCACAGGTGTTAAGTGCCTCGTGATTGGCTTCTGCATTGGAAACCTAAGAATAAGCAAGCACACTTGGGCCAGAATTCAAACTCCAGGGGCAGAGAAGCAGAGGATCAATACAAAGGTATCTCACTTGTATGCTTACACCTGTGCAAGATTGTGTATGTTAAATCGTGGGTATTGGGCCTTAGTGGTTGCACAAGATGAGTAAGGATGATTTGAGCTATGGTATTTGTTTATAAACTTCATAGAAAATTGCAAATATAGGCTGTATCGTTTATCAATATGTGATTTTTTTTTATTTAAAATAATACACACTGAATAATTTTTAAGTATCTTAAAATATCAGCTCAAAGATGGGACCTCTAAATTTTTTTTTATTTTTATTTTTTTGAGGCGGAGTCTCGCTGTGTCTACCAGGCTGGAGTGCAGTGGAGCGATCTCGACTCACTGCAGGCTCTTCATCCCAGGTTCACACCATTCTCCTTCCTCAGCCTCCTGAGTAGCTGGGACTACAGGCGCCTGCCACCACACCTGGCTAATTTTTTTGTATTTTTAGTAGAGACGGGGTTTCACTGTGTTAGCCAGGATGGTCTCCATCTCCTGACCTTGTGATCTGCCCACCTCGGCCTCCCAAACTGCTGGGATTACAGGCGTGAGCCACTGCGCCTGGCCTGGGACCTCTAGATTTCTAAAATGGCTCCTGGTATTGACTCAGAATCCCCCCCCTTGACTAGGCTGGACCTAGTGTAACTTCTGAGTCTTACTAGCTCTTTTTCTTATTCTCCTTAGCTTGCTCACCTTTTTTTTTTTTTTTTTTTTTTTTTTTTAAGGAACTGATTATTTAATGTTTATTATAATCCTACTATCAATCTGCCTCCTAACTCCAGCCTCAACAGGCTTTAAATCCAAAGGCTCTTTAAATTACATTTGCCACATGTCAAAAAGACCTTATTACCTTCTTTTGACTGCCACTTATTGCTTTCTTGCCAGATGCCTGTTGAGAGCAGGGTGCTTTCTGGGCTGGAGCTTTTTGGACTTCTGAGGCTTTCGGCAGCAGGCGCAGCCCTTCTGGCCTGTGGCTTTCTGGGCAGGAACCTTCTGGGCTGGAGCCTTTTAGCTCGCGGTGGTGGGTGGTCATCTTTTTGCTGGAACTTTAGCAGCAGCAGCAGTACCCTTAGTACCAGGTGCTTTTTTGGAGGAAGCTTTCAGGAGAGCCTGCCTTATTGAAGCTTCTTAACTTCATTCTTGATTATTCTGTTTCCTCATTTTCTTTGCCTTTCATAACTTTAAAACGATCAAAATCTGTCATCTTGGCTTTCCGTTCTCTGGCTTCAATCTTCTTGGCCCATCGTGTGGCTGCCCATTTTGTATTGATGTCTGCCTTCTGCCAGGCTTGTCGGACATACTTCTGGCGGGCACTGTGTGGAAACTTCAGGATGAAATCAGTGAGCTGCATGCACTTGAAAGGCATGGCCTGTCTCCTCACTTGAGTGCAAGGTCCATCGACCAAAGCCCTGTTCTGATCAATAACATCTACAATCGCGACCAATTTTCCGGCATGAGGTCCAAAGGAGACGTAGGCCACCCTGCCAACCTCCACAAAGCGCCTGAACACCATGTTGGCGGCGTTCGGCGAGAAAGCGCTCACCTTTTTTTTTTGAGATCTCAGCTCACTACAACCTCTGCCCCCTGGGTTTAAGCAAATTCTCCTGCTTCACCCTCCCGAGTAGCTTGGATTACCACGCCTGGCTAATTTTTACATAGTAGAGGGGTTCACCATTTTGGCCAGGCTGGTCTTGAACTCCTGACCCCAAGTGATCTGCAGGCCTCTGCCTCCCAAAGTGTTGGGATTACAGGCATGAGTCACCACGCCTGGCCTAGCTTGCTTACTTTTAAATAAGCTGCCATGTTGGGAGAGGCCAATGTAGCAATCAACTGAGGGTGAACCATTAGTGTGGGAGGAGTAATCCAACAACCACGTGAGTTTGTAAGTACACATGGTTGTTGGATTACTTTCTATAGCAGAGGCTTGGTGACTGCCACCCCAGCAGACTTCTCAGAGATGCTTGTGAGAAACCCTGAGACAGGACCCACCCAGATTGTACATGGATTTCTGACCTATGGGAAATGTACTTCAAGCCACTAGGTTTTGAGATAACTTGCTACAAAGCAGTAAATTCACAACTCTGTAATGCCCACTCTAAAGGTCCTGACATGGGCGTCTCCATTACCTTAGTCATTACCTAAGTCATTTCCATTACCTAAGTCTACTTCAGTTTCTCTGCACAGCATTTGAAGCGTTCATGTCTGGCCCCAATCTGCATTTTCAGACTTAACATGCATTTGACTTAACATGTCCAAAACTAAATGCCTGATGCTTCACTCCCCTATCCCCATTCCCTGCAAGTCTGTGCTTCCTATAATCTTCCCTTCTCAGGTATTGGCAGCACCAGCAGTGCAGTTGGTCAGGAGCTGTGGAATCAACCTCATGTACCATGTGAATCCCTTAGCAAATCCTATTGGTTCTACCTTCAAAATACATCTGAAACCCACCCCCTCTTAGCATCTTCATTGCTACCACCTTGGTACAGACCATCAAACAAGCTTGGAATACCGGTCTCTACTTCAACCTTTGCTCCCTACAGTCAATTCAGTTGGAACCAGAGCGATCTGTGAAAACCTGAATTAGGTATGGAGCTCTGCTCAGAAGCCTCCAGTGTCTCCCCACCTCACACAGTAAAAGCCAAAGTCCATCAGGGCCTACATGACCTTCCCCTTCCCTTAACCTCCCAACTTCATCTCTTCCCTTTCAATCTTAGCCACGTGGGCCCCCTGACTTCTCCATTCCTTTAGGATTATTCCAACCTCAGTATTTTAGCACTTGTTTTTCCCTCTGCCTGGAGTGACCAGCCCTAGACCTGCAGAGCTTTGCGTGGCTAGCTGCCTTGTGTCTTTCAGGTATTTGCTCAAATATCCCCTCTGGGGAACCAGTCATCTTCCCTATCACTTTCTATTCCCTTATCTTGTTTTTTATTTTTTTAAATAGAGACTCTGTTGCTCAGGCTGGTTTCAAACTCCTGGGCTCAAGGGATCCTCCCTATTTGGCCTCCGAAAGTGCTAGAATTACAGGCATGAGCCACCATGCCTGGCCATGTTTTTACCTACTGCCTAACACGTACTGCCTATGCGTATGCTATATACATGCATGTGTATATACATCTATGTATATGTGTATATATAGTGTGTCATACGGCTGGTAAGTGGCAGAGCATGCATTTGATTCTGTCAGTCTGGCTCTTGTATTTCTGGGGTTTTTGTAGACGGAGTCTTGCTCTGTCCCCCAGGCTGGAGTGCAGTCTCGGCTCCCTGCAACCTTCACCTCTTGTGTTCACGCGATTCTCCTGTTTCAGCCTCCTGAGCAGCTGGGCTTACAGATGCCCGCACAGTGTGTCTTGATTTTTGTAATTTTAGTAGAGGTGGGTTTTCACCATGTTGGCTGGGCTGGTCTCGAACTTCTGTCCTCAAGTGATCCACCTGCCTAGGCCTCCCAAAGTGCTGGGATTACAGGAGTGACCCACTGTGCCTGGCCTGGCACTTGTATTTGTAACCCTTGGCTTAATTGCAGCATGTTACTTAAATGCAGTCTAATGGATACAGGAAGGAGATAATTTCTGGCTCTTAAAAGCTCAAATGCTTTCGCTAGATTTCTGTGTTGTTGAGATACCACTGAGGTCAGAAATGGCCCCAAATACCTGCCAGCCAAGGGCCAGAGAAGCTTCCTGGAGAACTCCAGCCACACCTGTAGTCTCAGCTTTGCTGTTGCTTTTCTGAGCTCCAAGGTGGTTGTAGGCCTCTAATGATCAAACCATTTGCTACCCGTCTCTAGCTTTAGCTCCCACGAGTCCCACCAAACATTTGATGCTTCAGTCTTGTTCTACCTCTTTGTCTTCTTGACTGAGGAGTCCTTTCCTTCTATAAGCTTCAGTTTCCTCATCTGTGAAATGAGGTTTATTGGGGGCTTGCCATGTGCTGATATTGTGCTATTACCTTATTTAATCTGTACCCCAACTCTGTTACTACCCTATTTTATAGATAGGAAAACAGGCTCAGGGAGGTTTGGTGAGTTCATATAACTTGAAGGTGGTTCTTGGAAGCTGGGATGTGAACCAGTACTATCCTAGGCCCCTAATTTGCAAGGGCCTTTACTTAAGACCCTCACCAACTGCATGGGTAAAAGCACAAGCATGGCCAGGCACAGTGGCTCACGCCCGTAATCCCAGCACTTTGGGAGGCCAAGGCGGGCAGATCACGAGGTCAAGAGATCGAGACCATCCTGGCCAACATGGTGAAAACCCGTCTCTACTAAAAATACAAAAATTAGCTGGGCATGGTAGCATGCACCTGTAGTCCCAGCTACTTGAGAGGTTGAGGCAGGGGAATCACTTGAACCCTGAAGGTGGAGGTTACAGAGAGCCGAGATTGCACCACTGCACTCCAGCCTGAAACAGAGTGAGACTCCATCTCAAAACAAAAGCAAACAAACAAAAAAACCCATACAAGCATTTCTGGGAAGCTGTGGGAAAAAATAAGAGATTCACAATGTCTTCCAGAATTTTGGCTGAGAGGTGATGGTATTATATCCCCTGTACCTCACTATACATTTTCTGGGAACAGAGCAGTTTTACAGATGGTTTGGAGCTTGGGCTTATTCCCAGCTCCTGGCAGACAGCAGTAACTTCCCCAAATCTCCTGTCTATAAAGTGGGCATAACATGTCTTTCCTCCTAGAGTTACTGTGAGGATCAAATGAGACAATGTGTCCTCTAAATGCTTGGCCACAGGGTTAGGTCAGTAATAGTCATCTTCATCAGAGTGAAAAGGAATAAACTAGTGATTGTGCAACAACTTGGATGAACCCCGGAGACATGATGCTGAGTGAGGGAAGCCAGCCTCACATCTCAAATGGTCACATGCTGTGTGATTCCATTTATTTGACGTTCTGGAAAAGACAAAGGTACGATGATGGGGAAGAGGTGTTGGCAACCCAGACGGTGTTGCCAGAAGTGAGGATGGGTGGCGGACGTGGATGTGAAGGGATTGCACAAGGAAGTCTTTGGGGTATCGTGATTGCGGTAGTGGTTACATGAATGTGTACATGTGTTAAGATTCATAGTACTGGGCCAGGCACGGTGGCTCACGCTTGTAATCCCAGCACTTGGGGAGGCCAACCCGTAAGATGGGTGGATCACCTGAGGTTAGGAATTTGAGACCACCCCGGCCAACACCGTGAAACCCCATCTCTACTAAAAATACAAAAATTAGCTGGGCATGGTGGTTCCGGCCTGTAATCCCAGCCACTTGGGAGGCTGAGGCAGGAGAATCGCTTGAACCTGGAAGGTGGAGGCTGCAGTGAGCTTAGATCGCACGATTTCACTCCAGCCTGGGCAATAGAGTGAGACTCTGTCTCAAAACAAAACAAAAACCCAGATTTATAGAACTGTACAGCAAAATAAAAAATAGTTTTATTGTATGGCAATTTTTTTATTATTTATTTTTGAGACAGGTCTTGCTGTGTCATCCAGGCTGGAGTGCAGTGGTGCAACCACAGCTCACTGCAGCCTTGACCTTCCAGCCTCAAGCAATCCTTCTACCTCAGCATCCTGAGTAGCTGGGACTACAGGTGTGTGCTACCACACTCAGCTAATTTTTAAATTTTTTGTAGAGATAGGGGTCTCACTATATTGCTGGAGTTGATCTCGAACTCCTGGCCTCAAGCAATCCTCCTGCCTCACCCTCCCAAAGTGCTTTTAAAAATGTTAACAAATATAGTCTCTGGAGCTAGACTTGGGTTCAAATCCTGCATTTGCTATGTATTAGCCATTGGCTCAATCTTCTTTTTCTTTTCTTAGATTTTGCCTGCCTGAGTTCCTCTAATAGTGGCCACAATTGCCAGAGAAGATAGAGCAGGTCCCTCCCAGGACTTGCAACTCCAGCCTGTGTCTGCAGGGGGTGCTGTAGGGACTGATTTCTCCAGCCCATGGCACGAGGCCTTCATCTTGTGCCTGGAAAGAGGGAAGTCCAAGTCTGTCTGGCAGAGATGGTGCAGATGGGCAAGTTTTTCAGACACTGCAGCCAGCACTTCTGGGACCGCAGCAGTGGAGGCTGCAGAGGGCCAGTTCCCCAGGCGTGGGCTATTGACACTGTCACTTATAGACTCCTCATGCGATAAACAACCCCTAAACAGATTTATCCACAGTCTCTCCATCCTAACAAGTCAGTGATCAGTTTTCACTTTTCCACGTTCCCTTCTGTCTCCATTATGTTCCCATAGTGGGGCAACTTCTACCTGCATGGTTGAGCCCACACCCGGCTAATTTTTCTATTTTTTTTTTATAGACAGTGTCTCCCTTTGTTGCCCAGGCTGATCTCTCCTGGGCTCAAGCGATCCTCCTGCCTCAACCTCCCAAAGTATTGGGATTACTGGTGTGAGCCACCATGGTATGTTTTAAATAATTTATTCCTCACCTCAAGTGAGTGAGGTAGTATCTCAGTTTTACAGATAAGGAAACAGATTGGGCAGGGGAAGTGACTTGCCTCAGATGCACAATAAATGGCTCTGCCAGTGTCTTCCTTGGCACTTCCAGATCCCCTTGTCACCCTTGTCCCCTCTGCTTCTCTCTGCTCCATGCTTCTGGAGCATGAACTGCATTAACAGCTCCTTGTCTGGTGGCCTCAAGGTTCCCTAGGAGGCAGAGAGGGTGAGGCTGAGATGTGTGTTCCCCTAAGGCACATGCCTCAGCCTGGTCGCCTCTGTCTGAGGCCACAGGCCCTCAAGTGCTTCCCCACCTGACTTTCCAGGCCCAGGTAACTGCTTCCTGCCTGCCCCGTCAGGTGTAGGGGGTGCTTCATGGGTCAACACTAGCTTATGTGGTTTCCTTATATCCTGGGCACACCTTTGTTATTCTCAAATTACACTCTGCTTGAACTATTCTCTATCCAGCGGGTTGTGACTATCCAGAGGCGGAGCTGGGATTTGAACCCCAGGACTTCAAAATAAGCTCTGTGCAAATGGCCTCCCAGAGCTGCCTGCTGGTTTCTTCTGCCAGGCCCGGCTTCTCCATTCTGGCTTGGACCATGGTCTGCTGTCATTTCCACAACAATTGCAGGAAGTTGCCAAATGCGTTTTCTGTGACTGCCAGGCTGATGACCCTGTCAAAAAAAAAAAAAAAGCAATTTTTTCAATTAAAATTACAAAACAGAAAAAAAAAGATGTCACACTTGGGGGAAGCTGGGTGAAGTGTCCTTGATATTCTACAAACTATTTTTGCAGTTCTCTGTGAATCAATGTTATTTCCAAATAAAATGTTAAAAAAACTTCATTACTAAATCAGAAAAAACAACAAAAACCAGAGGAGAATATGTGGTGCACTATTGAGGGAAGTACAGAAGGATAAAAACAAGAAATAGTGGGATCATACCATAATGCTGTTTTTTGTTTGTTTGTTTTTGTTTTTAAGACAGTCTCACTCTGTTGCCCAGGCTGGAATGCAGTGGTGTGATCTTGGCTCACGGCAACCTCTGCCTCCCAGGTTCAAGTGATTCTCCTGCCTCAGCCTCCCGAGTAGCTGGGGCTACAGGCGCCCACCACCACGCCCAGCTAATTTTTTGTATTTTTAGTAGGGATAGGGTTTCGTTATGTTGGCCACACTGGTCTCGAACTCCCAACCTCAAGTGATCCACCTGCCTTGGCCTCCCATAGTGCTGGGATTACAGGTGTAAGCCACTGTGCCCGGCCTATAATGCTGCTTTGTAACCACTGTCAGTTAACCATCTCCATTTTTTCACATCAATAAATTTCCCATTTGTCAACAAAAGTCCTGTACAGCTGGCAGAGGGTATGTGTGACTGGAGGCCATTAGGTCCTTCAGGTTCTTCCAACCTAGCACCACCCTTTCTTCCCCTTTACCATAGGAGCTTGTCCTGGAGAACGTCTCACCTTCTGGATTCATCTGAGTGTTGCCTTCTGGGGGTGACATTTCATTTGTTCCTCTGTATCCTGCATCCTCTGTAAATTGGAGAGTCATTCTAAAGTTTTGATAAGATCAAGTTAAGTATTTTGGCAAGAAAGTATCATAGATGATGACGCTGTGCACATCAGGTGACATCACATTTTATATTTAATGGACAAATAAAAGTTGTATATATTTATGGTGTACAACACGATGTTTTGAAATATGTGTATGTTGTGGAATGGCTAACTCAGGCCAATTAAAATATGTATTACTTCACTTTTTTTTTTTTTTTTTTTTTTTCTGAGACGGAGTCTTGCTCTGGCCCGCCCAGGCTGGAGTGCAGTGGGCCGGTTCTCAGCTCACCTGCAAGCTCCCGCCCTCCCGGGTTTACGCATTCTCCGCTGCCTCAGCCTCCTGAGTAAGCCTGGGACTACAGGCGCCCACCAACCGTCGCCCGGGCTAGTTTTTTTGATTATTAGTAGAGACGTTCACGTATTTAGCCAGGATGGTCTCGATCTCCTGACCTCGTGACCGCCCGTCTCGCTCGGCCTCTCCAAAGCTGCTGGGATTCCACGGCGCGGGCGGCCCTTTTTTTTTTTTTCTTTTTAAGAGGCGGAATTTTGCTCTTGTTGCCCAGGCTGGAGTACAGTGGCGCAATCTCAGCTCACTGCAACCTCCGTCTCCCAGGTTCAAGCGAGTCTCCTGCTTCAGCCTCCCAAGTAGCTGGGATTACAGACATCTGCCACCATACCCGGCTAATTTTTTGTGTTTAGTAGAGACGGGTTTCACCATTTTGCTCAGACTGGTCTCAAACTCCTGACTTCAGGTGATCTGCCAGCTTCGACCTCTCAAAGTGCTGTGATTACAGGCATGATACTTCACATTTTTTTGTGATGAGAACACAAAATCTCTTGAGCAATTTTTAAGTACACAGCGTATTCTTATTGACTATAGTCACCGTGATGTACAATAGAGCTCTTGAAGTTATTCCTCCTGTTTAACTGGAATTTTGTACCCTTTGATCAATATCTCCTGAACCCAGTTTTCTCTGCTTCTCTCCTATGACTTTGACTTTTATGTGTAGATGCCACATAGAAGTGATATCTTCCAGCCTGGGCAACAGAGTGAGATTCTGGTGGTGTTTCTTTTTTTTTCTTTTTTTGGAGACAGTCTCACTCTGTGGCCCAGGATGATCTCGGCTCACTGCAATTCTGCCTCCTGGGCTCAGGTGATCCTCCCACTTCAGCCTCCCAAGTAGCTGGGACTACAGGCCTGCACCACTACGCCTGGCTAATTTTTGTATTTTTTTGTAGAGATTGGGTTTCACCAAGTTGCCCAGGCTGATCTTGAACTCCTGGGTTCAAGCGATCTCCGCCTGCCTCGGCCTTCCAAAGTGCTGGGATTTTAGGCGTGAGCCACCATGCTTGGCTGAGACTTTCTAAGACAATCTCACTCCGTTGCCCAGGCTGGAGTGCAGTGGCGTGATCTCGGCTCACTGCTGCCTCCGCCTCCCAGGTTCAAGTGATTCTGCTGCCTCAGCCTCCTGAGCATCTGGGACTACAAGTGCCCACCACCACACCCAGCTAATTTTTGTATTTTTAGTAGAGACGGGGTTTCGCCATGTTAGCCAGGCTGGTCTTCAACTCTCGACCTCAAGTGATCCACCTGCCTCGGCCTCCCAAAGTGTTAGGATTACAGGCGTGAGCCACCGTGTCCGACATCACACAGAATTTTAAAAACACATTTTAAAAGTGTATTCAAGGGTTGACATGCAATAAAATTAGCAATTTGTACTGCTTTATCAAGGACATTCCTAAGTGAAACTGGCTGTCTTGTTACTGTGGGCTTGTAGAGGTGAAGAATACAGTGATTACTAATAGAATTAGGTGCCAGCACTTTGATTCATGCTAAGGAGCTAGCAGCTTTGTCCTCTCTTGTTTTTGTACCATTTAATGCAAATGTCACACAGGGAAATGTTAAAAGATAAAGTCTTACTATCATTATGAAAATTCTTTTGACCTTGCACCCACCTGAAAGGGTCTTAAACACCATACTTTAAGAACTACCAATCTGTTCTATAGACTTCATTCAAATGTTGCCAGTTTTCCTACTAATATCATTGTTATGGTCTAAGATCTAACCCAAGAGCACATTTTAAAAAAAAATCAACTTTTACTTTGGATTCAGGGGGTACACGTGCAGGATTGTTACAAGGATATATTTCGTGGTGCTGAGGTTTGGGTATGATTGAGCCTGTCATCCAGGTAGTGAGCAAGGTACCCAGTAGGGGGTGTTTCACCCCCTGCCCCGTCCCTCTCTTCCCCCTCTTGTAGTCCCTGGTGTCTAATGTTTCATCTGTATGTGTCCACGTGTACCTAATGTTTAGCTCCCATATATATGTGAAAACATATGGTATTTGCTTTTCTGTTTCTGTGGTAATTCGCTTATGATAGTGGCCTCCAGCTGCATCCATGTTGCTGCAAAGGGAATTATTTCCTCCTTTTTTTTTCTTTTTTGAGACGCAGTCTTGCTCTGTCACCAGGCTGGAGTGCAGTGGGGCGATCTCGGCTTACTGCAACCTCCGCTTCCCGGGTTCAAGCGATTCTCCTGCCTCAGCCTCCCGAGTAGCTGGAATTACAGGGATGTGTCACCATACCCGGCTAACTGTATTTTTAGTAGAGATGAACTTTCACCATGTTGGCCAGGCTGGTCTCAAACTTCTGGCCTCAAGTGATCCATCAACCTCAGCCTCCCAAAGTGCTGGGATTATAGGTGTGAGCCACTGTGCCTGGCCTATAAATCTCTTTAATGTCTGGGAAGCTGAAACACAAGAATTGCTTGAACCCGGGAGGCAGAGGTTGCAGTGAGCTGAGATCACACCACCACACTACAGCCTGGGCAACAGAGTGAGACTCTGTCTCAAAAAGAGAAAGAGCGAGCCTAAGGAGAGAGGACATCTAAATAGAACATGTTTCGACATTAGCTCTTCATGCACACATATGTTCATCACAGCACTGTTCACAATAGCAAAGACATGGAGTCAACCTAGGTGCCCATCAGCACTGGAATAAAATGTGGTACATATACACAACAGAATACTACACAGCCATGACAAACGAATGAAATCCCTGGGCACAGTGGCTCATGCCTGTAATCCCAGAACTTTGGGAGGCCAAGGTGGGTGGATCACCTGAGGTCAGGAGTTCCCAGCTACTTGGGAGGCTAAGGCAGGAGAATTGCTTGAACCCGAGAGGCAGAAGTTGCAGTGAGCTGAGATTGCACCACTGCACTCCAGCCTGGGCAACAAAGCAAGACTTTATCTCAAAAAAAAAAAAAAAAAAAAAAAAAAAAAAAGGATGGGAAAGAAAATTAATATTACTAGAGGGTTATTTTGATTACAATATTCAGGAAAGGCCTCTCTGAGGATGTGACATGTGAGCCAAGATCTGAAGGATGAATAGGAGCTGGGCACAAGAAAATCTGAAAGGGAAGAGCATTCTGGGAGCGGGGACAGAAAGTGCAAAGGCTCAGAGATGAGAATGAACTTGGCAACACTACACAGAATTGTGACCAACATTCTTCTTCAGCTGCTGAAAAACTTGTTCATGATAAATTTGGGCCCCAGACACATACGACAGACATCAGTTAAACACTTATCAGAGCTGGACTCAAAGTAGAATAAAAATGTCAAACTCCAGACATTTCCATAAACACTCAGCATGTTTCGTTTGCTTAGGAGGAATTTTCCTCATCTCTAAATCATGGGGCTCCAGTTTCCCAAACTCTCTGCCAGGAAGGGAAATTGAGCTGGAAAGTGAACCATCAGGGAAAGTTAAGCACCCGGCTCCACCCTGAGCTTTATCATTTATCAGTGGAGACAGCTAGACATTTGGCAGAAAACGGTGAAACTAAGATTTGCCTGTGTGTCTAATGGGTTCCATATGTGTTTTGGGTTGGGTGGCATCCAGAAGCAGCTGGGAAAATTCCAGTTGTGTCAGGCATTCACCTCTTCTCTCTGACTGTGGCTAGCCACTCAGGAAGTCACATGGGTACCTTACTGCTCCCTGATTTAGCTCTGTCTTTAAAAAAATTTTTTTTTTTTTTTTTTTTTTTGAGATGGAGTCTTGCTCTTGTTGCCCATGCTGGAGTGCAATGGCGCCATCTCGGCTCACTGCAACCTCTGCCTCTCGGATTCAAGCAATTCTCCTGCCTTAGCCTCCCAAGTAGCTGGGATTACAGGCAGCCACCACCATGCTCAGCTAATTTTTTGGTAAAGATGGAGTTTCACCACATTGGCCAGGCTGGTCTTGAACTCCTGACCTCAGGTGATCCACCCGCCTCGACCTCCCAAAGTGTTGGGATTACAGGCGTGAGCCACTGTGCCCAGCCAAAAAAATCTTTCTTAAGATATAAACACACACAAAAGGCAAAAGGAAAGCAACTTGAGGAAGTGGCTAGATCACTATATTGGACTTTACAGAATCTGGGTTCAAGGCCCATTTCACACACTAACTTGAGTCAGCCCTCTCATTTGAAAAATTTACACCAGTTTCTTACAAAGTGGCAGGTACTTTTTAGCCGTGTGACCTTAGGCAAATGAGTTCACACCTCTGAGCCTTGTCTTAACCTCTGAAAATGGGCATTAAAAATGTTTATTTGTGGTAGACACTGATGGTTTCTACCCAACAGCTGTTTTCCCCTCTTGGGTCTTTGCTTCCTTCTCCCACGACAGAAGCAGATGAGGCCAGACCCTCACTTTCCCAACTTCCTCTGCAGCTGATGAGTGCAAGCTAGTTCTGGCCAATGAGTTGCATGGAAAAATTGGCTAGGGAGCTTCTGTATGTAGTGCTGTGATTTTTTGTTTTCACGTGGTTAATAATATGATTTCATGCTATTAGTAGATGGGGCCAGGCGTGATGGCTCATTCCTGTAACCCTAGCACTTTGAGAGGCCAAGGCAGGTGAATCACCTGAGGTCAGGAGTTCAAGACCACTCTGGGCAACATTGTGAAACCCTGTTTCTACTAAAAATACAAAAATGAGTGAAGCATGGTGGCACACACTTGTAACCCAGCTGCTCAGGAGCTGAGACAGGAGAATCGCTCGTGTCTGGGAGGTGGAGGTTGCAGTGACCTGAGATCAGGCCACTGCACTCCAGCCTGGGTGACAGAGTGAGACTCTGTCTCAAAAAAAAAAAAATATGTGGGGCTAAATAGAAAGGCCCAGAAAATCCAAAGCATGTGTGCTGCTGTATAAGTTGGAACAGTGCTTTTGGATGGTTCTCAGCTAAAATGCAGATTCTGGTTCAGTGGGTCTGTGGTGGAGCTTGAGAGATGTGCCTAAGGACGACCATTTAGGGTTGGCTGATCCACCATTTCAACAAGTTCTTCAAGGGCCCAAGAGCTCTCCCACTTTTCTTTTTTTTTTTTTTTTTTTTTTTTTTTTTTTTTTTTTTT